>NC_066620.1:1534865-1837338 GCF_025201925.1 Gopherus flavomarginatus | reverse complement strand
TCAAAGCGCTGCCGCAGCAGCGCTTTGAAGTGTGAGTGTGGTCGGAGCGCCAGTGCTGGGAGAGAGCTCTCCCAGCGCTGCACGTAAACCACATCCCTTACGGGTGTAGCTTGCAGCGCTGGGAGCCGCACTCCCAGCGCTGCGGCACTGATTACACTGAGGCTTTACAGCGCTGTATCTTGCAGCGCTCAGGGGGGTGTTTTTTTCATACCCCTGAGCGCGAAAGTTGCAGCGCTGTAAAGTGCCAGTGTAGCCAAGCCCTAATAGTAGTTACTGAGTAATGAATAGAGGCGGTATTGTCTAGTGGGTAGAGCAGTGCACTAGGACTTGGGGGGCCTGGGTTGTATTCCTGCTGGGTGTTCTTGGCACAGTCACTCCCCCTTCTCTGTGCTTAACTTACACCAGGATAACGGTGCTGACCTTCTTTGTAAAGTGCTTTGCGATCTACTGATGCAAAGCACTAGAGAAGCGCAGGTATTCGTACTAATGCTCAGAACAACTTTTGGTTCTGTATAAATCCTTAACTTGCTTGGTTTTAGTACAGTGACCTCTGCATCTAATTTTATCATGTCACCAAATTCCACTTGTATTGAACCTTCTCTCTCTCTTTCTCTCTCTCAGGCCATGGCTACACTTGCAGCTGTACAGCGCTGGGAGTTACAGCTGTCTTCGTACATCTGTGTAGGGAAAGTGCTGCAGTGTGGCCACATTTGCAGCATTTGCAGCGCTGTTGGGAGTGGTGCATTGTGGGCAGCTGTCCCACAGAGCACCTCATCCCATTTTGGCGCCGTGGGTTGTGGGAAGGGGACGGAAGGGTGCGGGTCACTCCGCTTCCTGTCCCAGCGCCCCGTGGTGCATCACTTCACATCCCAGCAGTCACTGTTTTTCCATCCATGTTTGGCGCCATTGTGAGTCTCCCAACGGTTTCTGTGCAGCTCGATTTCTGTGGGAAATGGAGCCCGAGCTGCTGAGGACTTTGCTGATGAGTGTCGCCAGCACATCACGTTTGGCAGTTGAGCTGTTCCTTCAGCTCCAAAGTAACAGTGAGGAGTCTGACGATGATATCGGGTCGCCTGACGCGTATGACACTACATTGCTTGCGGCATTCATGGAAATGCTCAGCACCGTGGAACGCCGCTTTTGGGCTCGGCAAACAAGCGCTGAGTGGTGGGATCACATCATCATGGAAGTCTGGGATGACGAGCAGTGGCTGCAGAACTTTCGGATGAGAAAAGCCACTTTCATGGGACTGTGTGAGGAGCTCGCCCCCACCCTGCGTCACAAGGACACGAGATTGAGAGCTGTCCTGCCGGTGGAGAAGCGGGTGGCTATTGCAATCTGGAAGCTGGCAACTCCAGACAGCTACCGATCGTTTGGGAACCAGTTTGGAGTGGGAAAGTCCACCGTTGGAATCGTGTTGATGCAAGTTTGCAGGGCCATTAATCACATCCTGCTAAGAAGAACCGTGACTCTGGGGAACGTGCAGGACATTCTGGATGGCTTTGCACAAATGAGTTTCCCTAACTGTGGAGGCGCGATAGGTGGGACGCATATTCCTATTCTGGCACCACCTCACCTAGCATCCGAGTACATTAATCGGATGGGATATTTCTCTATGGTTCTCCAGGCGCTTGTGGATCACCGTGGGCGTTTCATTGACATTAACACAGGCTGGCCTGGAAAGGTGCATGATGCACGCATCTTTCGGAACACTGGCCTGTTCAGGAAGCTGCAGGAAGGGACTTTTTTCCCAGACGACAAGATCACAGTAAGGGATGTTGAAATGCACATTGTGATCCTTGGAGACCCCGCTTACCTATTAATGCCCTGGCTCATTAAACCGTATACAGGGAAGCTTGACAGGAGCAAGGACCGGTTCAACTACAGGCTGACCCAGTGCAGAATGACTGGAGTGTGCTTTTGGCCGTTTAAAAGGACGCTGGAGATCTCTGTACCGGAAGCTAGACTTGGGGGAAAGCAGCATCCCTGCGGTTATATCCGCGTGCTGTACCCTCCATAATATTTGTGAAGGGAAGGGTGAAACATTCAGTCAGGAATGGACCTCCGAGGTTCAACGCCTGGAGGCTGAATTTGCACAGCCAGAGAGCAGGGCAACTAGAGAGGCCCAGCACAGGGTTGCAAGGATTAGGGATGACTTGAGGGAGGAATTTGAGGCTGAAAACCAACAGTAATGTTTGGTGCCTTGCACGGGAGTGAAGTGCAGTGGTTACAATGTTAGTAGGAATCTGTTTTTCCTAAAATGATTTGCAGTGCCTGTTTCTTTCCTGGGCTACATTATCTTTCACTTTCTGCAATAATAAAGACTGTTTTCAAAGCCAAGAATTCATTTATTGAAAAGAAAATAACTTTCTTGACAGACACACAACGTTTTGGGAACCTAAAAGGACAAGGAGGTGGGGGGGTGAACTGTACAGTCACAGGTTTGAATACGTCCTGTCTGGAGTGCTGTGCAATGACTGCTGCACTTCAGGATGAAAATACTGCATGGTGATGGGGGTTGAGTGCAGAGGTTAAGGGTCATAGTTCTCAGGGCTGGTTGGTGAACATACAGGTGTTGGAGGCAGCGGGTGGTGGTAAGAACCTGGAGGCTGGGGAAGGGGGTTTGGAGCTGACACTGGGGCACAAGGGAAAGAGCTTTGGGACTGGGGGGGTGGCGCGGCACGATAGTGCTCTGCCTTCATGGCTATGAGTAACTGGATACAGTCCGTTTGGCGTGCCAGGATGCTTATCAGCTGCTTTGTGCTTTTCTTCTTAGCTGCTGCGTTTCTCTGGTGGAGCCTGCTTTCCCTTTCTCTCCAGTCCTGCAGTTTCTTACTCTCTCTGGCAGACTGATCCATAACTGCTTTCAGCATGTCTTCTTTGCTTTTTTGTGGCTTCTTCCTGAGGTTTTGTAGCTTCTGGCCAGTGGATGATACGGGCAGTCCAGTAGTCAAGGACACTGTTCGAAAGACAAAAATGGAAACAGTTAACAGAGGCTGCATTGTTTATAATCTCACCCAGACAGTTATTCCCACACAGTGAAGGCGTTTACAGTCATCACTTTAGCATACTTTTCCCATACCAAACAGAGCGCACCTAACCCCCAGGAGGCAGGAAATGGTGAGTAAGGGGGAATGATTGCTTCAAGGATGTGCAGGGGTTTCTGTGCGTTGGGGAAAGCAAACTGCTGCAGGGTGCATCTACACTGAACAGTCTCCCAACATTTTCCACAGGAGTTAATCCTGGAAGCTATCTCACTGCTGCGGGTCACCTGGGAAGAGCGGGAGGGTCTTCTACAGCAATGCGGATTCCGCCCTGGCCCCTATGCAGTTTGCCTGTGTGCACCAATGGTCCCCCCACCCCTCGTGGCACAGTGGCGCGGACGCGTTAGCCTGACTGGGACAAGGACCACAGTGACTTTCCCTATAAACTTGCGCAAGTGCATTGCCCACACTCTGGCTGAAACTTTTGAAGAGATTACCGAGGCCAATTACCGCGACATGATAAACCGCATCAATGGGCTATTCCACATCTAGGCATGCATGCATGCAGCCCTAACCCCCTCTCCTCTCCCGAAACATTTCCATCTTGAAAATAAAAGCTACTTATTGGGAACCGCTCCTCTGCCTGTCCTTCACCAAGTTCCAGCTGCTGCGACTGGCTACCTTCCTCCTGGCTTGAGAAGAGCTCCTGGCTGCATGCCTCCTGGGACTCCAGGGTGTCTCCCCCCACCCCAGTACCCTCACTCTTGGTTTCCTCCCCCCTCCTCCCCCCCACTCTGAAGTGTCCATCGTGGTCGTCGGATTGGCGGTGGGGTCACCCCCAAGTATCACATCCAGCTCCTTGTAAAAACGGCAGGTCGTGGGGGCAGCACCAGAGCGGCGGTTTCCCTCGTGGGCTTTGCAATAGGCACTCCGCAGTTCCTTTACTTTAACCCTGCACTGCACCGCATCCCGGTCATGGCCCCTTTCCAGCATGGCCCTTGAGATCTGCCCATAGGTATCGTAATTCCTACGGCTGCAGCACAGCTGGGACTGCACAGCTTCCTCCCCCCAAACACTGATGAGGTCCAGCAACTCGTCATTGCTCCATGCTGGGGCTCGTTTGGCGTGTGGAGGCATGGTCACCTGGAAAGATTCACTGATTGATTGCACTCCACACCTGGCTGAGCAGACAGGAAGGGGATTTTTAAAATTCCCGGGGCATTTAAAGGACGGGTCACCTGAGGCCAGGGCAGTAGAGTGCGAACTAATGAGCAGAGTGGCTGAACAGGCATTCTGGGATGCCTCCGAATACCTCGGAGGCCATTTACAGCGCTTTTGGTGGCCACACTTGCGGAGCAGCGCTGCATCACCAGCGCTGCAATCCTTATATCTCAGGCAGAGCAGGAGTACAGCCAGCGCTGCAGCCAGGGAGATGCAGCACTGTATGTGCCTTGCAAGTGCGGACGGTGAGTAAGTTGCAGCACTGTAAACCCACCACCAGCGCTGCAACTCTCCAGTGTAGCCAAGGCGTCAGCTACCAGGAGATTATTGCACATATTTTAATTAGATGCACGTTAGCTTTTTCACTCACTTAGGAAGCACAACACATCCCCCATTCTCACCAACATCAAATTAATTTCTCACAACAACCTGGCATATACCACAGAGAAATCGCTCATCAGGCCCGATTCAACTCTGCATGCTTTAACATTGTTTTCAAATGGGTCTGTTAGACCAGTCAGTGGTTTCATCTGGCAGCTGGCTTGTTGCAAGGACAATTTGCCTTTTTCAAGTGACATTTGGTGTGATCATGGAATGCTGCGCATTTCTAAAAAGGAATGAGGAGTCCTTGTGACACCTTAGATACTAACACATTTATTTGGGCATAAGCTTTCGTGGGCTAAAACCCACTTCATCGGATGCATGCAGTGGAAAATACCTTTCTCAGTGACTTTGTTTAGCAGTCGGTAATCCCCTTCCATTCCTGCTCCCGCTGGAACGGATCATTGCGCTCCAAGCACTAGGACAGGTGGAGCATGCCATCTTGTGCTATTTCTCTTGAGGGCCACTCATTCCCAGGAAAACTCACCTCCCCCGCCCCTCTGCAAGGTTCCCTCTCAAACAGAAGGACTCGGGAACTTCTTTTGCTCCAGCTTTGACAGCGATTTAGTTTTCTTCTGATGCTGTTAAGCACATGCACATCACCAAGGTGTCCTAGTGAGGGGCTGGCATTGATTTGCTAGCCAGAGTCAGCTGATGTGGGTCTGATTACAAATGCTCAGCATGGACCTGGTCAAAAAAAATTTTGTCAAAGCGTTTTTGACAAAACAGAATTTTTTGTGGAAAATGTCTAATTTTATTGAAATTTTTCAGTGTTTTGTCAAAAAAATCCAAAAACCCATAGAAAAATTTCAGCAGAAACAGAATAATTTTATTTTGGTCAGGGAGGGGGTGGGGTGGGGCGGGGCGGGGCGGGAAACAACCCAGCCGGATCTGGTTAATATACCCTTGTGAGATGACTGGGACCGTATCCATTGGTACTTTAACTACAGGGCTAGTTATTTACAGGTTAGAAGAGAACAGGTTCATATAAGTCTGTGGTGCTGGCCAAGGAAAGAGTTGCTTGTGCTGAAGAGAGAAAGTAAATATTGGCCCTCATTTGAATCTGTAATTGGCGTAGGCAGTTTGCCTCTAGGCATGCTGGGATAGCAAAATACAGTGTTAGGAGAGAGCAACTGAATTACAGAGGGAATTCATAAGAGGGAAGCAAAAATGAAGTATTCATAGATTCAAAGGCCAGAAGGGACCATTGTGATCATCTGCTCTGACCTCCTGTATTCTTCTTGATGTATAAATCCAGGCCTTCTCCAGACATGCGTGACTAGCCAGTATTTCAAGAGCATTACTATCTCCATATGCACTCACACGGTCAAGCATACACCTGGAGCAAAGAGTGAAAGTCCATGCTGAAGCCGAATGACGTTAGCAGAGCTGACTCAAAAATGAGAGCAATCTACAAAGGAAATCAGATATAAGGCACCTCTTCAGGGGGCTGATTCAAAGCGTCAGTGGGTTTGGATCAGACCCCACATGAGTCACTATTGTTTCTTAAAGTGAATCTTAAAGACTTCCTATAAGATCTCCTTGCAGCTCTGTGATGCCATTTTCTGGGCCTCCTCCCCAGACACCTGTTACAATAATCATCCTGCCAACAGAGAGGGACTCCAAATGGCTCCTTCCACTGGAGACATTCGATGCCCCACCTCCAGCTGACCAGAGGATGTCCCAAGTGGGCCACGTAAGCATTCCGGCTGAGTATGCTTCCTTTGCTGTGCAGTCAGCTCCTGTCAGAGACAGAGGGGCTGAGCGCTGGACTCTAGCTTGGATCCACGGAGTAGCAGGGCCAGCGCACTCCATTAGGCGACCTAGGCAGTTGCCTAGGGCGCTAACATTTGCGGGGCGGCGACAGCAGCGGCGGATCTTCAGCCGCTGCGGTCTTTGGCAATATTTTGGGGGCGGGACCTTCTGCCGCCTGGCCCTGCTGAGTAGAGATAGTGGGCCAAATCCCCAGCTGGTGCAAACTCGAACCGCTTCACTGGAGTCAATGGGCCAGATCCTCAGATGGTCTCAATTGGCACCATTCCATTGAACTCAATGGAGCCAGGGCAGTTTACACCAGTTGATGATCTATAATGTTTAAAATGCTAATCTTGCAATCCAAATCTTTGAAGGAAGAGGTAACAGAAAAGTCTGTCCTTAGAGAGACTCCTATGCCACTGCTGAATGTCTCAGAAACCAAGCACATGTCTTTGGACACCGTTGGGGGCTAGTGTTCTCTCAATGCATAGTGGATTTCCAGGGATAACTGTCAGGTGCTGTCTCCCAGTAGTCAGGCCTAGTGGTTGGAGAAGAGGTCGAAGCCAGAAAGAGGGTCAGGACTGGGCCAGGAGTAGTGCTGGACTTGAGGTCCAAGGACATGCCGGGATTAGAACCCAGATCAGAGTCCGTAGCCAAGCCATAATCAATACCGTAGCTGGAGTGCTGATGCAAGCCAGAGGTCAAAGCCAGGTGGTCAGGGTCCAAGGAGGTCAGGAGGTGGGAGCAAGGCTGGAGTGGGTCAGTAACAGGGCTGGAGCAAGGACAAGACTGGAACAGGGCTGGGGCAGGCACCGGAGCCAGCTGGGAATCTGTGATGCTGTGAGGCAGCCGGAGATTCCTGGCCAGGTGGAGTTGGGGAAATACCTTTGTTTGGGGGTCATCTGACCCAGGCTGTGCTCAAGGATAGGCTGCCACGTGCCAGAGGGCGGAGTCACCGCAGGTTCTGCTCAGGGATAGGCTTCCACACGCCGGGGGGTGGAGTCATCGCAGGCTCTGCGGGAAGGTAAGTCAGCGTGGCTGGGTAGTTGCCACATGCCCGAGTCCCCTTAGCTTCACAATGCAGAGCGCCCAGGGCCCCCTGGACTTGCGTTCTCCTTTGGGGGTGAGTGTTGCCACTCAGATTCTCTCCCGCGTAAACCCTCTCTCCCTCTCTTGGGGTTAAAAGAAGATCATTTTAAGCACAGCAAGGGTGAGTCACCTGTTTACTCCAACAACCGTGTCAGCTGAGACTTGCTAAAGATTCCTGTCGTGCCCTTGTGCTTCACTCCCAACCTGATGCTGGAGATAAACCTCTCACTCTGCAAAACAGCATCAGCTTGTGTCTACACCAGCGGTTCCCAAACTTTAACAACCCGGGAGCCCCTTTCACTAAAATGTGAAATCTCGTGAACTCCTTCCTAAAAATGAATATTTCCAGGGTTTTAAGTTTAAATCTCCTCAGTGTGATGCTAACATTCACACACCTCTCACTGAAGCAAAACAGCGCTCTAGAGAAAATGAGTGTCAAATTACTGAGGCACTTTGTCATAGTATAAACCCCCACTCTGAACCTTAGCGTCCAAAAGATGGGGTACCAGCATGAATTCCTCTAAACTCAATTACCAGCTTAGTACTTGTAGCGCTGCCACCAACCAGGAATTCCAGTGCCTGGTACACTCTGGTCCCCTCAAAACCTTGCCTGGGGACCCCCCAAGACCCAGACCCTCTGGATCTCAACACAAGGAAAGTAAACCCTTTCCCCCACCGTTGCCTCTCCCAGGCTTCCCCTCCCTGGGTTACCCTGGAAGACCACTGTGATTCAAACTCCTTGAATCTAAAACAGAGAGGAAAATTCACCTTCCCCCCTCCTTCTCTCTCCCCCTCCCAGATTCTCCCTGAGAGAGAAAGTAATCCTAACACAGAGAGAAATTAACCTCTCTCTCCCCCTTCCCTCCTTTCTCCCCACCAATTCCCTGGTGAATCCAGACCCCGTCCCCTGGGGTCTCACCAGAATGAAAAAACAATCAGGTTCTTAAACAAGAAAAGCTTTTAATTAAAGAAAAAAAACAGTAAAAATTATCTTTGTAAATTTAAGATGGAATATGTTACAGGGTCTTTCAGCTATAGACACTGGGAATACCCTCCCAGCCTAAGTATACAAGTACAAATTAAAATCCTTCCAGCCAAATACACATTTGCAAATAAAGAAAACAAACATAAGCCTAGCTTACCTTATCTACCTAGTACTCACTATTCTGATTACATAAGAGCCTGTATCGGAGAGATTGGAGAGAAACCTGGCTGCACATCTGGTCGCTCTCAGAACCCAGAGTGAACAACAACCAAAAACTAACAGCACACACAAAAAACTTCCCTCCCTCAAGATTTGAAAGTATCCTGTCCCCTGATTGGTCCTCTGGTCAGGTGACAGCCAGGCTCACTGGACTTGTTAACCCTTTACAGACAAAAGAGACATGAAGTACTCCTGTCCTATTAACCCTTAACTATCTGTTTATGACACACCTGAACACTGCTACAGTGACTACTACCTGGTTCTGGCTGGTTTGGCGTGCAAACAGCTTTTCTTCCACCACCAGGGCCTCCCTAGGAGGGTGCCCCACGAGGTACAAATCAGCCTGGACCACCCCCACGTACAGCGTGTCCCCTGCTCACTCTGCCCCTCATACCACCCAACTTCCCATCTGCCAAGGACAGGGGTCCCAGCTGTCTCCCTGCCTGCGATGAAGCTCAGGTTGCTGGCTCTGCACCGGAGTCTGGGCTGCCAGCTCCACACTCCATGGGGCTCAGGCTGCTGGCCCCCACTGACTTCTGGGGCTTGGGCTGCCAGCTCCACACTGCGGGGCTCAGGCTGCTGGCCCCTGGTGACTGCTGGGGCTCAGGCTGCCGGTTCTGCACTCTGTGGGGCTCGGGCTGCCAGCCCCAACTTCCTGGCCCTGCGCTGACTGGGGCTTAGCTGCGTGCTCTGTGCTCTGCGCTCCACAGGGCTCAGGCTGTCTGCTTTGCAACTGGGTCACACCTGCTGCCTTCCATGCCCAGGGTCCTCTGGCTGCCATTAAGGACATTTTTTTGGCAAACTTCTTACATCATTGTGCGAACCCCCAGGGCTTCATGAACCGCAGTTTGGGATCCACTGGTCTAGAGAGATGGGCATTTAAATGGAACTCATTCCAGCATGGTAACCCAACTCCTGCATCCTTCCTTTGACGCTTGTCGGTTCTTGTACCACTGAGCCATCTTGCTCATATGCCGCAGATAGCAGGAAGTCTTGAGTTCACACCATCATGGGCTGTAGTTCAGGTGCTGTCCCAGCCTTCACTGTTGACAAGCATGGTGTATTCACATCCAGACAAAGGGCACATGGGTGGGGATGAGGATTGAAAGACCCTTTCCACTGCTTGCATACTTGGGAAAACTTTAGGTTTGACTTCCCTGCAGAGTTAGCCTGCGTGAGAGCCATATATGTCTGAGTACCCAGGTTAGCCTAGCCTGCGTGCCACACCCAACTTATTGCATTGATGCATTTGCATCATGGACTATCAGAACTCTTCTTGACAATGGCCAAAGACCAGAACGAAGCCCTTACTACCAAAACACTGAAGAGGTAGAGACACTGGTGCCCTCAGTGAAACCAGACTCACTGATGAGTCCCACCTTGAGGAGGTCGGAGCAGGCTACACCTACTACTGGATTGGCAAGCCTAAGGATGAACCCAGATATTTGGGGGTAGAGGTCGCCATATGGTCCGACATAGCCCACAGCATTGGAAGGTCAAACTCCAACGGCCAAGTACTTTTCTCCAAGTGTGCCAAGTTCAATCTCACTGTTATGAACAGTCTTCCAACAGGCCAACAAATATAAGACAACAGTGGCACGTGCTGGACTATGTAACAGCATGGTATAGAGACATTAAAGATGTGCACATCACCCATTCTTAGAGAGGCACCAAATGCTGGTCAGACCATCGGCTCGTGAGAAGCATCATGTTGTTACACTTCTCACCAAGGCACACAGAAGATACCTCAGCCCACAAAAGGAGATCCGTGTTGCTGCAATGAAAGATGTCAGCAAACAAGCAAAGTTGGAACAGACACTGGAGACTGCGTTAGCTGAGGTCCCAGAGAACTCCACAGACAATGACCCAACCTGGCAGAAGCTCAGAGATGTCACATATATAATACAACATTTAAGATTGTTGGCTTTGTAAGGTGGAAACATCAGGACTGGTTCGATGAATCATAGACTATCAGGGTGGGAAGGGACCTCAGGAAGTCATCTAGTCCAACCCTCTGCTCAAAGCAGGACCAACCCCCAACTAAATCATCCCAGCCAGGGCTTTGTCAAGCCTGACCTTAAAAACCTCTAAGGAAGGAGATTCCACCACCTCCCTAGGGAACCCATTCCAGTGCTTCACCACCCTCCTTGTGAAAAAGTTTTTTCTAATATCCAACCAAAACCTCCCCCACTGCAACTATTACTCCTTGTTCTGCCATCTGCCACCACTGAGAACAGTCTCAATCCATCCTCTTTGGAACCCCCTTTCTGGTAAAGCCAGTGCGGAGTCAACATATGCTTCTCTTCAGAAATGAGGTAGGAGTCGCTGCTGCACTCTTCCCTCTGCCCCGGAGCTGCTCTCCCTGCCTGCATCTTCCCCATGGCCCCTCTTCATCAGCCAACCCCCTCACAGCTGTGCTGAGGGAAGGCACAACACAGTCCTCCTTCCATGTCACAGACACATGTTGTTCTTGTGATGTATTGTGTTCTCTATATCACAGGTCTCAGAGCCCTGTTGTGCTGGGCACTGGACACCACATCCCCGAAGGATCGGCCATGCCCCACACACTATAGCAGGGCTTTTCTCTGTTTCTGCTCTTCACGCTACCAGCCGGTTCTGGTTTGCAGAAATGTCCTTAGGCCAACGTGACAGAGGAACCCAGGTTGTCTCATTCAGACATGGCAGGACTTCACCCACCTGGCTGAGCGCCACCTGGGGCACAGATAATCTGCACCGCACCTTATGGTTGCTCCCCCCAACCTAGCAGCATCCTCACATCAGTCTTGGCTGGCCTGAGTTTCAGCCCACTAGCTTCTGTCCCTGCCTGTTGTCACCTACACATTGGGTGAGGTATTTGACAGCACTGGCTGACTTGGGTGAGGTGGAGCTGTAGGTTCTATCCTGGCTGAGAGGGAAACAGAGTCAGGGAGAGGTGAAGCTCCTGGCCCATGGTCAGAGATCCAGGTTGGTGGGAGGATCAGGAAGAGAGCCAGCCCAGCACCCCAGCCACTATTCTGTGCAACGCCAGCTCCAGCAAAGTCCCTGGAGCTTTGCCGATTCACACCAGCTGAGGATCTGGCTCCAAATCTTTACATAGCAGAAGCAAATCAACTGCATCACCGTCTGACAAACAAACCATCAGAAGCCTGTGGAAACAGTCTGGGTCATCCGAAACACATTATCTTGCTCCTGAATGCAGCTGGCTTCCCAGAATGAATAATGAAGAGCTCAGCTTAGATCACTTGCAGCTTTACGTGGTGCCCTGCTGTTTGGCTAAGGAAGCACGATGGAATGTAACTGAGCACGAATTTCTCAACCTTGTGATATCAAAAGAAAATATTTACTGAGTCAACAGGCAATTTTTCTGTAATGGATAGAAATTAAAAAAAGTGCCTAGCTAACGTGAAGTCTGTCTGTTGGGTTACTATTGCAATGTATTATACTTTATAAGCAATACCTTAGAATGTAAGACTCCTCACTGCTACAGACACCTAATGTGTGACTCACAAGAACCCAAAAGCTCTCCACGTCTAGTGTAATATTGTCAGCGTCCCTTTGAAAAAGTAGTTGGCTTCTTGCATTGGGATAGTGCCTTGATGGGAGAGAAGGGAGGGAAGACAGAATTAGAGATGAACAAATAATGAAACCAATGGTTCATGAATAGTTTACTCAAGAATGGGCACAAAGTATGGATCTGAGTATTGGGGAATTATTTGCCTGGCAGGGCTAATAAAGCAAAAAATACTTAGCAAAAGGTGCATTCTTCAAATGTCACAAAATTCAAATGATTTAAATGAATATTATTAAACCAGCTCCCCACAGGATCCTGTCATTTACTGATGAACAAGCAGCCAGATAGAACATGAGTTTATAGCTCATCAGCGGGGTATCACTTTCAGAACTCCAAGCATACAGCTCTGTGCTCCAGTCCTGTCCCAGCAGCTTCTGATTCCTCACCCTGCAGGCTGCCTCCCATTCTGTGTGCTGCCCTGTCTGAACGCATCTCCCTTCATGGTGTACAACTGTAGCTGTCACTCACTCATCATACCTACTTACCCGGGGTCAACTTTTCAAAATTGCTCCAGGCCTGATTGCCAAGGACTTGGTGCCTAAATGGGAACTGAGCAACCAGGTTTCATTAGTGCTCAGTTCCGATTTCGGCACCCACATAGAAGCCAGGTTTTCTCAAGGGCTCAGCATCCCAGGGCTTGGCTACACTGGAGAGTTGCAGCGCTGGTGGTGGGTTTACAGCGCTGCAGCTTACTCACCGTCCACACTTGCAAGGCACATACAGCGCTGCATCTCCCTGGCTGCAGCGCTGGCTGTACTCCTGCTCTGCCTAGAGTATAAGGATTGCAGCGCTGGCGATGCAGCGCTGGGGTGCCAGTGTAAACAGTGATTAATCTTACTATGCTTTAACTGACCTCCGGAAGCTTCCCATAATGCTTAAGTAAAGATAACACTCTTTGTTTTGTTGTGAACTCGGGGCTCCCGGAGCTGCTTATCTAAAAAAGAAACACAGCTCCTGTTTGCTGGAGCAGAGGCAGGGAGGGGGGATCCCCTAGTATTTGCTTGAGGAGAAAAGCAGCCCGGAGGGCAGGAGGGGGCGTCCGTTTTGGAGCAGCTGCTTATCTGGTCTGAAGGCTATTTGCATTTAGTGAATAAGAGAGGGGTGGGGGAAGGGGTCGAAACGTTTAAAATGATTGAAGGTAGGTGCTGTGTATCTTCCAGTGCTTAGAACTTGCAAGGCAGGGAGCTGAGAACAGTGTCAGCTCCAAAAATCCACTCTGTCTCCCCCACACTCCCTGTCACACTCCACCCCACCCCCCTCTTTTGAAAAGCATGTTGCAGCCACTTGAACACTGGGATAGCTGCCCACAATGCACCACTCCCAACAGTGCTGCAAATGTGGCCACACTGCAGTGCTTTCCCTACACAGCTGTACGAAGACAGCTGTAACTCCCAGCGCTGCACACCTGCAAGTGTAGCCAAGCCCCCAGATGCACGCAGTGTGCTGAGCCCTTGGGAGAATCTAGCCCGTAGGGGTGTGGCTGGACTAACCTAAAAGGGGAGGAGATTGCTAACACCTTTTAACGAGCCGGGAGGGTTTGGAAGTGTGTGAGCTGGCTGAGTGAAGAGGCAGCAGCATTTCTCTGTCTGTAACACAAGAGCACTTGACCACAGTGGCCAATCCATTCCAGAACGTCAGGGAATGATCTTGGCCCCCAGGAGCAGAATGCTTTTGATTTGGGGGAAAATCAGAAAAGCCAGAAAAGCTGACATAGAATGCAGGGCCTGTAGCAGCTTAATAGGCTGCTCTATCTCCTGGCTGCACCAGCAACCCTCTAGTTAAAACAGATTCACAAACACATTTCTGAAAAAACCACCTTTTACCCTATTCTTGACTGACCCTTATTTTGTCTCCCCTAAACCTGCGCACACCCCTTTGACGTTGCCAGGCTTGACAAAAGGAAGCCATTTGAACGGTATTTACATCTGTGAGAAGCTTTGGTCTTTGAGGCAATGATTGTCTGAATACTCCACTTAGTGACTGATGCATTGAGTGACTTGGGGCATGGCTACACTTCCGGATGTAGAGCGCTGTGAGTTAAACCTGCCCTCGGAGAGCGCAGGAGGGAAAGTGCTGCAGTCTGGCCACACTGGCAGCTGACAGCGCACTGGCGTGGCCACATTTGCAGCACTTGCAGTGGCATTGGGAGCGGTGCATTATGGGCAGCTATCCTAGCATGCAAGTGACTGCAACGTGCTTTTCAAATGGGGGTGGGGGAGTGAAGTGTGACAGGGAGTGTGTGGTGTGTATGTGGGGGAGAGAGAGTGTGTTTTGGGGGGCTGAGAGCATTTCAGCATGCTGTCTGGTAAGTTCAGACAGCAGCAGACCCCCCTCCCCGCGCCTCTCTCTCTCTCACAGCGTTCCACACTAATGGGTGCTTTGTCTCGGAGCAAATAAGCAGCCGGCTGTCAGAAACGGAGCTTTGCAAGGGCATAGCTGCATTCCTACAGCCGAGTTCAAAACAATGACGAGAGTGGCCACTAGACTTAAGGGGATTTGGGGATGTTTCCGGAGGCCAATCAGAGCGCACTAATGCAACATCTTGTTCACACTGATGCCTGGGTGTTGTAGCCAAGACGCAGAAAATGTTGTTCCTCTCACCAAAGTGGAGTACCAGTAGCCCTGTAGTCCTGGAGTCAGAGCTCTCTACGTGCCTTGCCAATGTGGACGGGAAGCTAGGGCACCCAAGGCTGCTTTAATGTGCTGTAACTCACAAGTGTAGCCAAGCCCTGAGGCTTAGTCTACACACTACAGACTCAGGTAAATTCACATCCCTGTGCAACACAGTTATATCGACCGAACTCCTGGTGGGAGAGCTTCTCCTGCCCACACAGCTACTGCCTTTCAGGGAGGTGGAGTACCTCTGCTTATGGGAGAAGTTTCCTGTCTTTTGCACTAAGCGCTACAGCTGCAGCGCTGTGTGTGTAGACAAGTTCTTACTCTGATGGGCTAAGTGTAACCTGCTGGTCTTTTAATGCCTTGACGGAAGGTCACTGGGGACTGGTTCAAAGCTCTGTGAAGTCAGAGGGAGGCTTTCACTAGTTGCACCTGAGTTGTCAGTGCAACCCGTTAGGGCATTGGGAAGGCGTCCTTTAGAGAGACACTTTATCCCTTACCATGGACAGACATGAACTTCTGCCAATGCATTTATTAGGTTCAGCATCACCTTTGCTACCTCTTTATTAAAATCTGTGTAGGATTCCCTGCACTGCACCCATACTGGGTTTCCAAGTGATGCAACTAGCATGGGGAATTTAAACACAAGCCCACACATCCAAGTGACTAGTGGCTCGCATATTCAGTGACCACTGTTTGAGCTTGACTCCTCTGTTGTCAAACAAATGAAATGGGGGGAGGCTGTTTACAACCTTTTTATCAGTTTTTTGCGGGGAGAGCGGTGCCTATCAGTTTGTCCGCAGCGAGGTATTCTCTGCCTGTATGCAGCAAGCAGAGGGGAAGGGTCAGTTTAATTTTCTTATTTGTAGCCTGTGAAATAATGTTCTATTCTAGAACCTCGCCAGGCTGCTAATCATGCCTAGCTGTACTAAAAGGAAGATAATTATTAGCAATTGAAGCAGTCCTGGTTCAACACTCATGGCTTGCCATTTCCATGCTAATGGATCTCCACCACAGAAGAGTTCCACTCCATGGCGCAGTTTGTTAAACCTTATGGTGTGGAAACAAACCTTGGGAATGTGCTGCCGATATACGTCAAGGCAGCCAGTATTGCAGTCAGTTTCTTTGATGATTCCAAATTAAAGGGTCACTACCAGCTAACGTGACTTTAGAATCCATCTTGTAGTTCACTTTCATGTGAAATAATACTTCGTTTCTATTAGTATGGCGATAAGAGATTTTGAGAGCACAGGGGTAATCCTTTAAGGGGAAAGGTAGTGCGTATTATTAAAACACTGCAGGAAGAGATTGTATTGAGCCGCTAGAGGACCATTGGAAATAGACAAGTCTTTGTTTGGTTTGTTATCCTTTCTTCCCAGTGATAATAGCAAAAGTGGAAATGTTTAAGAGGTATTTGAAGAAAGCTCGGGTTTTCATGGAGGAATTCTCCTCTTCCTTGGGAGGCCATGGGACAGTTAACCTTCACTGGGATCCCAAGGCCTGCTATAGAAAGGAAGAATGAGCCTGTGGTTAAGACTCTGGCTGCCAGTTGGGAAGATCTGGGTCTCTAGTTCTGCATAAGACTTCCCTTGTGAATGTCGGCCATGCAACCTCACTTAGCGGCCTGGTTCTTCACTGCTCTGTGGCCCCTTTCTGCCAGCTAGGCTGCTGCAGAAGGTCTCCATGCAGGCATAACTTCCTGGTGGCTACTGCCATGCTGAGGGCTGTAGTACAGGTATCACGCCAGCTCTTCACCTGCTTTGCATCACCTCGGCAGGAGTGACCAGTGGGGTCAGGCCAGGGCAGACCTGCATCTTGGCCATTGTGTGCTCTTTCAAGAGATCATTGAAGCAGAGGTGCAAGAGTAGCAGGGATGAATTGGGCCCGTATCTCCCTCTGCAACAGTCCCCATCTGTAAGGCAGGGATTAGCACGATTCCTTGTTAGTCTTGTCTATTTAGGCTGTAAGATCCTCAGAGCAGGAGCTCTGATTTTACATGTGTACAGTGGAGCCCAGATCACTGATGGGGCTACAGCGATACAAATAAAACAGACTCTTAGGACAATTGCAGTGTCTCATAACCTGGATCAGTGGCAGGGACGCATGACACCGGAAACAGCTGACTGCTAGCACGTGCATGAAGTGGGCTGGGCATGAGAAGTGTCATCCATAGTGAGGCAGCAGACTGTTTTCTTGCTCTGATATTACCAAAGGTAATCCTGAGACACGTGGAGCTGTCCTCAATCTGCTCCTGGTTGCCGAGTGGATAGCTGTTAGAGTCTTGTACACGTAGGGTTTGTCTCTACTGCAGATAAAAGGTGCAGTGTTAACCTGGGTTCTCTAACCCGCACTTGCTATGCCTTCTCTGCTACTTCTCTGCTTAGTTAGCACCTTGGCTTTTAACTGAGTTTGGTTCCTCTACAGTCTTTAGCTTGAAGTTATAACCTGTGTCTTCCTTGCTATTTTAATCCGAGTCAGTTAACCTGTGCTAACCCCCCTTTTTTTGGCAGTGTGGCCATTCTCTTGGTGTTGGCTGGGTATCAAAGGACACATTTTAAGGAGCTCTCTGAGGGAAAGGATAGATATGTGAGAGCTCATCTCCATATGTACTGGGTCATCCAGACTACATATACTCTGTCATGGTAGCACTTTCTTGTGGTTATACTGAAGTTGTGATGGTGTGTTCGATTGTATGCCTGGGAGACCTGGAACACTGTTCTCTACCCGGCCTGTCCCACCTGTAGTTGGAGCTGTCTGAAATGGAGGAATGCCCAACAGCCGGAGCTGTTATGTGTAGAGAGCACTAGGCCTGGGGAGCTCTGGGAAATGTAGTTTAGGGGTCAGGTGGCCATTTTGTTTGTGTTTGTAATGGGTTAAATTACAGGAGGATGGTTGTTAGAATGATTTTGGGTAGGGTGAGTTACTGCTCTGTTCTTTGAATGAAGAGGGAACTTTGAATTCCTTGGCCAGGCGAATATCGGCCACTTCCTGAACAGCCAAGGGAGGCTTTAGCCAGCACAGTGCAGGCATGGATAGAGGGGATCTGGGACAAGCAGCAGCATGGTTCTAGATGGGAGCACTGGCCTAGAAGGCCCCGATCCTGCCAGTGCCATAGCTGGGAGTGCAAATGTGGGTGGGCCGGGCAATGACAGACGGTGCTCTCTCAGCTTCTCCCCCAGCGCCCTGTTCCTAGCTCTTGTGGCCCCGACACAGGGATTCACCTGCCGAGCTGGACACGCCATGGGGCGGCTCAGAACGTGGCAAGGCAGAGCTGCCGGAGTCTGGCTTTCTGACAGGCGGGCGTAGAGCTCCGTCCTGCATCTCAGGTGCCTGAGTGACGCTCTGGGCCGCTGGGGCAGCACCACACCCCTGCTCAGATCTCGTGGGGGCCTGGATGCTTAGTGGGTGGGCCACAGCCCACCCATAGTTACACCCCGGGATCCTGCAGACTCATAGGGACTAGTCCTGTACTCAAAATGAAACACGTGCACCAGTCTTGGTGGGCTTGGGGCCTGCTAGGCTCATTCTGTGATGCACTTGGAGCTCCTTGCTGGGTGTTGCAATGGTTTGCGATTTGCATTTTGCTAAATGTCTCCTTCTTAAAAATCAAGAGAAGCTTTTACTGAGGCCGTCCCTGGCCGCTTACCGAACTGTACCTCCTTCACACCCACCTGTGGCAGAACTGCCATTCACCCGGCATTCTTGTGCAGCTGTGGAGCATATTCCAGCCAACCCCAATGAAGAGACTGTTTTATCGGCCTGCCTATTAGAAATAAACGTTCCAGTTCTTCAGGGATCTCTCTTGGACTCTTATCATTCAAGAAGGTGCATTGTACACAGACCCTTCCTCCACCCATTCAGAGCCCCTGGCAGGAGAGGGGCTTGGCCAGCTCCCTGCTTGCAGCAGCTCAGCTGGAGAGCCAATGCTCTGGTGTGTTCCAGCTGAGAACGTAAAGTTCTGGCTTTTCCTGAAGTCTGCTCTGACTCATAGAAGACATAGATCTTTCCTGCCAGGGCGCAGACAGCTTAATGCAAAGCTAAAACTCCTATGTTGAAGCAAGTATCAGAGGAGGAATACAAATGAATCTTGTGTTCTTTGTTCCAGGTCAGCTGGTGAATTTTATTCTGTGTAAAAATGAAAAGGAATGACGTGAGATTCCTCTGTTGAATGAGAGGTTGAGTCAAGCGGTGGCCTGAGGATCTAATCACTTAACTTTGGAGCTGTGCATGTATTCCCTGGCGTTTAGTGACTGTTTAGACTCTCTCAGCTGGAGGTGCGTGTGGAACGGAGTTTTGCCTTTTCGCATTTAGACAAGCTACTTATGTGGAATTTGTTTGTCGCTGATTCTTGCTCTGTGCTTGGTAACCTGGATAACTGTTGCTCTGTGGTGGGGGCCGGGGGAGCTCCTAGGTATGGTCTCAGAGGTCATGTCCCTTTAGCAATCCCCAAATCTCACATACCTATTGAGTTACTGGTTGTGGGACCGACTGTTGCCACCTGCAGAAATGCCCGTCGGAGAAGTGACCTGGGGCAAGGATCGTCCCCAGTTTCCCCCAAAAAACATTGCATGATGGGAAAGGGATGGAGTTGCCCCAGCCCAAGAGAGCAAATAGCAATTCCATGGGTCCCCAAAACCACTCTTGCAGCGACCGTGGCCCTCAATCAGCCCATGGGCCCCCTGTGGGTTCCCATGGCAACCAGCTGCACCACCAGGGACTCAGTGCGAAGTTACCCCCAGAATTCAGGAGGCGAGTGGGCTCCCAGGTACGCTGGGGGCTGCAGATAAAACTGTGTCACCTGAGGAGCTGAACTCATCCGTGTTTCCCACTGGGTTAATTTTCTGCTGGATTCCCGTGAGGAACTGAGGGGCAGTGAGATTTGTGGCAGTCTCCTCCTGTCCCCAGGCCATCGCAGCCCCAGCCAGGCATCACTGACCGATAGACATTTGTTGGCTTAGGAACATGAGGGTAAACTACAATGGACACACCTGAAAAAGCAGGAGAGTAATCGTGCTAATGACCTTTTGACTCAGTTCTCACTTTAAAGATAGGCAAGAATGCCAAATAGACGCATGGACTGGAGAACCAGCATGTAAGACTAACCTACAGCAATTGCAGAGAGCGCTGGACTTACTCTTTCCGAAACAAAGTGAAGAATTTTAAAGCTCCAGACTCCGTTTTTAAACTCTGTGGCAGAACATCTCCAACCCTTTGAAAGAAGAAAAGAGGGAAATTGGCAGGTAGACGACATAAGGTGAAACTGGCTTGATTTGAGCTGAATATTCTCAAAGAAGTAGAATAGCAAAACCTCCTTCAGCTGGGCGATCGGTTCCTAACATACAAACACCAGTGCTGGGTATTCGGATAAGGAATAGGGTCGCTATTTTATAATTTCCTTTCTTAGAATTCATCCTTTATGTGTTTGACGAATGCAAAGCAGGGAGCATTAACCCAAAAGAAAAACTGGAAATCCAAGATGAATGCACAGACTGAATGTATCTTGGAAATGTGTCTGATTAGTCTGATTTATATAACATCTGTGGACATGACTTCAGTGAAAAGCTACATAATGAGGGGGAAAATCTGGCTCGTTGGAAGCCGGGTGTGCACTTGGAAAAGTATCCTAATTGTGACAGTCTTACAGCAAAATGTGTCTATCTGAGTTGAAGATTTGAGGGCCTGCACAGCCCCCGTGGGGTGTATGTCTGTGGAGTGCAGGCTGCACATGTATTGCAAAGGCACAACAGCAGCAATCGCTCAGAAGAAGAATATTGGTCACAGGAATAGCAAAGTTCACCAGGCTGCTGTTACATATTTTACAGTCAGCCAAGCAAGAAACAATCAGAAGTGCCACTTCCATACAGTGGGGCCAACAGGGTGTATTTAGAAAGATGGAAAGATTTGCCAGAGTTGCGAGATGTCACGTTACCAGGCATCTGACTGGGCTGGGTATAGGAAGAGGGAATCCACTCACATCAAGCAGGCAGGGATCAAGAGCCTCGTGCAGGGAGGAAGGAAGGCACAGCTGAGATACGATTCAAGATCAGGGGCAGATCCTCAGATGGTCCCAATTGCCAGAGGTCCTCTGACGTCTGAAGCAGAGGATCTGCCAGCTCCCATGAAAGGTATGCAGCTCTCTGCTTTAGTTCCCTTTGTACAATGGAGGCTATGATACTTACCTGGCTCTCAGGAGTGCTTTGTGTGTGAGTGAGTTAATAGCAGTGTGACACTTGGAGAGCATAAAGCTCTATATAAACTCTGGGGAGAATTAGGGGTCTCTTGCTGCTGACGGGACGCAGAAGAAGTTTGCAAGGAAAGCAGTGATTTTTTTTGAAGCAAGAATACCCCGCCACCATGCCGCTGACATAGCGTTTTGTCAGTCTGTCTGAACTAGCGAGGCTGTGGACGGGGTATGGGGATACCAGAGGGGCTCGCATGGCAGCAAGGCGCCCAGCTGCCATTGACTTTCCAGAAGAGTTGGGCACTTCACTGCCATTTGTGCTTTTGAAAATTCCCCTGTAAATCACCTCTAGATTCAGCGATTGATTGGATGACCTTTACACAATCCCTCCCCCAATGACTAAACTTGAAATATAAAGCTGTGCAATGGAACTTGACCTGCAGTTAACATCCATTGGCAGCGTTCTTGGAATTCGTATGGCTGCATCTTACCTATGGGCTGTGTGTGTACGTGCCTGCATCTGCCATTAGAGCTTCATTCAAGCATCTGATCGTTAAGGGACAAATTCCACTCCAAGCTGGGGGGAAAGTCCTGATCACTTACCCACAGGCAGCCGACACTTAAATGCATTTATCTGACAGAATTGTCTTCACTGTCGGGCTGAGTTCTCATTCTTTCAAGTGCATTAAAATGAACTTGTGCTGGAGCTGTGCTTGTCTAACAACATCTCCCTGCGTTCTTCTAGGTCTGGGCTATTGTGCCCGGGATTCCCATTACGAGTCTCTTGTTTTCGGTGTGTCAGGAACTCACTTGGACTTGGGAGTTTTTATCTTCCCTTGAATACAAACTGAAATGTCGCAGGCCCCACTCTGCTGAGCCGAGACAGAGCTGAGCCTGTGCCACATCTCCAGAGTCAAAAAGAAATGTGGATACCTCAGTTAAAGGATGAATAAAGCCTGTATGTTTTGAAATCTTTTTACTGGTTGTCCCAGGCTCAGGCACTCAGAAGCTTCCCTGGTTCTGAGAAGGTTGCAGTACTGGCTCTTCCTTCGGCCTCTCTAACACTTCCTCAGCCCAGGCTCTGTCTGTGACTCCTTTCCGGACATTGAACCGCATGGCCCAGCTGTCCTAGACTCCCCAGACTTCTCAGTAGCTTAAGCAAACCTTTCCCAGAGCCTCATCCTTTTTGGGCACTTAATTTACACTTTGCCTCTTCGGGGACACGTGGCAGCTGAAACACATGCCACAAGCTTTCCAAAGGTTTCTGAATACAGTTCCTGTTTGTTGAGCTGGCAGAAGAAATACAATAATTCGCCTCTTTCCCATCCCTGCTTCACTTTCCTCACCACTCTGCGTGCGCTTTGAGATTTGGGCAGAGTTAGAGTTGCCACCTCTGATGCACAAAAAAATGGGACATCCAGGATGATCCTGAGCCGACAAAACTGGCTATGCAGGCAGTATGCACTGAGCACCCTTATGGATTTCCCAGGGCTGCTATCTGGGAAAACCTGGACACTTGGTGGCATCCCTAGTCAGAGGCCTGGGGGTGTCCAGGATGCCCCACCTGCACACAGCTTCTCTTCTGAACCATGAAGCCTCTCTCTCTTGCTCTCTCTCTCTCTCCTGCAGCCAGCTGTCCCTGCAGTCCCCTCTGCTGCGAAAGCCTGCTCCTCTCTCTTGCCCCAAACATCCTTTGTCTTTTTAAACACCTGCTGTGTCACTCTGTCCCTTTGTTCTCCTGTCTGGATATTTTCCATTCTCCACTCCTGGCTTTCTGAAGATCTACTTGGTCAAACCAGTTTTCCAGCTCAGGTCCCCTCCTTGGCATACCCATTGTTCAGCCAGAGCACAGTCGTTAAGGTTAACAGAGGGAGTGGGAGATTCGTGCTGGGGATTTTGTCAGCCCATGAATGACACACTACACATGGAGGCAGTCAATGATACAACAATTGCATCACATTCATAGAGTCCCCAAATTGTTCCTCTCTGCAGACTAGGGAGGAAGGCTCCTCCAGTCCTGAGGTTGGTGCAGCAGCCACACAGCGCAATCTGGCATGGAGGACACCTCCGCAGGAACCTTCCAGCACACTGCCAGCTGCTCAGGCCATGGCAGGGGGCAGGACGTAGGGTTTAACTGGTAACTGTGATGAATGCATTTCTGGGTTTAAAAGGCAGCATCACAGAAGAGGCATTTGTGAGCAATGTGGGTGTGATGTATGAGGCACTGTATGATGCATCTAATTTTTAACTTGCAGTTACAGAGATGTAATATTTATCTTCCTCAAGCCCATAGGCCCGCAGCCCAGAGAGTTGATTAATATGTTTTGCAGACTCTCTGGTGGAAATGCCAGAGCAGTTCCTTGAACAGTCTATTGAAGCAACAAGACATTCATTTTGGTAGCTCAGCAAAATTGGAATTTTCCCATAGCTTTTCCACAGCTTTGCTGAAAATATCTTTCAACCACCGTAGCGTCTAGAATGAGTACGTGGTTAAATGCTGTCCTTCCGGCCACACTGCTGTCAGACTTGGAGTCCTTCCAGCTGTGTCCGCAGCCTGCTCCGGTGGTCGTACAGTTAGGTAACTCTCAAGCACGTGCAGTGACACGGAAAATCCAAGGCACGTGAGTCAGAGTCCTGTTATGGGTTGCTTGAATGTAAGGACAATCGAGACTCGGTG
This sequence comes from Gopherus flavomarginatus, assembly GCF_025201925.1. NCBI lineage: Eukaryota > Metazoa > Chordata > Testudines > Testudinidae > Gopherus > Gopherus flavomarginatus. The sequence goes on along the minus strand of NC_066620.1, from coordinate 1,813,659 downwards.
AAGCGCCAAGCTCCAAACTCTTTACAAGAACACACGCCACATTCTAATTATGTCGGCAGCACAGTGAGTGAGTGAGTGCCCAGTCCAGTGAGTGATGAACTATCCCCAACTCATAATTCTTTCAATGTTCTGTGCCTGTCACATCTGTTATTTATCAAACCTGCTGGTCCTGTTGTTGCAAAACTTACAGCCTGAAGATTGAGTTAAACTGGCTTAGCGCTCACGTGGGTGCCAATCCCCATCTTGCCATGCAAGAGAAAAGGAGGAAGCTGATGGAAGTCTGACACAATTCTCTCTCCATCCTGGCCACGGGTCAGTATGGGACTTCAGCCTGTGCCTAATTTTAAGCACAAGAGCACTGCTCACATTCTCAAAACTGGGCTCCTGCCTGCGTACCTCCCTCAGTCAGAGACTTTGTTAACTGAGATCCTTGCAGAGGCACTGAGCTGTATCCAATCACCTGGGGAGCTGTGCCAGGCTACGCCAGCTAAGGAGCAAGGCTGAGTGGCTTGGGAAGAATGGCCCTTGTACTCTATGTTCTTTTACCCAAGTGGCTCCACGGTGGCCCAATCGTGCTATTTTCAATCCTGCAGCCCCTGCATGGGTGGACGAAGTCGCTTGTTAGCATAACCTAACATGGGGCAGTTTTTACTTTTACCCATAAAATACAATTTTCTTCATTCATGCCTGGGAGGTACATGCACTGTGGGCTAGATCCTCAGCTGGTGTAAAATAGTGTCATTCCATGGACTTCAGTGGAGCTGCCCCGATTGATACCTACTGGGGATCTGGCCCATTGACTCCCGTGGAGTTATACTGGTTTACACCAGCTGAGAATCTGGCCCAGTTTTTAGCCAGTGCAGCACTGTGAAAGGTTTTCTGCATTTGACCATAATAAGGGTTCTGTGAAAAGAGATATTAGATCTTTGAGATGACCTTGGCTTCCATTTTCATGGCCAGTGGACATTTTCAAGGTGGGGAGCAGTACTCTGACTCCTGTCTCTGTTGTGGTTTATCGTGGTGTGATTGTGCTTTTCGATCCCTCTTTGCTGCTTGGCTGTGGAACTAGGTAGATCTGCAGCACAATGGCCCTAAAGCCTGCCAGTTAAGGCAGTTATTTGTTTTCACTTCAAGCTAATAGTGTCGGCTGTAGAGTGTATGAAAACAGTAACACATGGTACAGTCCCTGTTTCTTCATTTAGAAGCCTTGGCCTGTGTTAGATTTAATTCATTCTCCCCTTGCCACTTGAAGCAGAGATGATGTCTGATCCATTCAGCATCTTTCCTGTGCTGAGACCTCACGAGCGGTACCTGCAACTGATTTCCTCTCCCGGATTCTGTGGGTTGATCTGTGCTGACACTGGCATAGGTTAGAGCAGCCAGCAGAGAAACGAGCTTTCCATTCCATTGATGCCCCAGGAGCAGAGTTAGACAGAGAACATGCCCATTTACCTTCCCCTATGGCTCATCTGCTAAAATTGCACAGCCGTGATCTAGATTGCTTCAAATCAGGACTGCCTCTATTAAAAGTAGCACTTCTGGCTAACTGAGGCTGAAACAAAGATATATACCAATTAACAGGTTTCTCTTTATTTTCATAGTGCATTTAACATGTTCTCCTGAATCCTGGCAGTCAGAGACTACTAGGTGGTTCTGATCTTAGAACCAGATATTTGCATCACTTCCGTGTATATTTATCATATTTTAGCAAGCTGAACTGAACGATATTTGTGAAAGGGCTTTGTGATGCCATAACTAAAAGCTATGTTCTGATTCACACTGAGGGGGGAGTTGAACCTGATTATCTTATGGGGAAAACACAATGAATGTATTAGTCCCAAAGTTTCAGCACATAGTCTGAGTAAAGCTGGAATTTTGGGAGAAGTTTCAAGAAAATCCGCGAGTTTCCAAGTTCTAATCCATCAAAAATTGGCTCAACTGCCTTCTGCACTTCACAATTTTTGGGCTCCTAGTTTAAAAGCTACAAAGTATCATTTGTACATAGTGCGAGTTTGGAGTTAGGGATTTTTTGTTGTTGTTAATTTTAAAAAAGGAAGGAGGATGTTGTTAATCATGAGCGAGTTCTAAGCTGTAGTTAGCCAGTTGAGAAAACATTCTGCATCAATGGAGATGTCTCCTCTGCAATCAGAGTCGCTGCTTCCCAAGATAGAGGGCCCCATCTGTAAGTGTTGCCTGCATTCTTTGTTCCTAGATGTATTCCTTTACATTTAGCCAGATTAAAACACATTTTGTTTGCTTGCACCCAGACTACCACCCAACCCAGATCACTTTGTATCAGTGATCTGTCCTCTTCCTTATTTACCACTCCCTCAACTTCCCTCATCTGCAAACTTCGTCAGTGATGATTTTATGTTTTCTCCCAGGTCATCGATAAAAATGTTAAATAGCAAACGCCTAAGAACTGATCCCTGCAGGACCCCATTAGAAATACACCCACTTGATGATGATTCTTCATTTACAATTACATTTTGAGAGCTATTAGTTAGCCAGCTTTTAATCCATTTCATGTGTACCATGGTCATTTTATAGAAACAAGGTGGAGGAGCTAATATCTCTTATTGGACCAACTTCTGTTGGTGAGAGAGGCATCAGAAGTTGGTCCAATAAGAGCTATTACTTCACCCGCTTGGTCTCTCTAGTATCTTGGGACCGACTGGCTACAACAACACTGCAGACAACAAGGGACAATATGTTAATTGTATACCTTTCTAGTTTTTTAATCATGGCACCTAGAATAATGCCTTGCAGAAGTCTAAGTATATTACATCACCACTATTCCCTTTATCAACCAAATTTGTATTCAAAACTAGATATCAAGTTAGTCAGGATCTATTTTCCATAAACCTGTGGTGAATGACATTAATTATATTACCCTCCTTTAATTCTTTATTAATGGAGTCCCCCCCCGACCGTCAATCCATTATCTTGTCCAGGGTCACCATCAGACTCACTGGCCTACATTGACCTCGGTCAGCCTGTTTACCCTTGTAACATATAGGCTGAACTGTAGCTTTCTTCTAGTCTTCTGGAACTTCCCTGGTGTTCCAAGATTTATTGAAGCTCCTCTGCCAGCTTTTTAAAATCTCTTAGAGTCAAATTATCTGGTGACATCTCTGACTGAAAGATAAGACGTACCCAGTGACCTCTGTTCACCAACGTGGGATGGGGAACCCTTTCTGAACAGATTAGAAGACTGAAAAACTGCTTTTTGTATGTGCTCTCAGTAATGTTTCTGTATCCACAACTGGGTGCATGGGGACTGGGTCTTGCTAGGCTTGCGTGGGTTGTGTCTGAGAAGAAGATTTTGATGAAGTAGTTCATTGAAGACTGGGATCTCCATGGAAGTGTTCAGCTGGTTCCCAAGCAGATCGGCTGAGCTAATGGAACCGTGTTAGGATGAGTGGGGCTGTACGTGAAGTAACTGCGGGTTTGTCCAAAATGAAAGCTGTTAAGCAATTCAAGACCTTTGCTTTTGCATGGGGTGAACAGTTTAACCAAAAGCCGGATCTCTGCTGTAGCAGGAGCTCCATTCACAAAGAGCTCATTGACAAAAATGCTGGTTTTTATTAACCCTATCATTGCTATGGTGAAGGTCCTATCTAAAATAGCTGGGAAATTAATAGAAATACACGGTGCTGTGGTGTGTGTCTATTCAGATGGCTCTATGAATAACAAGTGAACTCCGGGCCCCATTGAAGTCAATCTAGATTTTGCCATTGACTTCAAAGGAGACAGGATTTAACCTCATACACCTAACACGCAGCCTAAAAAGCAAGGACATTAGACATTAAAGCGAGCATCAGCTCATGCCCTCTACTCCTGCACCCAGAAAGAGACATTTGGCACTAGCACAACCATCATACACCACAAAGAATGCACCACGACGGTATCCCTGCTCCAGCAGAGATGCCTCCATCCAGCAGCACCTTCCCCCTCATTGTACAGAACTGTGCAGAATGGATAGTGTAAAGAAAGTGACATCCGGTCCGTTTGGTGGAGGTGGGTGGGTTGTATTTGGAAAGGGCATGTTGGAATGCTGACATCCCTGCTGGGGCACTGAGGAGGTTACATTTAAGGTCCCCATCCTACAAGTTGAGTGACTTCAACGAGATGCTGAGCATCTTGAACTCACACCAGCTTCAATAGTAGTCAAGGATTCCTAGCAACCTGCAGGATCAGACTTGAGATCAACACCCTCACTTTGAAGATTTGACTGTACTAAGGTTAATTTTGTTTCCTTGAAGCTTTCAGGAAGCAGTTTGGTGCCAAGGAACTAAAGCAATCAACCCAGTGATGTAGGGGCCCATGAGAATGACTGAACTATGTGAGGCTGATCCAGAGCCCATGGAATTCAATGGAAAGATTCCTCATAGAATTCCATTGTCTTTGGATCATAAACTCCCCGAAGTGGGGAAGAGAGATAAGCCGTCAGGCTTCAGGACATTGAATGTAGGCAGAAGAATCTTCTATGGGCAACAACTGCCCACTTCATGGTTTTTTGAACTGTCCAGTGAATTAGCTGGTTCTGGCCTCTGTCAGAGACATGGCCCTGGACAAGATGGTCCACTGGGCTGACTCACAGAGTGTAAGTCAAGAAGGGACCATTACGATCATCTTGTCTGACCTCCTGCATAGCATGGGCTGCGGAACCTCCCCTAGTCATTCCTGCGCCAGGCCCATAACTTCTGTTTGAGCTAGAGCTTATCTCTGAGAAAGATACCCCGTCTTCATTAAACAATACCCACTGGTGGAGAATCCTCCACATCCCAGGTAACTTGTTCCAATGGTTAATTACCTGGCTATTAAAAATGCGTGTCTTATTTCTAATCTGAATTTGTCTAGCTTTGGCTTCCAGCCACGGGATCTCATTATGCCTTTTTCTGCTAGATTAAAGAGCCATCAACTATCGGTCATCTCTGCCCCGTGTAGGTACTTGGTCAAGTCACCTCTTTGCCTTTGCTTGGATAAGCGAAATAGATGAGCTCCATTAGTCTCTTGCTATACGGCAGATTTCACAAACCTCAAGTCATTCTCCTAGCTCTCTTCTGAACCCTTTCCAACTTCTCTGATCCAGTATGGCAATTCCTAACGCAAAGGGAAGGCACCAGTACACGTATGACTGTATGATAAAGAGAACATACATCACCTACAGAGGAAGAGAGACTGGCATTGAGGGGTACAGTGCAAAACTATTCCTGCGAGTTGAAAAGTGACCTGCCTGCAAGCGAATGATCACTCATGAAGCTGCAGGCAATGTGATTTGAGCGATGATCATGCCAAATGTGAGTTCAGAGCTTGTCTGCACGCCCTGCTTATGATGTAATCATTATTTTTAGCTGAACACCAAAATCACCAGGAAATTAAAAGGTGACAGTGGAGAGCTGTAAACCGAGGACAGTGTGGACAAGAAAATAACCCACACTGCCCTGTGCTTTCTAGTGACTGAACTTACCCCAGCAAGATAAGTCTTTCTTCAAGATGGCTTTTCTCACCCAGAGTTTTCCAGCAAGATGGATGTCACCCCATCCCCTCGGTCAGGATCTCCTCCAGAACCCCAAAGTGCTGGTTCCCTCTGCCTCCCTCCCCCCCCCCCGCCCCTGCTTGCTAAATTCAAATTGTTCTGTCTCCTGAAATCTCCTCCCCTTGTTAGCTTGATGGCCCTGTTTACTGCTTGTATGTAAACTGAGGTGAACCCACATTGCTTAATTAGGACCGATTAGTTTTACCTTTTTGCCTAGGCAGGGCTGTCTGGTCTGGAACGTATAAGGTGACCAGATGTCCCAATTTTATAGGGACAGTCCCGATTTTTGGGTCTTTTTCTCATATAGGCGCCTATTGCCCCCCACCTCTGTCTCTATTTTTCACATTTGCTGTCTGGTCACCCTAGGAACATACCGCTAGTGCCATCCTACAGGGGAATTCATAACCTTACTTATCATGTTGCGACAGACATGTTACCATGCTGTGACTGACCGGCGAGTGATTAGTTTTCAAATGATACCTCACCAGGCATGTTCTGTACAAAGATTATTACAGTGGCCCGTAGGGTGTGATGACAGGGGTGCTTAGTGGCTACTGAGGCCAGATCTAAGCATGGCAGTTGGGAGCGTTCCAGACAGATTTCCCAAGGGAGTATGGGCCGGAGCAGTAGGAGTTTTTTTAATTCCCTTTAGAGAGTTTTGGATCAGGCCGTTTGTTAAGACTGCTGCAGGCAACCGGGTCATGGGGGTGGGGAGCAAGTTGAAGCTATCGCAGTCCCCGGGGAAGAAATGGCAATCTCTGAAGCTTTCTGTGCGTGTCTGCACATTAGGAATAAAATGTAATGTGTAAATGGAAACTCCTCTCGCTATGGGCCTGATCCAAAGTCCATTGAATGGAAAGATTCCCAGACCCAGATCCCCAAAGGTATTTAGGTGCCTGGCTCACATTAGTTTAAATGGGGGTTATGCACCTAAATACCTTTGGGGATCTGGGCTCGGGATCAGGTCCTGTGGCCAAGCCTTAAGAGCAACTAGTAAATTCATGTAGTGAACCTGAGACCCTTCAACAGGCCCCACCTTTCGGGCAGGCCTGCTTGGCCGAAGCCCTTGCTGGGCTAACGGGAGGCCCCTGAAATCACTCATCACTTTGGAAACTTTTGGCCTGTGTGTTCAGTCAGCTGCCAAGAGCTGAGGAAATACCATGCGCTGCTCAGGAAGTCAGCGACAGCTTCGCCTGGTGGCAGAGGAGGATGGCTTAATCTCATCATGGCAGCTGTTTAGTTGTCGCTCTTTCCCAAGAATTATTCTCCTCCCCGGCTGGCCCACTCTGATTCCTACTAACGGGTTGTTTTCGCTTTCATAAGCCATTGTGCTCAAGAAGAATTAGGCTGATAAATCAGAAGAGACAGTTCTCCTAATAGAGTCACTACATAATGGCCAGCAGCCTTTTTGTCAGCTTTGTGGATTGGCATTTGGCTGCTCATAATTGCTTCAGGGAGCAAGATGGTAGAAAGACAAATACCAGCGTAGCGGAAAGCGGTTTGAAAGCTAGAGACGGGCAGAGACGTGTCAAAAACAGAGTGTCTGTGCATCGAGAAATATAATCAGAGCATTCATTATGCCCCTCCCCCACTGCTATATTGTAATTGACTAACAAGGGTAAGTCTGCCAGTGACAACATGAAGCCCACAGAGTAACAGATGCCATTTGGGAGGCTGTGTGGCCTAGTGGCTAGAGTACCATGTTGGGCCTCTGGAGACCTGGATGCTATTCCCAGCTCTGCCACTGTGCCTCAGTTTCTCCATCTGTATAATGGGGATAATGACACTGACCTCATTTGTAAAGCGCTTTGAAATCCATTGACAAAAAGCACTAGGTAAGAGGTAGGTATTGTTATGAATCAGCCCTGTGATATCATTCCTTTTCTAACTGTTTATTGACCTGGGTCAGGGACTGGGGTTTTTGGTTCCATGGTTGCACAGTATCTAGCCTCTCATTCTTTACTGCTGCTCCTAGGTGCTTGGGCAGTACAAATAATAAATAATAGTATGATCATCATTAGACTTGGAAGGATTCGATATTTATTGGTAAATGTTAATTTCACTGTACCCAAGCCAACCAAAAAATATTTCCATTGCTAATAATTGAAATGTACACACAGGCACAGTAAGAAAAATGCTGTTTGAAAATGTATGAGAGTTTGACTGAAGGAGGTTTACTTTGTATATTTTGACACATGATGATGACAATCTGTGTTTTAACAGTTATAAAGTTTTCACTTTTTGAATCTCAGCATCTCCTGTCACTGAATAATTGTCTGACACCCAAGTAATTTCCCACTACTGTGACCATTTAAATAGATAAAAAATAGAAAAAAATGTTTAAAAATAACCATCGATACTGTCAAAATTGCATTCTGCTCAGCCTACTAATAAATGTACTTTAAAAATTCTGCATGTGAGGCCAGCCCATGCACTGCACCATTTCGTATCCAGGGTTCCTAGGAGTAAGGTAATTTTAAAATGCAAACTGCTGGTTGCAAGTATCAGAGGGGTAGCCCGCATGCGACGAAGTGAGTATTCACCCACGAAAGCTCATGCTCCAGTACGTCTGTTAAGTCTATAAGGTGCCACAGGATTCTTTGCTGCTGAAACTAATGGTTGACTGGGGTCACAACCCAGCAGAGTGCTTAAACACATGTGTAATGTTAAGCACACGAGTAATGCCACTGCGGTCAATGAGGCAAAGTCCCACATCCTCACCGGTCTCTAGGAGCCTACTCCCATGGCTTTGAGGATCTGGGCCTTCGTGTGTCTCTGGCGTGGGTTGGACGGGGTAGGACTCCGAACAGGGAAAGGATGCTGTTGAGACATTGTCGTCTTGGTTTTCATTGTTAGCAAATGGAATTGCAGTAATCAAAGGAGCACTTTTCATCCTTGCAGCTTCCCATCCAGCGTCCTTGTCAGGTAGCTTTCTAGGGCAGACGGAAAGAATTCAGTGGACTGGTTTCAGTGGGATGATTCCCATCAGCTTTAGTCTGTGCCTCTGAGCCATCGAGTCAGCTAGGGAAAGAGACGTCCGAGCATACTCAGTGCCTTCCCTGCCGCTGTCAGGGATGGGGATTGAGGTGAGGGTCATCCTGTAGGTTCCTGGGGCTGAGGATCAAGCAGCTAAATACAGTGTTATGCAGCCAAACCAAGGGAGAAGCACCCATATGGCCCCAGTTCCGCAAAGCACCTACGCATAGGAGCAATAACCTTGCCAGTTAATGGGAGCACCCAAAGCCTCCAGCTGCAAACCCGCTGTCCCACAGCAGCACGGCTCTGGCATTTGTCCCCAAGCCGTGTGGAGTGACTGTCTGCAGCGGCTTTGGCCAGGTTGGTGAGAACGTTTGGCTGACAGCGAGCGTGTGAAGCAAGAAGTGTGTCAGCCACTTGGAGGCCATCTGAGAGGAGCCAGTTGTGATTTGCACGTTTCGGTAGACCTTTGGGTTCCCAGCTCTTAAACTGCTCCTCGGACACTGCATGTGGAAATGGAGAAATGACCTCAGGGCGCGTCCCATGAAATGTTCCATTTGATGCCTACAAATCCTTCCCCCCGCCCCCAATACCTTACATGTCCCCAGCATGGACATTCATTGTGGAACAGTACAACTCACTCATAAGAGAGATGGGGGCCGCATAACTGCTTTCTATTGTACCCACTAATTATGGTAATCATTTGCCAGTAATAAATATATGCTGGTGGTTGGCACAACAGTGGTATGGTAATGAGAACGTTTAGAGCTGCTTTGCCCTGCTTTGTTAAGGTCGAGGCCAAAGTGAAAACCAAAAGAGGCCCCTTTGAAAATGAGATTTGATCTCCTAAATTAGTTAGGTCTTGTGATGTGACCACAGCAGCACCCAGATAGGCCCAGATTTTGCAAGGTATCAGCTTCTGAGTGGAACTTAATGGAGTTACTGATTTATGAATCATAAGATTCGTCTCCATAGTTTAGGAGTGTGTCCACTTCATTTTCAAGGTCAATAAATACAGTTTTTGTCGGTTTATCTTTCAGACGAACAAAGCAGTGGCCAAGGGAGACTTCCACCAAGCAAGTTCCAGCTCCCGGCGAGCACTTTTCTTGGCCGTGCTGTCAATCACGATTGGAACTGGCATCTATGTGGGGGTTGCCGTGGCACTGATCGCTTACCTGTCCAAGAACAACCACTTGTGAGGCTCAGGAGAGAGGAAGAGCCACCTGTGCAGCTCTCGGCAGTGCAGAAAACCACAGCAGCTCGCACGCCCATGAGACACGCATGCTGGTGCTAGATACTGGAAAGACAGGAAAGTGGGTTGATGGTTTATGGTGCACACATCCTGCATCTTTTCATCCTCCAACTCTTCTGTGTTTTACGCAATACTGTGCTCCTACTGGTGAACTAGAACTTGCCCCCGCCGCTGGTTTGCCCCGGCTTGCTAGTTAATACGTTCGTCTGCGCTGCACTGATTCTTAGAGGAGCGATTCCTGAAACGGAAGGTAGGACGCGTTTGCTGAAGGGTGAGCTAGAGGCCTCAGCATAGAGTGTTGCCTAATCTTCTTGCATTCAGTAGGCTACCATAAGAGGAAAAAAGAGAAAATGATTTTCCTTTCCTGCTCTTGGTTCATTTTAAAATGAAACAGCTAAGCACGAACACGCTCAGTGCACGGAACATGACGTTAGTCTAGCATGGGATCTGCTGTAAAATTAATCCTTCATGGCAGTCATGCTGCGTGAGTGACGCTTCTGAGCCACATAACACAGTCAGGCAGCCTCCGCCTCCCTCAGGGGACTATGCAGCAGCTAAATACGAGCAACCCTCAGCAATGTGTCCTGGGCAAGTAGGGAACTAACAAAGGGAAGGACCACTTTGTAGCCCACCCCGGGGCAGACTCGGACACAGAACAGCAAAGGAGGGCACTCAAAGTCCAACATCCTGGCACCCCAGCTCATTCCTAGAAATCCTGCCCAGCTGCCTCCGCTAGAGAACGGAAGTGGTGCACTGTGAAGGAACTAAGCGTTGTCCTCATTTCACTGGGCGCAGTAACAGGCTTCTTTGCTTTCTGACACCCCCACCACCACCTTTTCTTTTTCAAATCTAGCATTTCTTTCAAGGGAGTTGGTTGACCGGAGAGCTATATGTATATAATAATGCTGAAACATTGATCATTGCAAATGGCTGTTTTAATATTCATTCATTTGGGTTCTGTCAACACCACTTATTTATCAAAGAAGGCCACTGAGGATCACTTGTTCCAATTCTGTATTTCGTGTCTAGTTTCTCCCTTTGGTTTGGGATTGTGTGTTGGGGAGGGGCGCTGGGGAGGGGTACAAACACATCCAGAACTAGTTTTCGGATAGTTATACAGTTTAGTAAACCACACAGCACACAGTCGTAGGGCAAGTGGTGGAGCTTTCTTCAGACAGCTGCAGCTACCAGTGCCCTGTGATGTACAGGGGTAGCAGCCCAAGCTCTGTCAGCCTGCGTTCATGCAGCCAGGGAAGAGGACCTGCTTCTGCACTGTAGACGGTGAAGGCCATGATAATGCTCCCCCTGCGTCAGGACCGAGGCGTAAAGCAATATCTTCCACTGCTGAAGCCCAGGGCTGGATTAAGGCAGTTAAACACCAGCGGCTGCCCTGTGTCAGCTGACTTGGGCTGTCAGGGCTTGGGCTGTGGGGCTGTAAAATGGCCCTGTAGATATCTGGGCTGGCCTTGGCCCGGGGCCCAAGCTCTAGCCTGAGTCAAATGTTCAGGGTTTAATTGCACTATAGACATACCATGGCAGAGACCTGTAGCCTCACTGCCCCCAGTTGGAGTGGCAGGAACCCCTCCTCTCAAATCAGGGACTTGCCATTCCCTTCTTGCAGAAGTAGCAGCAGGGGCCACTGAAAGGGGGTGCACCCTAATATTTGCCCCAGCAAACGGGCTATCTGCTTAACTGGGGAGCTGCGTTCTGCCCCTTCCACGCACACACAGGGCCCCCTGCGGGGGTGGTGTTGGCCTGGCTCCCCAGATCAGTGTTAAATGCACCATTGAGATTCGTGCTACGATTCACACCTCTCCAAGCTTTAGTTTCAGGCTGCCTGCAGACTCAGGCAGATGGCACTCCATCAGTTACACTTGGGTCACATTTTTAAATTGCTTCTCACAACCACGAACACTAGAAAGGGTCACTTTAAAAAATAAATGCTGATAATCTTTTATCATCACCTGACTCCAGGATCTGGGGCCATAGAATACATGCCCCTTAATACAGCCCTGTTGGAACCACAAGCAGTTCGTTTCAGTGCAGGTTATGAGCATCTGGTCTTGGCTCATGAAAGACACTTTTCTGATCAGATGTTCCCATATGACAAGTAAGAAAGCAAAGGTTGCCATGAAGTCAAGCCTAGAACCGTAGCTTGTATATTTAAGTTAAAAAAAAAAGTTGACAATAGAGAGATTGCTTGATTCCACCGAGAGAGCTGGAAGACAAACAACCGTGAGACTGCAAGCTAAGTGTACAGCCGTTTAGTCTACAGCTGCATTACACCCTGACCACATGGATTATTCTAGTCTGAGCCCCCCCCACACACACTCTCTCTCTCTCACACACTTACTTGTAGGAGCAAAACCTTAACAGCACCACCCCCAGGTTTGGCCCCTCTTGGCCAGGAAGGGTCATTAGCAAAGGCAGGCTCAGAGGACGAGGAGCTGAACGCTGAAGTGGGCTCTAGTGAGATGTGGAGTATACCTGGCTAAGCTACCAGCATTACGGTGCTAAAGCACAGGGTTCCCGCCCCAGCAAGCGCAAATCGGAGTGGGTGGCGCACGCCCCCAGCACACAGCCCCGGCTCTGGCCCCAAACTCATCTCAGCATTCCTAGCACTGGCCCACCCTTACTCAGGGCCCCGCCTGCCACACCAGCTTGGCGCACCCTGACACTGGGGATGTTCAGCTCGGGAGCTCGATTTTTGAACCACTAGGTGATGGATTTTTCAGCTGTGTGGCTCCTTGGTTCCCCTGGGGTTTGGCTTCGGCGTCAGCCTGGGTTATAAAGCCTGTTGCTGACATTTTACACACAGGCAGAGATGGGGGGCAATGCCTCCGTGCCCCCCAAACAGTACAGCAGGTCCAGCCCAGGCAGCAGGACCCCCTTTCTGCAGTAGGACTGCAGCCACTTCACCCATAGACTCCAGAACCCCCCATACACACACACCCCACACCCCTGTGCCATGCCCAGCAACTGCAGCTAATACAGCACAAGCTGAGCTCCCACGTCCTGGGCAGTGAGTCTTCAGAGCCAGTGCCCCTTCGGCTTCCCGGGGGCCCCCACAAGATGCCTGCCACACCTGGGAGGGATCGGAGCAGCAGAGACGCTCCGGTGCTGACCACAAGAAGAGAGGTGAGGCATTAGGGACTGGGGAGGTGTCACCCTAGTGATGATGACATCGTATGTGGAGGGGGGGGCTATAGAGTGAGCATCTCACACACACACACACACACCCCCGACACTGTGGGGATACGGAGGGGGGAGCATTATTCCAGCTATCGGGGGGTCATCTCTAGGTTATGGGGGGAAATCCTAGTTGTGGGGGTGGGGGTCACACATTGATGGCCAAAGTGGGAGGGGGAAGGGTCTGTTGGTCCCTCCTGGGGGGGGAGGAGTTGGTGTCCTCAGGGGAATCCTCACGAGCGGCGGGGGTGATACGTGTGTGTCACAGAAAAAGTCTGTCAGTTCCTCCCCTGGGAGGAGTGGGAGCATGGGGAGGGGGGCTGTGTATCACTGGGATAGAGGCGCCTTGCCCCAAGAGTCACCGTGACATTCAGATTACTCCTGAGCCCAAAGGATCAGTCCCTTAGCCCTGGTCAATTGCACGTTCGGTCTCACACCAAACACAATGCTTCAAGCCAGTCCTATTGCAAGCTGAAGATTTATTGAAAGGGAAATTTGAGAGTTATTTACTGGGTTAGAGCAAGGAAACAGCCACACGGATGAGTTACAGTCCTCGGATTCAAAAGGGAATATTGGCTTCTATAATCAGCAAGCGCTATTTGATCTTTAGGGCTAACCCAGGCTAAGCAGCTGAGGATCACTTGCTTATGCCTAGAACCACCTTACCGTCCCACTGCACCTGCCCCCACAGGCAATCCAAGAGGTCTAGACATGCTTAGTTCGTCTCGTCTGGGGTTTTTAATCCCCGTCCTAATACATGCTCTGAGCTGCAAAGTGAGTTTATGGAAGGTGTGCACATCCCTGCCTCTTCGTCGCAGGGAGGGGCGCAGAACAGCAGTAAGAGTCCTTTTGTTGCTGGGTTATCAATCCAGATATAAGGATTTTCCAGTTGTAAGATCCACCCAGAGCTGGTCTGGTATCGAAGGGTCTCCAATTTCGGCAGCGCTTCGCACTAATTAACGACCCTTTTCTGTGCGGGTAATTCATACCATCCCAGAGACTCTCAGTACCTGCTCAGCTCTTACACAATCGAATGGGCCACAGCTATTGCAAGTCAGATTAACGCAGACAGCACTAAACAAGCATTCAGAGTCCAACTGCTACTCACTTCCTATCGTTCTAATACCCATCCTAGCACTATGAACCCTTAGGTGAGCCGGACAGACGCCAGCTGTGCCTCTGTCTGTGTCCAGCTGGGACCTAGCGACTTGCTGGAGCTGGCCCTTGGTCTGCCAGCATCACAAAGGCAATGGAAGGAGGTCTGCTCAAACAGCGGGGGTATGTGAAAGACACCACAGGACAGGATCTCAAAGCGCAAGCCGCTACCGTTTGAGCAAGACAACCAGCCCTTAGCATTCATCCCCTAGATACTAAGCCTACTACCAGTGGGGCAAAGCCATAGTGTGTTAGCCTGGGTCACACATGCAGAGAGTGATTTGTGAATAGCTTCATGACTCATTGTCATTGTGGCAAGAGACTCCTTTATCACTGATGGGGGTCAGACTAGTCATTCTGTAACTACCCGAGCCACTGCTGGTAACTTTATAAGAATATTCATGAGCCCTTGAAGATCCACAAAACTGTAGCCTGAATGATTAGCTGATAATTCATACCCAACGTGCACTCTTCTTAGTTTGCTTTCTGCCATTCCGTATTAGGCTCCTGTTTAAGAAATGCCCAGTCGCACATGAATAATGAACAGCAAACAGTCCAAGTGAGGCCGTTACCACCAGCACGAATTCTGAACACCAAGTGCAGCCTAGCCAGCACATACTGAACAAATAGCAGCGACATACAAACAAAGTGGGACTGCTGTGCAAATTGGAAAGCTCCTCGTTTGCCTGCAATAGAACTAGGATCATTTACAGGCGCTAAGGATCAGCTCCATTGCGGACATGAGCTGCACGGAACAGTCTTTACCTGTGTGATGATGCAGCAAAGTGGAGCAGCGTGATTGCTCTCTCCATGGTACCAGCTGTTCCTAAAACTCATTGCATATGTTAAATGCCCTTCACCTGGGTGCATATCTAGCCAGGGCCACTGCAAACAGTGCACTCACTGAGAGCTTCACAGATCGCCTGTTACGGAAACATATTGATAGCCCCTGAGTCAGCCAAGCTGCCTTCAGGCACTAGTGATCTGCCCATGACTCCACCCCCAGCAACGACTGTCCCAGTCATTACGCGCATACTGGTGAGCAGGAGTGCAGCTTTTGGCTTGCCGTGTGGCTTAAACAATGCCATTTCATTCCCCAGCCGTGAGACGGAGCTAACTCTGGTCCACTCTAGAGCTGCACTGAGAGTAGAGCTGGGTGACAGTCTTTTGGACAAATAGTTTATTTGCAGCCCAAAACTATTCACAAACTTGACACAAACAGTTTCAGCCATTCACAAGCAAGTCGGGGCAGGGGGAGGGGTAGGAGATGGTGGTGCCACTGATGTCCCACGTCCCGTCCCACCCCGCAAGTTTATAACATTTAGCTCAGTGGTTAGGGTGCCCCCTTGGGGTGTGGAAGACCCTGAAGAACCTCCCTGCTCCGGACAGGGCCAAGCAGACGTTGTCAATTAACCAACAACTCCAAAACATTTCATAGTTGGTTTGACCCAAATTAACATTTTTCTTCAACTTCCTGCAAACAAACAAAACCTCGTTTCTTGCCCTAGCTCTAGCTAAGCGAGAGCCTGGATTCATTAATACGTGTAAAGTACAGTGAGGAACTCAGGGGAAGACGCTGCTGCACAAGTGCCAAGTTGTGCTACTCTGTGCAGACATGGCTAGCACCTGTACGTGGTCCACACCGCAGAGACAAACCGGGAGTGGGCACAATTATGAGTCTTATTCACAAAACCAGGGTTTGCCTATTCTAGTGCCAAGACACCACGATCCCTTATTGTCATCAGCTTCCCCATCTCCCCCCATCTTGCACCATCCTCCCCCAATATGGGTACCCAGGGAACACAGCCCCAGTTCATATGGCGTAGCTGCGAAGTCCTTCCTGGCCTACACCGCTACACCTCCTGAAATGGCCTCTTGCTTTCCCCTCGGACCCCACCTGCCTTGCTGCCGCTGAGCTGCATCGGCTCGCCCTGCGGAGCTGAGCACTGCTCCTCCACCTTTGTCTTGTGCTGCTTTTACCTCCTTTCGCCAGCAGCTCTGCAGGCTCTGCCCAGTTTTGTTCCTGGCGCTTTGTCCGCTGACACGTTTCTGCCTCGCCAGCCGTCTCCTCCTGCCACCAGGAACGCCTGGGGGTGGAAGGCATTCGGCTGTGCCTCCCTGATCATTGTTACCAGCAGCGTGCGAGTCTTCCAGGGTTCGGGGCTCAGCCATTGTAAGGCCAGAAGGGACCACTGTGATCACCAAGTCTGCTCTCCTGCCTAGCGCTGCCCTGAATTAAATCCTGTTTGACCCAGGGCAGAGCTGTTCTTGGAACAGAACCTCGCATCACTGGGCAGGTGTCTCCTGATTTGCTGCACTCGGACGGGATGCAGCATCTGCTCCCAGAGCCTGGCCCAGGCAGGGGCTCTGCAGGATGCCCCTGCTGTGTCTCTCACTAGGTTGTGTTGTATGCTGCCATTCAGGCCGACATCCTGCTCAGCCTGCAGAGGGGTGGCATACGGGAACAGCACTGATCTCTACTGCTCTTCTCTCTGGAGCGGCTGGGTCTCCGTCTGGCCAGACAGTTCACGCCTTGCTGCATTTATCCCCACCTCAGCAGTGATCTGTCTCCCTAAGTGGGCGCGAATTGGTGCCACTCCACCGCAGCCAAAGGTGCTGCAGTGAATCACGCCAGCCAAGGACCTCCTTACATTGCCCTCTGGCTATTGGGCCTGGGCAACCTCCTCTTCATCTGGCCCTGCAGTACTGGCACATCTTCACTCAGTGGCAGGGACAAGAGTTCCTGCCTCTGCCAAGGGCGCCCACGAGCCATCCTGGGCTTCCAGACCTGATCCGTCTGGCAGCCCTGGGGAAGGAGACAGGCCCAGTTCTCCCCTGTTCTGCACTGAGCATGCTCATTTACCCCTGTGCAGAGCTCTGCCTTCCTCGCAGTGTCCTGCAGGAGCAAGCCAGGTCAAAGGAAGCAAGGCCCACGGTGCTCCGCCCTCAGAGCTGTTCAGACTGGCATAAGGAGATACGCAATGTCTGCACCCTACTCCTCTAGCCTGCCTCAAGGAAGCCCTCTTTGCAAAGGCGTTTCACGTTTGGGGTACCCCGTTCCCCATCCTGCCTGCACTTTAGCCAGTAAGAGTTCTCCTTTAGCTTGGGTACACCCAGCAAGGGAATGACACCAGGTCATGCTCACAGTAACTATGGTAGCTTGGCCTCTGTAGCACCTCTCCCTTCCCCATTGTTGTAAAATACTCACTTCACTTCACCTGGATGGTACAAGTCACCTAAACTCCAGTGCACTCGGCATCAGAACAGTTGGACCCAGACCAATCACGAGGCTTCAGGAAAACAGAATTGATGTCTAACCGGTGACTGGCTGCAATAATAACCCAGAGTTCCCACAATGAGTGACTACGAACCCGTCTATGCCAGCATGGGAATGCCCAGATTGATTCTTGTAATGTAAAGTCCCATCAAAGGGTCATGCGTACAAGCCAGGTCGTCTGCTTTCTTGATTGGCTGATTGCATCTTCTTCCTTGGAAGCATCAGAGATGCGACATTGGCCGGGGAGGGCCAGGGCTGTGAGGTGGTGCTGAGCATTCTCTCTCTCCAGTGCTGGGCTGGCTGGTGCTTGCTCCCATGTTCAGGGCTGTACCAATTACCACATGCAGGGCTGGGAAGGAATTTCCCCCAGCTCAGATTGGCAGTGACGCTGGTGGGTTTTTGCTGTCCTCTGTAGCAGGGGTTATCAGGGTCTGTCCTACTTCAGCATTTCCCTGCCAGCCTCAAGCACAGGCCTGTTTTCTGCCTGTGGCCCATACCAGTCTAGTCTCCAGGGGGCTGTAAGACTTTGGGCTGGGTGCATTTAGCATACAGGCGGAGGTGGCCCGTGATATACAGGAGATCAGGCAGGATGACCTACTGGTCCCTTCTGGGCTATGACCACAGCAGCCTCTAGGCCATCTGGAGCGAAGGCGTGTGCTTCCCCAAGTCTGGTTTTGGAGAGAGGCTGATGTTTGGCCCTGTTCTTATTTCATGATTAACCCGCTGGTCCAGCCCTGCTGTCTGTGTGCTGAACACGTTGCAGGCTGGGACAGTTGCTGTCCATATAGAAATGCAAACGCATCTCTCATCAGGCGCCTTGCAAATGAGGAAGTGAGGCCAGCAGAGATTAAAGTGGAAGCTGGGAGGAAAACTAGGCCGCTGGCTATTTGTGAATTTGGTTTCTTTAACTCTTCAAGAGGCGTTTAGGCTCAGCTCCTCAGAACTAACTAGGTGCCGACCTCCCCTTTGGGTTCAGCGGGAGTTAGGCACCTACATATCTGTGAAGACCTGGGCCCCCGCTTTGCAGGGACTGGCACCACTGTTACCATGGTAGTGTCCACAGATTATTAAGGAGGCGCAAAAAAACAAGAGAGTGGAAGCTGGATCTGTGCTACAAAGGCAGCATCACTCTGCAGCAGCCATCTGGGAAGTCAGCAGTTTGCGTGCTTCATGCCTTGCTTCTGGTTGTTTAGTCTGGCCTCTGACCGCTCTGAGCAGAGCTTCTGCAAGCAAGTCACACTCCAGACTTCCCAGGGAGAATTGGGGAATTCATCTTCGATTGACAGAGCAGTAAACAATGCTCTAAGCTACCAAGGTCTCTATTCTGAGACACTGAGAATCAATGAAAGTAGCTCAGTGGTTATGAAATCCTATCAACCAGTAG
This sequence comes from Gopherus flavomarginatus, assembly GCF_025201925.1. Classification (NCBI taxonomy): domain Eukaryota; kingdom Metazoa; phylum Chordata; order Testudines; family Testudinidae; genus Gopherus; species Gopherus flavomarginatus. The sequence goes on along the minus strand of NC_066620.1, from coordinate 1,794,884 downwards.
CTGTAATGTGTAATTAATCTCTGAACTGACTGTGTTATTTGCTCAGAGTCCATCTAAGCAAATCATCTCTGTGCCCTCAGGTGCTGAGACTTTTTGTGCCAAGGTCATTAGGAAAAATATTGAATCAGATTGGCCCCAAGACGGATCCTTGAGGAACTCCACTAGTAACCCCCCTCCAGTCTGATAATTCATCTTTCAGCACAACCCGTTGTCTTCTCCCCTTTAGCCAGTTCCTTATCCACATTCTCAAATTTCACTAATTATTTCCCATGGGGTATCCTGTCAAATGCTTTACTAAAGTCCAAGCATGTTAGGTCTATTGCACTTTCCTTATCAAAAAGATCAGTTATTTCTCAAAGAAGAAAAGCAGGTTAGTCTGGCCTGATCTACCTTTGGTAAATCCATGTTGCATTATATGCACTTTACTGGCCACCTAATTTAATTTAATTATTCTTTCCATCACAATTTGTTCTAAAGCCTTGCGTGTTTCTGAGGTCAGACTAACAGGTCTGTAATTGTCTGGATCACTTTATTTTTCTTTCTTAAATGCAGGTACAATGTTAGCTATTCTCCAGTCGTAGGGGAATACCCCCAAATAGATTTATTAAAAATACTTGCTACTAGCAATCTCACGTGCCAGTTCTTTCAGTATTCCGGAAGGGAAATGAGCCGGTCCCCCCGATTTGAGTGCACTGAGCTCTTTAAAGTGGTTCTTCCACCTCAGATGTGGTAATTTCCATTTCTAGACAATCATTTCATCAGCTGACCTGCCTTCATGCCCACCCTCCATATTATCATCATACCTGTAACTGAAGCAGAGTATTCATTTTGGTTTGGGGCCATGCCTAGATTATCTTTAACCTCCTGCCAATCCCCACTGCACAATGGCCCAACCGCATCCTTCCCTATTCTCTGTTTGGTTTTTGTAATAAAAAAAGCCTTATTTAATTTAATGGCCTTGGCAAGAGCTTGACTTTTACCAACTCTCACTTTATTCCTACATTTTCTAACTTCCATGATGTAGCTTCCTTTGCTGATCCATTTTTTCGTTCCCTCTCTGCTTACGCCTAATAAACTTTTTGCAGTGCTTATTCATCCAGCTGGGTCTGGGGCCTTTCCCCACAGGTTTATGCTCCTTGCTTGGGATGCACATTTGAGATCGTTTTTGTATAGTTGATTTGAAGAAATTCCAAGCCTCCTCCAAATTCAAGCCCCCCCCAGCTCTTCTGGCCAGTTGACTTCCTTAATTAATTAAGTCTGGCTTTTTGATATAAAAAAACCACAGCTGATGGCCTGGTTTGGATAGTCCTTCCATTTAATTCAAACTGATCACTCGAGCCAAGATTATTTATTTCCTGTCACCTGCTCCTCTGTGATGTCTTCAGTACTTACCAAAACCAAATCTAAAACTGCATCACCTCTTTTTAGTTCAGTGACAGTTTGCTGAAGAAAACAGTCATCTATCACCTCCAGAAACAACCAGGTTCTACCAGTATGAGTAGCATTTATTCTCCACTTTATACCCCATTCTCACAATTCCCAATAGTACTTCTCGCTAATAATATTCAAGAGATCTCTATCCAGATCCGAGTCTGACTGGGGGGTCTATTGCACGCCACAACTCTAGCCCAACAGAATCTTTTACAATCCTTCCCCACAGTGATTTTGACACAGACAGCCTGTTTTGTCGATACCGTCACTTATTTCTTCAGTTTACTGCTTCACTGATATACAACTCTACACCGCCACCTTACACTGATTCCTCTCTCTCCTAAACAGCACATCCCTTCAGTACCTGTAGTCCAGGTGAGTGCTATTCCACCATGGTTCTGTAATTCCCGATACTATCCACCCTGATCGCCTGCACCAGTAGTTCCATTCCATTGCCCAGACCTCTTGCATTCGTGTACTATCATTTCAGTGGTTCCTCTCAGATCGCACCCAGTTATCTAGCTGGATTACATATAGTCCTTTCACTAACTGTAACACCTACCTGACTGCTACTCCAGCCAATGTTTGTTCTTCCTTTCTCCTTGCTGGCCATACTCCTACCTTGTGATGTTCCATTATCCATGACCGGATCTCCAGTTAGCTGATTTTCCTGCTCCTGTGAACTCAGGCCAGGCATGGAGATCTCACAAGTCTCTGCCAAACTTCTCCCCTCATCTCCTAGTTTAAAGCCCTTCTTAGCAATCATGCCAGCCTTGTTCTCAGAAGACTGGTACCTCGGCCCATCAGTCGAGAACAGTCTTCTCTCTACAGATGCCTCCCAATGGCCAATCTTCCAAAACCTTCTCCATAGCACCAGTCCTTGAGCCACCTGTTGCTCTTCATGATCTGGTCACTCCTTCCTCCTCTTTCTCTAGGAATGGAAGTACTCTGCCAAATATCATCTCAGCTTCCACTTCCTTAAATCTCTTACCCAGCCAAGCAGTTGTCCTGGATCCATTCTGATGGGAATCTAGCAGTGTCATTTGTCTTGACATGCAGCACCACTAGGCTACATCTTCACTACTCGCCATATCGGCGGACAGCAATCGATTTCTCGGGGATCGATATATCGCATCTCATCTAGACGTGATATATCGATCCCCGAATGCGCTCCTATCGACTCCGGAACTCCACTGGAGCCAGCGGCGGTAGCGGAATCGACGGGGAGCCGCGGACTTCAATCCCGCACCATGAGGACAGTAGGTAACTCCATCTAAGATACTTCGACTTCAGCTACGCTATTCACGTAGCTGAAGTTGCGTATCTTAGATCGATCCCCTCCCCTAGTGTAGACCAGCTCCTAGCCGGTCTGTTCCTCTGCCTTGTCCTCTTGGTCACATTCTGGCATAGACACTTCTCCTCTGCTGGCAATCCGCCCTCCAAGTCCTTTTGCTGGACTGGTGTCTGCCAATCTTGAGCTGTCCATACCACCTTCTCTCTCCTCTCCTGTACTATACCTTAAATCCCCCTTTGAATTCATCATAGTCTCCAGCTGCATCTCAGATCCTTGGCTGTTCTCTGCTGTGAGCGCTACCAGACGACTTTTCATGTGTAAGTAGCTTCCAGCAGATACCCACTGAAGGATGACGTGTCTCCCGCAACTTCTGCATCCAACCAGGTTCTTTGTCTCCTTTCTTTCTCAGGACGCTCCTAGTGCTGCCTCAGTCACCATCAGTCTCTTCTCTTCCGAGACGCTCCTAGGAAAAAAAAACGGGGGAAAAATTCTCCTTCTTCCCCCAAACTTACAAACACCCACAGAAACTGCTGCTAGCTGGTCATGGCTCCAACAGTGGCTAGCGACTGGCTTTTAAATCCACCCAAACAAGGTCAGCGCCATCCCCTTGTTAGGGCACACAACAGGAACAAATCACTGTCCTTCAGAACACAAACTCCCCACTCTCCTCTCAGGCCAGACGCCCAGAAATGCTGTTGCTAGCTGCCTGCTGCTCCATTAGAAGGGCACTTTTGCATATGGTATTTCTGGTGAGCCGTTCATGCCGTACCATGGGATGCTATTGCAAAGGCAGCTGCGTGTTTCCTGGAGCTGTGCACTGCCTTTCCAATCCATGCTCAAACTAACTATGGGAATAAAGGGAAACAAGAAGACTTTTTATCAGTACATTAGAAGCAAGAGGAAGACCAAGGACAGGGTAGGCCCACTGCTCAGTGAGGAGGGGGAAACAGTAACAGGAAACTTGGAAATGGCAGAGATGCTTAATGACTTCTTTGTTTCGGTCTTCACTGAGAAGTCTGAAGGAATGTCTAATATAGTGAATGCTTACGGGAAGAGGGTAGGTTTAGAAGATAAAATAAAAAAAGAGCGAGTAAAAAATCACTTAGAAAAGTTAGATGCCTGCAAGTCACCAGGGCCTGATGAAATGCATCCTAGAATACTCAAGGGGTTAATAGAGGAGGTACCTGAGCCTCTAGCTATTATCTTTGGGAAATCATGGGAGACGGGGGAGATTCCAGAAGACTGGAAGGGGGCAAATATAGTGCCCATCTATAAAAAGGGAAATAAAAACAACCCAGGAAACTACAGACCAGTTAGTTTAACTTCTGTGCTAGGGAAGATAATGGAGCAGGTAATTAAAGAAATCATCTGCAAACACTTGGAAGGTGGTAAGGTAATAGGGAATAGCCAGCATGGATTTGTAAAGAACAAATCGTGTCAAACTAATCTGATAGCATTCTTTGATAGGATAACGAGCCTTGTGGATAAGGGAGAAGCGGTGGATGTGATATACCTAGACTTTAGTAAGGCATTTGATACGGTCTCGCATGATATTCTTATAGATAAACTAGGAAAGTACAATTTAGATGGAGCTACTATAAGGTGGGTGCATAACTGGCTGGATAACCGTACTCAGAGAGTAGTTATTAATGGCTCCCAATCCTGCTGGAAAGGTATAACAAGTGGGGTTCCGCAGGGGTCTGTTTTGGGACCGGCTCTGTTCAATATCTTCATCAACGATTTAGATGTTGGCATAGAAAGTATGCTTATTAAGTTTGCAGACTATACCAAACTGGGAGGGATTGCAACTGCTTTGGAGGACAGGATCAAAATTCAAAATAATCTGGACAAATTGGAGAAATGGTCTGAGGTAAACAGGATGAAGTTCAATAAAGATAAATGCAAAGTGCTCCACTTAGGAAGGAACAATCAGTTTCACACATACAGAATGGGAAGAGACTGTCTAGGAAGGAGTATGGCAGAAAGAGATCTAGGGGTCATAGTAGACCACAAGCTTAATATGAGTCAACAGTGTGATACTGTTGCAAAAAAAGCAAACGTGATTCTGGGATGCATTAACAGGTGTGTTGTAAACAAGACATGAGAAGTCATTCTTCCGCTTTACACTGCTCTGGTTAGACCTCAACTGGAGTATTGTGTCCGGTTCTGGGCACCGCATTTCAAGAAAGATGTGGAGAAATTGGAGAGGGTCCAGAGAAGAGCAACGAGAATGATTAAAGGTCTTGAGAACATGACCTATGACGGAAGGCTGAAGGAATTGGGTTTGTTTAGTTTGGAAAAGAGAAGACTGAGAGGGGACATGATAGCCGTTTTCAGGTATCTAAAAGGGTGTCATCAGGAGGAGGGAGAGAACTTGTTCACCTTAGCCTCCAATGATAGAACAAGAAGCAATGGGCTTAAACTGCAGCAAGGGAGATTTGGGTTGGACATTAGGAAAAAGTTCCTAACTGTCAGGGTAGTTAAGCACTGGAATAGATTGCCTAGGGAAGTTGTGGAATCTCCATCTCTGGAGATATTTAAGAGTAGGTTAGATAAATGTCTATCAGGGATGGTCTAGACAGTATTTGGTCCTGCCAGGAGAGCAAGAGACTGGACTCGATGACCTCTCGAGGTCCCTTCCAGTCCTAGAGTCTATGAGTCTATGCTCCTTTCATAGCAGCACTAGCTTTAGCTGTCGTTGTCTCAGAGAACTGGCTGCTACCATAGCCTGGAAATGGGGAGAAGCAGATGTCAGCAGTGCTGTAGTTCAAAGTAACAACAATGTGTCCATATAAGGATTTTGAACCGCCTGTCTCTCTTGGTCTCTATATGCTGTAGCGTTGAGATGGAGCCACCTACCCTTCCCTCACAGGATCTGGACGTCTCCAAGGACTAAGATGACATGCATCTGAGGAAGTGGGTATTCACCCACGAAAGCTCATGCTCCAAAACGTCTGTTAGTCTATAAGGTGCCACAGGATTCTTTGCTGCTTCCAAGGACTAAAGCACAGGGGCTGGATTCAGTCTTCCAGGAGGATATTTTCTGACCAGTCTAAGGGTAGCCTGGACTACTAAGCAGGGGGCTGTTGCTGCTCTGGGCCTAATTAGTCAGTGACACTTTCCCAGGCTTCTGCTGCTCGGAGAGGCGTATCTCCAGGAGCTTCAATTATACATTAGCAAAGCGACTGCACAGCCTGGTATGGAAGTGTTCATTGCAGTGAACAGGCTGGATGGAAGTGTAAACTGTGGCCACAGAGACCAAATACAGAGCTGTTTCCTCTGCAATAGGAAATATATTCAGAATGTGGCCAAAAATCGTCCCTGGCACTCTCATTACCAATGCGTCCATGGGAACAGGCTGCACTGAGCTAGCCCAAAGTTGCCAACATGTCTGCAGAGAAAGAGAACGGGACCATGTTTTTAGAAACTACAACCAAAGGGAAAAAGATAAAAACAGAACCCTTAGCAAATGGAAACTAAAACATACCATGCAACAGTCAATTAGCCCAGGAAGTCTTTAATATTCATCTGGGTCCAAGCAATCAGTGGCAGAGAGGTACCTCTCTGAGCAACAGCTGCCATGGGATGGAAGAGGAAAGGCTAGAGATTAAGAAAAGAGGCTTATATCTGCAGTCTAGCTTGATAGCATTCGGAACCACAGGGCTGTGTATGCACCCAAAAATCCCCGAATAACAACATTGCGGCCACACTGTTCTGGATCAATTTTCTGCCAGCTGAAGTGGCCACAAACGGAACATCTCTGAAAGCAGATCTCCTGAGCTTGTTGGAAGATAAGGCATCTGAAGGGTTGTTACTAGTTATGTGTATTACTGTAGCACTGCCACTGTGGCTTACCTTACCCTTGTTGGGATGGAGCCTCAGTTTCCCCTCAGCGGTTGGTTAGTTTAGCCTACTGGCTAAGCCAATAAAATTCCTCCTCTTCTGGCCTAAAGCCAAAATATATTAAATTTAGGAAGAAATGAGGTTGTTTCCTATCATTTTATTCAGTTTTTTTTTCACAAGATTCGTGGGGGGTTGATAAAGACTTAAAACAATTATTGTGGGCAGGGGGAAAAAACCCTTCATATTTCTTCCTCCCCCACACGAACATTTTCCCACCAAACCAAAATTTTTACCACAAACAAACCCTTCCTCTGCCATTTTCCCTGGGTCACAAGTGCAGCCTGGTCTGCCCACGCCCAGCTCTCCACCCACAAGAGCTCATGTAAGATCCAAAAAGTAAACAATAGCTTTTCCCATGTGTCCCCGAGGTTCCCAGCCCCGCACTGCAGGCCAGGGCAAAGGCCCCAGCGTGTTGCCAACTCTCCTCATTTTATCCCAAGTATTGCAATGTTTGGTGCATTTGGAAGCCTCAGCTCCTAGAGTCAGGTGACTAGTTAGGTTAAATCCAAAGCAGATTGTGAAGAGATAAAAAGGGATCTCAGAAAACTGGGTGACTGGGCAACAAAATGGCAGATGAAATTCTATGTTGATAAATGTAAAGTGATGCACATTGGAAAACATAATCTCAACTGTACATATAAAATGAGGGGGTCTAAATTAGCTGTTCCCACTCAAGAGAGAGATCTTGGAGTCACTGTGGATAGGTCTCTGAAAACATCTGCTCGGGGCAGCAGCAGTTAAAAACGCGAACAGAATGTTGGAAATGTTGGAAATCATTTGCAAAGGCCTAGATAATAACAGCATAATGCCACAGTGCGTGCAGTGTGTGCAGATGTGGTTCCCCCCAGCTCAAAAAAAGAGCTATTGGAATTGGAAAAGGGTCAGAAAAGGGCAACAAAAATGCTTAGGGGTCTGGAACAGCTTCTGTATGAGGAGAGATTAATGAGACCAGTGGCATAGCCAGATTCTAAGGGCAGGGGGAGCAAACATTAAAAAGGTGCCCCCCCTTGGCTCCTCCTGTAGCCACGCCTCCTTGCTCCTCCTCCGGCCGCTCCGTGCCCCCCCCCCCGCCACTTTGGCTGGCTTCTCCGGCCGCACCGTGCCACGCCGCCACCTCCCCCCATGGCTCCTCTGGCCGTGCTGTGCCACCCCCGTGGCCACCCCCCATGGCTCCTCCGGCCGCACCGTGCCATGCTGCCCCCCCCATGGCTTCTCTGGCTGTGCTGTGCTGCCCCCGTGGCCACCCCCCATGGCTCCTCCGGCCGTGCCGTGCCATGCTGCCCCCCCCCATGGCTTCTCTGGCCGTGCTGTGCTGCCCCCGTGGCCCCCTCATGGCACCTCTGGCCACGCCCTCCCCATGGCTCCTCCAGCCATGCTGTGCCGCCCTCCATGGCCAAGCCCCCCATGGCTCCTCCGGCTGTGCCGTGCCACCCCCCACAACCCCCCCATGGCTCCCCTGGGCACGTTGCCCCCCCATGGCTCCTCCGGCTGTGCCGTGCCACCCCCACAACCCACCCATGGCTCCCCAGGGCACGTTGCCCCCCCCCCATGGCTCCTCCAGCCGTGCCGTGCCACCCCCACAACCTTCCCATGGCTCCCCCGGGCACGTTGCCCCCCTCCATGGCTCCTCTGGCCGCGCTGTGCGCTGCCATGCTGCGCCCCCCTCGCTCCTCTGGCCACGCACCCCCCCCGACTCCTCCGTCTGTGCTGTGCCACCCGCGCCCCCCACTCATGGCTCCTCCAGCCACACTGCAGGCTGCCATGCTGTGCCCCACTCACTCCTCCAGCCACGCTGCCCCTCCGTCTCCTCCAGCCGTGCCGCCCCCTCTCCATGGCTCCTCTGGCTGTGCTGCCCTCCCTTGCCTGCAGGAGCCCAGCACAGGCCCGGCAGGCCAAGCGTCAGAGCAGAGCATGGGCCCCGCCCGCTGGCACCATGGAACCCCTAACTAAGGCGCGACTTTTGGAAAATGTCCTGAGGGGAAGCGGCTGCTTCCCCTGCACCTCCCCAGCTACGCTACTGAACGAGACTGGGACTTTTCAGCTTGGAAAGAGATGACTAAGGGGGGATATGATGGCTATGAAATCATGCCTGGGGTGGCGAAAGTAAATAAAGAAGTGCTTTTACTCCTTCTCATAACACAGGAACAAGGGGTCACTCAATGAAATTAATAGGCAGCAGGTTTAAAACAAACAGTAGGAAGTATTTCTTCAGCCAACACACAGTCAGGCTGTGGATCTCCTTGCCAGGGAATGTTGTGAAGGCCAAAATCACAGTGGGTTTCAAAAAAAAATAATTAGATATGTTCACGGAGGATAGGTCCATCAATGGCTATTAGGTAAGATGGCCAGGGAGGCAATCCCATGCTCTGGGTGTCCCTAAACCTGTGATGCCAGAAGCTAGAAGTGGACGGCAGGGGATGCATCACTCGATAACTGCCCCTCTGACACATCTGGCACCAGCCACTGTTGGCAGACAGGACACTGGGCTAGCGGGACCATTGGTCTGACCCAGTTTGGCCATTCTTATGTTCTTAATCTCAGCTTTCCTTACCGCATATAGTGCTTACCCAGCATCCCTTATGCAAGCAACTTTCCCAAGGCAGTGTTAACCCTCTGCTTGGCCCCCTTTGCAGAAGGGCCTACAAGCTGCTTCTCATCTCGCAGCAGAAAGATTCATCAGCCACCCGTTGCCTTTGCACCCAGACCCAAGCCACATCCAGCTACTTCCCTGGCCTTTTCCAAAGCCTGTCAGAGGTGCTGAAAGAGAGCGGATACACTACGCTCTTCGGGGCTCATTTACTTTGGGGAAGGAGGCTGTCTTTCCACCCCTGCTCCCTTTCCCAGCATGCCTTGCTGCCCCGGCCTGGGTTGACACCAATAACAGGCCGATAATGCCTCAGGCCCCATCCTTAAAGGGCGAGAGCATAAGCACATCATAACAGCCACTGGTCTGACCTGCTATGGCTGTTAATGTTGCACCCTGTTACACATGCCGCAGCGAGCTCAGGGCTCCGGGTGTTCGGTACATACATAGCAAACAAGACCGTTCGGAACGCTCCCCACGTGGCCAAGTGCCGTCAAAGCCTTCAGCCAGTTCTCAGGCGTGGCCAGCCTCCAGGAGTGGTGCCTCCAGCTCAGCTGTGAAATACACCGACAGCTAGCCTGATTGTGCCATAGGTGGTGACTCCACGGGTGCTCTGGCACTCAGGCACCCACCAAAAAAATAGAGGGGGGCTCAGCATCCACCAGCCACAACTGTTCAGCAGGGCCACAGGTCAGCTATATGGCAGGTGGCAGACAGCGCGCGCACACACACACACACACACACACACACACACACACACACACACACACACTCAATTTACAAGAGGTGACAAATTCTAACGTGTATCCTGTTCCTAGCAAGAGGGGCATCTCTCCACTCAGCAAAATGGCTGCACCGAGGCACACAGAATTAACACGCAAACTGCAAGGGTCTTGCTCAGTGTAATGAATAGCAGTGGATTCTGAAATTCATATTAGCCCATGCAATGAGTCTGAGCGGCTTTCACAAGATATTGCATGTCTGTTTACCGAGACGCAGTCTGTGAAGCCTGGGGTAGCGCTGGGATAAGCTGTGGGTCTGCTTCTGTTTTCATGATGACGTGTAACCCTGATCCAAGGGGAGCTGTGACTAATGGTCTGCATTAACATCTGCCCTTCCCCAGACACGGCGAACAGCCAGAGCAGCAGTAAACTAGGCCACCCGCTCTTTCCCCGTTCCATCACCACGAGGACATTCTCTGCACAATAAAGCCGATCTGTCAATTAGCAGCACCTCCTCCTCTGTTCCATGCACACTGGACTAATGCAACCGGTGCGGGAAGCGCCCACCTCTACACCAGCTCTTGCTGCCGGAGTGGTGTCGTTTCATTACTAGTGCTATCAGTTCATTTGCTTCTGCAGTGCATGGTGCTGCTCGCTGGGGGGTGGCGCTATTTGTAGGGCCTGGGGAAGGGTTCGAGGCCTAAGGGCTCTGCAGTGGCCCCACTGGGCATAGAGGGTTGGAGCTGAAGCCCACTGCACTGTGACTATTCTCTGCTTGCCAGTGCATTTATTAGAGCAGCCCTGAAGCTGCTCTAATTGACACGGGGTGCTGAACAGGCCCATAGCTTCCCCAGTACATTGGCACCACAAAAGTGACTTAAATTCACTTTCCCTCTTGCCTTCTGTTCACGCCCCACGTACAGGAACGGAGTAACCGAGGCAAGGGGCCAACATGTGTGAGAACATGCATGATCGTGTGAGTGAGTGACAAGTGATCATAGCTGGAAACAGTTCAAATACCTGGAAGACTGACAGTCTGTATAAACATGGCCCTTGGTGCTAGGACAAAGTGCAAGCAGAAATATGAAGTCCAGCGCTGTCCATAAATTAAGCTTCTTCTGTGGTTACTGTGAGGGGAGGTTAGCAGGACTAGAAAGTGACCCAGGCACTGAAACTCAGCTCATCGAGGAATTTCACCAAAGCCCAGATAATAGCCAAGCACTCAGAGGAGACCAAAGCTCTGTTTACTAATCCAGTGCCTGTCCTTCCCTTCCCAGCGATGGCAAATCTCACACGCCAAGATCGCAGGCTTGGGAGACCCATTATTTATGGTTCATAACTAATCCATCAGGGTGCAGAACTCCCATGGCCAAGCAGCAAACGGTGCAGCAGGTAAAAAGGCCACCTTAGCACCCCTTGACAGGAGGGCAGTTTGCGGGACTGTTGTGCAGGCAGCTTTGGCTGGCTTTGGAAAGGTAACCTAGCGGGAAAGCAAAGCGCTGGCTTTGGAAAGGTAACCTAGCAGGAAAGCAAAGTGCTGGCTTTGGAAAGGTAACCTAGCAGGAAAGCAAAGTGCTGGCTTTGGAAAGGTAACCTAGCAGGAAAGCAAAGCGCTGGCATTGGAAAGGTAACCTAGCGGGAAAGCAAAGCACTGGCATTGGAAAGGTAACCTAGCGGGAAAGCAAAGTGCTGGCATTGGAAAGGTAACCTAGCAGGAAAGCAAAGCGCTGGCACTGGAAAGGTAACCTAGCGGGAAAGCAAAGCGCTGGCTTTTGAAAGGCATCAGCAGAGCACAGCACATCGACTTGTCCTGCGCTGAGCTGCCAGCTGCCGGGCAGAGGTGGAATTATGCAGTTACCACGCATGCAGGGAAGCTCTTTGATCTGCAGCTGCTTTTCAAGCTGGCTAATGAGAAGAAAACAGCCCTACTCACAGTAATGGATAAACTGTCACCCCGGGGGATCAGTCACACAGGCCTGGACCAATCACTAACAAAATTGACACAAAATAGTCCTCTTGGGGTGATGGCCAGTGTCCTGGACCAAGTCAGCAGAGCTGGGGGCTAATCCTGGCTCTGCCACTGAGCTGCTGGGCGACTGTGGACAGGTCAGTTCCTCTCCTGGCCTTTTCCTGCTCGCTCTGTGGTAAGCGCTTGAGGGCAGGTTGCAGCTCAGTGTGTGCACACATCCTTAGTGTGATGGGGCCCCACTCTTGGGAGACACCGCTAGGTGCTACCGTACTACTAAACAATCTCACATTTCTCTCCATCTGGCCCTCTCAGTCTTTCTCTCCGCACACCCTTGCACTCTGTCCACCCCTCGGCGCTCCCACAGGCTGGCGGAGGGCTGGGCTGGACTCTGCTGGGTGATATCCCAGCACAAGCAGAGGCTAAGTGCAGCAAGTGGTTTGGCTGGCTCAGGAGGTGCACGTGTCCCTCGCAAGCTGGTGAGGGGCAGAGGGATAGCACGGGTGCTGGCTTTCCGGGCAGAGCATAAGACACAAGGTGAAGTGAGTAAAGCGCCCACAGTCTGGTTACAGGAGCAGTTTACCCTGGCCCGAGTCCAGGCTGAGAAACGCTGTTCTGCAGCGGAAAGCCAGCTCTGTGGCTCAGGCCTGGACTAGGACTCTGGAGATGTGGTTCAGTTCCAGTGTGGATGCAGCTTTCCACATGACCTTGGCCAAGGCACAGAGGCCCAAACTCAAAGGTATTTAAGTGTCTTTCAATGGGAGTTAGGTGGCTTCTTGTCCCCAAGAATCTGGCCTTTAATCTCTCTATGCTGTAGTTTTCCAGCTCTAGAATGACCCTGTGATGAGAGATAGTGAGACGTACCCAGATACATGTGTCTAACTCATTTTGTAGCTACTCTTCCCAAGAGAGCAGGGTGGGGTTAACCTCTTTGACATGCCTTCCTCGGAAGGATTGATTGGAAAGCTCAGGGGAGTTTGATAGCATCAGCTGGGGGACTGGGGCCAGACTTCCTTGTTAGCGCACGGAATTGGATTTCCTGGAGCCACCAACCTAGAGACAACCTGTTCTTTGTTACTTTCTAACCATTCAAGACATTCACAAGATGCCGGGCTGATCTAAAGCACTGACATAATTGGTCAGACGAACCAATCTATGGGCTAAGTAATATAGATTTTCTTTCAAATGTGAATGCACGAGGCATCAACTTGTGTTATAACTAAAGTGCTTCGGTTATGAATAACATTGTACAGCAGAGACAGAATTATAGGTGATTCGAGGCAGTTAGGGATGTGAGACTACGGAGAGCAGGCAGAAAACGCAAACAGCTGTTAATGATTAGAGCTGGGAAGAAAACTCTTTTCCCGTCCCACAAATATTTTCGAGATGGTGGAAATCCCCCCCAATCAGGATGAAGCAGAGACCACTTGAAGTTTTTTAGGGAAAAACAGCACAAGACATCGCAAGGGCCCGGTGCCTTGGGCACTGCTGGGAGATCCCAGCAAGTCCTGCGCCACTGAGCAGAACAGCTCGAGCAGAAGACACGGCTGGGCGCTGGGCTGTAGGAGATCGGGCTGATCAAGGCCCTGTTCTAACTCAGGTACAGCCAGGACTTGGATGGACACAGCTGCGTCCCCTAAGCACCAGCTATGGGCTGCTCTGGAATGAAGGGGGCAGCTTTATCTCCCCTTCTGACCAGGAAGTCTATCCTGGGCCCGAGAAGCATCTCCTGACAAAACTTCCTTCAAACTTGGCACGACCTCACCCAGAGTTTCAATGAATCTATTTTTCCCCCCAAACAAAAAACCTTTTTGCCAGAGAGTTCCCGGCTGGCTCTGTTCATTACGCATAACGCACCCTCAGCGCGTATGTGGGGCCCTACAGGGACACAATACCAATATTTTGACACAGGAGTCCCTGAAATTTGATGCTCAATCCCTCACAGCAGAGAAATTTGCTGCGGGGAACCTTCCCGGTGCTCAACTGCTCTGTTCATTTCTCTTCCCATAAAGATGAAAACATTTGTGCACACTTACAGCAGTGAAACGGGGAGGCACCATTACTTGGACAGGTTTCCGGGGGCTGTGAACCAGGGCCAGAATGCAGGTGTTTTGCTCCTGAAGATTATTAATGCACACTAGGTGAAAGTATAACTGGCTCTGGGTGGCACTCCCTCCCCCTGCTTCCTTACATATAAAGCTGATTAGCCTGCTCTAGTGTTGGCTGAAAACGGTGGGTCTTTTGGAATCGGAGTCCCAGGTTCAAGCCCTGCTCCCAACACCACACGGGAACACGGCATTACAAAAGTACTCCACTCTGTGGGCAGATTTGATTATCAAAGCAGTGCATCTCCCATGCCCGCCCATCACTTCAAAAATTCCTTAGCTAATAATCTGCAGCGTAGGGCTCCTGCCCTCGGATGGCATTGATTAGCCCTGACTGGGGGCTGCATAACCAACACGTCTGCCTCACTGAAGACATGAATAGAACCTTTGTATCTCTGGCCAATTACTGCTTGGTGACCTCTAGCAGAGAGTTCAAAAGTGCCACAGTTCCAAACCCAGCAGCCCACAGCGAAGGAGCACATTAACAGTGCAGCCCGAGGGGCACGTGGAAAATCGAAGTGCCCTGAGAGAGCTGCTGAATGAAAAAGTCTCAGGTCAGCAGTGGGATTTACAAAAAAACCAACAAGGTTTTGTATGCTCAGAGCCCCATAATGACCGAGGTCACCCAATGGCAAGGGCCTTGCCGTGTGCAGACGTGGAAATTGGTTGGGTTAGTCTGACAATTGGCCCTTTACAAGGATCTCTGCCCTCTTCGACAGTATAGGGCAGTGGTCAGTGGGCTCCGTTGGCAGGGCTTGGAGATCAAAGACCTTGTACGGGATTCTGAGAACATCCTTCCCAGGGCGCTGGCTTTCCCCGGGCACCTCCCGCAGTGGCAGACGGAGGCATTCCAGAGCCCTCAGGAGGGAGATTTTGATAAGAAAGATGGTGTCAGGGTCAAGGCCCTGGACTAGGGCTGTGGATTCAATTCTCGGCTTTGCCACAGACTCTGTGTGTGTGACCTTGGGCCAATCACTTAATACCTTTGTGCCTCACTCCCCATGTGCAGAACAGAGATAACCCTTCCTTTCTCCTGTCTTTGTCGTCTCTATGAAGGCCGTGTGAGTGGGAAATGCCGATATAGTTATAGAGTTGCAGCCCCGCCCGTTCTTACTGTGTCTGAGCATGGCTTAGCCCCCGTTCCCAAAGAGCAAAGAAAGGCCACTCTGACACCAGAATCCGTGTGCGCCCAGAGGGTTATACCGGCACAGCCACATCCGTTTAAATGCTGACCTTGGGTTATACACAAAACCTCCCCATGTAGTCAAGGCTGCAGGGATAAGCTCCTCAGGGGCTGTGTGGTTCACAGGGCCTAGCACTGTCTCAGGTGGAGCCATTAGGTCCTTCTAGAATAGAAATAAATAATAATGTTGATCCTCTGCTTAGCTGTAACAGATCTCAGGCCTGGTAGGCCGGCTTTCGCACCAGAGGAGAAATCAGCGCCATAGCGTCTGGGTCTGTGCTTGGTAAAACTTCTTTAGTTTACACAGATACAACAGTCCTGAGGGCCAAGCAGCATGCTGGGCAAACCCTTCTTTCAGGGCTCTCAGCCCAGCACCGATACCCGGTTCCCGGACAGCACCTTTGCCTCACGTAACACAGAGCGCAAACTCCCTGGTTGCTAGCCCCAGTACCCTCAAAAAACTGCATCAGCAAACTAACACTACAAGACGTCTTCCCAAGACTGAACACCAGCTCAGCCACTAAGAAAAAGCGTTTGTGAGACTTTGTATAACAGTGCCGCCCGGTGACTCCTGTCATAACAGTAATAACGAGGAGTCTCAGGAATGAGTTAGCTTTGGCAGCCATCAGGTAAGGTTAAGCATCAGCTGTCTCTTAGGTGTGGTGGCAGAATTTTAACAAGACATTTCTCTCAGCTGCTGCAACTCCATGCACCCCAATGCTCCTCCGTGACCTCGATGCACTGATTTCAAACCAATGGGAGCACAGCATTTGGCCCATGGAACGTAAGTGTCCTTAGTGACTATTTATGGCCAGAGAAATACACATGTACTCCGCATGCCCTTGGGGAGAATGATTTACAGCTGCAATCCTCATTTACATTTGCGGACAGCTGCTGACATCCTGATAAGTTCATGTTCGTTACATGGTGCTGCACACACGGCTCACACCACAGACACCCTAATTGGTTTTAATTATTACAGCCTGACAACAGGCTTTACTATTCTTGTACACATTGCTCCTCTCGGTAAGGATCTGAATGACAAGAGTGTTGGAAGAAGATTTGGAGTGACAGGCAGAGACAATGCATATCACAAAGGTTATCTTTATCTTCTTGCTTGATCAAATTGTTCCTTAGCTTTCCTTTGAGTTCACAGTCAATGGTTCCTTAGCAGTTATTGGGTTTGCTCACCAGCACAGTCTGATTAACAGAAAATGGGCAAAATCAGCAGGAATTATCTGCTATCTTGCTCCTGGCACATAACGGTAATTGGAGCTGGTTGAGAAAATTCAGACAGAACATTTTTCCCCTTGGAAAATGGTGTTTCCATTTAAATCAAAATTTTCTGCTGGGTCATGTGAATTTCAATGAAATTTCATTTTTAAAAAAGTCAAAAGGCTGCATTTTGATAACAGTGAAACAGAACATTTCAATTCTTCATTTAGAAACTTATTTGATTATAAAAATCCCCAAAATAAATAGCCACACTGAAACAAAACATTTCAGTTTTATTGAGACAAAAAGTTTTGAGCGAACTGAACGGAAAGTTTTTTTTAAATGTTGTTATGTTGGAAATATCAAAAATGGATATTTTGTTTGAATTTGGACTCAACTCACATTCTGAAGTTGTTGTTATTAGTTGTATTCCCAAAGCCCAAAGGTGCTAGGCACTGTATGAACAGAACAAAAAAATCACAGAATTTCCCGTGCACAGGATATTCCAGTTCACACACAGCTCTACTGGTGATAGACTGGGAGACAGATTTTAACTGATGCTTTCAGGAATAGCCACAGTGGAGCCATCCTGTCCAGTTTCCTGTCTCCAGCAGTGACCACACTCTTCTTCCAGAACTAAGAGTCAGAGTCTTTATGGCTGGAGGCACAGGTCAGGCAGAGGTGCAGCTTTCTGCTCTGTGGCTCTGACACGGGGGGGGCTCTGTAACAGTGGGTAAGGAAGGTAAAGATACTTGCAAGGATGGCTGCAGAAAGGAAGGGGAAGTGCATGTTCCCACCAACCTCAGTGTCCAGAAAAGGGAGGCTGGAGGCAGGGCCCTGCTCTTCTGCTATGCTGTAGCCTCATGGGCATGTTCACCCAGCCTCAAGGAAGGAGGGCTGAGCTTGAATTCTGCCTGGCTGCTCCACGGGTCTGTCCAGGGTGGACAAATTGTATTCGAGCAGCCACAGGTTCTTCTGCTAAACTCATCACAGCCATATGGCCCCTGGGTCCCTTTACGCATTTAGTGCATCCTTGTAATACAGGGCAGGATTTTGTTTGATTCCCAGACCATGGCCAACCCGGTGGTATCTGAGCACAGAAAAAGCCTGAAGCAAAGGCTGTGGGAGAGTGGGACAGGTGGGTGTGGGGCAGAACGCTGACCTGGAACAGATAGATCACTGTGTCTGGATGTGTCCTCTGGAGCCCAGGGACTGCTGACTGAGCCAGGCAGATGGTGCAGCGAAAGGCAGTGGGATGGAGTAGCTTTAAAAAAAAGTAATATCGAGTTCTTCCCAATCTTGTGCTGGTCACAGCAGCCAGCCCCAGCTGGAGGTGGTGGAAGAGACACATTGGGTTACAGGGGAGGCTGGTTTTTGGGGATTTCATTTTTCTCTTGCCTTAACCCCCCACCCCCTATGAGTGTCATGTCTGCGGCCGCCAGGCAGCCTGGCTGCCTGCTTGTGCATCCAGCATTAACCCAAAGCTTAGCAAAGAAACGCCTGATTCTCCCCAGTGGTTTGGCTCGGATGAATCCAGGAGGGTGAGCTGGGCTACTGGAGCTCAGCAAGTTCATATTAACCAACCAACTCACAACAAGCCCCTCTTGAACCTGCCCTTTCTGCATTTACTCACCATCGCCTATGCCACGGGCCAGGAGACTGGAGTCTCCCCCTCCAGCGCTCTGCTAAGGTGGGTTGCAAATCCTCAGCTGGGTCACCCACCGTGGCTGGATGTTGTGAGCTGGCAGCTTCCCTCTGGCCAGCCTGCCAACAGACCTGCTGGGCCACTTCCCAAAGCCAGGCAAAGCACCCAGGAGCTAGTGCCAGCCGTTGGGTCAGAACTACTCCCGGCCTCTCACTCCCTCTTTCAAATGTCTCTCTTTCCGCCATTCTTTACATTGCAGGTGCCCCTGGAAGATCCATCTCACATCAACCCACCTGCGAGGTGCTGGCCACACCCCTAGTAAGAGACAGCGGCTGCACCACGGAGCTCACAGTCTAAACACAGGAGAAAGGAAGAACGATGATCTTCCTTTTACATATAGGGAAACTGACGTACAGAGCAATGCTGTGCGCTTGCCCCAGGTCACCATGTCTGTGGCAGAGCTGGGAATTGAACCCAGCCCTCGAGCCCAGTGTTTTACCTGCAAGTCCAGCCTTTCTACCCTGGAGCCAATATCCATTCTTCTCCTCCTGACACAAGCACAAAGAAAAATCCAGTAATCCTGTAATGACTGAATTCTAACAGACCAGCCTGAAAGCTGAACAGCTAAAGATTCAGCCTGCTTTGCTGGCGCAATGGCTAGAGCCCTCAAGGCCGGTGACATTTGGCTCCAACAGTCAACTCGGCTTTTGGACCCCAATGCAGAAGGGTCATTGTGGGTGCTATAAATAGAGCACACAACAAAATCTGCCACGGAGACCTCACGAGCCAGGAGACCCATAGACGGGCCACCTGGTATCGCCCACATGAATGCTGTGGGGAAGAAATGTAGGTCACAGAAGTTGGTCCAATAGAAATGGCCTCACCCAGCTTTTACAGAAGAAATCACAGACCTGCCATCAGCAGTCCGAGGGAACATCTACGCTGTGATAAGAGACCCCTGGCACGGACCCACGGCACAGACCCACAGCACGGCTTCCCTTTACAGCACACACCTATATTCCGTTCCCCAAACTAACGCCAGCTCTAATGCTTTAATTTCACAGTCATCCCACAACTTTCCCCAGTATGGAGAGCTGGGCTCTCCAGGCTCCGCTTCAGATCCCAGACTCAGTCGTTCTGTCTCCACCACAGCTGGGCCAAGCCTCACAGCCCAGGCAGGCAGAGACGCTCTAGCCTGGCTCGAGCTAGCGCACTGCACACAGTGGCATGGACACGGTAGCCATGTGGGCAGCAACATGGGCTACCTGCCTGAGCTCGGCCCCAGGGGGTCGGGGCCCTTGTACCTGGGCAGCCAGGCCCCACTCAGTGAGTGCACTGCTATTCTGAGCACGCTACTGCTGGCGCCTGTGTCTCTAATCAGGACAGGAGGCTCACTCCCAGCTGCAGCGTAGACAGACCTGAAGGCAGATCCCAAATCGATTCCCACTCTAAGCTAATGCCTGGCAACTGGATTTGAACTGGATTTGCTTGACTGTGCTAATATGTCCCTGCGTCTCAGCCAAGCGCCTGGTTCTGGGGCTATTTCCATGGGTACAATGACCTCAACCATCCTTGGATCTGGCCAGACTTGTCTGTCACTGCATAGATCTCCCACGTGCCAGAGACTGATTGCGTTCAGCCCAGCGGGTCGGTCATTCCTGGCCAAAGTAAGGCTCCTTTCCTTGGCACATCACACCTGCTCTCCCTGTGCGGATCATCGCAAATACCACAAAGCAGCGCACAGGCAGCAACTACGTCCACCTCAGCCTGATCCTCCCGCAGATGGGTCGTGATGCTTTAGCCCAGCACGGGCAATTTATTATTAATACTGTAGGGCCCACAGGCCCCGGTGTGCTAGGCACTGGACAGACACACAGCAGAGCCAGACCCTGCCCAAAACTCAACGTCTGGGAAGAGAACTGGAGGCCCAGAAAGGGGAAGCATTTTTCCAGGGCCCAGACCCCGACCCAAAGGGCTGCAGCTGAGAGCTTATTTCCCCACAGGAGAGCTGAAGGTACAGAACTTTTTTCTTTCTCTAGCAAGTCAGCCCAGCAAACCCCTTGGCTTGCACCCAGCTCTGAAGTCATGCCTGCATTTCGAAGTCTAGACATGAGCTCCTCAGCTGATCTGACGGAGCAGAGCTGCCAGCTGATGGCATCCTTCCAATGTCTACAACTCCTTAGCCTGGAAGAAAACTGGGCAGCGACCACACCGCTGGTGTCTGGAGTCACAGAATAAGCTCTAATTGTACTCTGTCAAGTTCAGTTGGTGCTTTCTCTGTGTTAACGACACAACACAATGTGGGGCGAGGATTGTTGATGGTGCCCTGGTATCTGTGCCAGTGTGGTGTGTTCCATCCTTAATATGTCATTAGGGCCCCAGCCTCGTTAAGGCCTTTAAGAATGTCTTCTTTATTTTGCTGCACGGGCAGGTTATACGCTCGCTGTATCATCTGCATTTTCAGCTTGCTCTTCAACCCAGGCACACACACAATTCGGGTTTGTTTCAACCTTACTGAGTGGTATGTCCTCAAGCTCCTCCCTTCTCTGTGTTCAGTGTTTGCGCAGTGCAGAGCACCATGAGGGCTGATAGATGGCTCAGGCCAAGTGCTATGGGAATATAAATAATAAATAATAATAATAATAATAATACAGACATAGCAGCTTTGCCACTGGATTCATTGTGTGTCTGCTACATCAAGCGAGCTCTAGTATCAATTTTAACATGCCAAGGAATTTTACAAGTGCTGGAGTATCAGTTCTGATCCTTTTATCTTTTTTTATCCCCAAAGTCCCTGGTTGAGCTGCTGGAGATGTGTTAATGGATCCAACAAAGAATTCTGTTTCCATATCATCATCAGAGCTTTGTACTCCAGTGGTATGCTCGTGCACATAGCTTGCTTCTGCAATTTATGCAAGAGAAAAATCCACATGCAAAATTATTGCTTTTATTGCAGTCATGACACCTTACCCCTTTGAATTGTGTTGTATTTGCCTCCTCCATTCCTGTGCACAAATTGGGTCCCTGCTGATTGTGTCTCGTTATATTCCATACCTCGGTGGGCATTTCCAGCTAAATGCATTTAGTTTCTTCTGCCCTTTGCTAACCTCTTCATTAGGGAAGCACAATTTTCACTAGCCCTGCAAATAGCCAGTGTCCATTCTAATGGAAAGTTTGCTTTTTGGGCTCCCCTTGCTCTGGCCTGAACATCAGTTTCACTACGAATGAAGCAGTCTGTAACTGGCCCAGCTATTGCCTGTTCTCATCACAGGACCTGGCTTCAGTGTCTGCTTCTGAGGCAGTTCAATTGCCTCACAAGGCAGCTGCTTTGTTGTAGAGGAAAATGTGTCTTTCCCAAGTGACTTTGGTGCAGCATAGGAGGTCTGAGTTTTCCAAATCACTTTGCCTAGCTCGTGCGGAACAAACCCAGCTGGGTTGTCCAAAGGGAAATGAACCTGGCATCCCCCAGGCTAAGAGCAGAATCCTCCATCACGTGAGGTAGGGGACTAAGGCCAGGTCTACACTATAGACATATCGGTATAACTACATTGCCCGAGGGTGTGAAAAATCCACCCCCCAAGCGATGTAGTTATACCGACCCACATGCTGTGCCGACAAAAGAGCTTCTCCAGTCACTGTAGCTTCCTCCTTCCGGGGCGTGGATTAGCCATGCTGATGGGAGAAGCTTTCCAGTTTGCTTAAAGCGCTACAGCGCTGTGCATCAAGACGACCCCTAAGTCTGGTAGTGTTCAGCCAGTAGACTCAGATGGCTTTCCTGGTCCAAACACTAGAGGGATACAAGCCCCTAAACTGTGTTAATGTTTGCTTGCTCTTTTTTAGGGGTTTCAATAGTAATTAGTATTGTACAGTAGCAGCTAAGCAAGCGATGTTTGTTTATGTTACATAAATAGAAGTGTGCAAAAATGTAAGTTGAGTAAAAGTTTTTGGGCTGAAGTTTAAACTTGATAATGAGGCAGGAGAAATTCTGGGTGAAGTGAAGTGAGCCAGCGCAGGGGCAAGTGAGAAGAGTGAGGAGATGGACCCAGGCTTGCTAACAACAGGGCCTGGCTTAACAAGAGTGTCAGATGCAATGTGGAGGGAGTTGGAAGAATGCTATCTATACTGATCGTTATTGGCATGACATTTACACAGATGTTAATTAAAGGTGATGATAAATATTAACTAGCCAGTGAGGGAGTAGAAGGCATTTTAATTACAGTAGCAGAAATACAGATATGATAAAAGGCAGGCTTAATGCTAATTAATTACAGAGGGTTCTTGTAAATGATTATAAAAAGGGTGGCATGCTCAGTTCAGATCAGTGTGCTCAGCTACATCCAGATACCATTTGAGGGCCGATTGTGACCCATTCGTCTCATCCAGGTACCAATCGCCCTGGATGCACCATTTCATCTCAGAATGGGAGGATAAAACATAGTGCACAGTTACATTGTGATGCCCGTTCGCTTTAACTGTTCTTAATTCTATCACTCACCATGCCATTCAGCCTTCTCCACTCAATTAAGTTGATCTGTAACTGCCCTGGAGGCTGAAACCTAGAGAAATTAGAACACCAATACCCAAATTCAATTACATGAATTGAAACCATTTTAAATCCAAAGTTACATACTTAGAAGCCCCAGTCACAGACCAGGAGCTCACTGCACCAGGTGCTGTATGGACAGAGCAAAAAGATGGTTCCTGCCACCGAGGGGCTTATAATCAAAGTGTAAAATGAGAGACAACAGATGGATACAGGTGGGGAGTACAAGTACAACAGTGAGACAATGTTGGTTGGCTTGATAGGCTGCGGTCTTTACACCAGAGGTTCTCAAACTGTGGTCCATGGGTCACCAGTGGTCCGTGAGCTCCATTCAGGGGGTCCGCGGATAATTCCTCCCTCTAAGCTGCGCACCTGGGCAGCCGAACACAAGAGAATGAAGGGCCACCCACCTAATTAGTGGAGCCGCGCAGGCGTGACTCCATTAGCTAAGCACCTGGACCCTGGAGAAGATACACATGTAAGGTGAGGTGGTGGCCTTGCGGAGGGAATAGGGGGTAGGTGGGAGAGGGCAGAGGGGTAAGAAGAGGGCATGAGGGGAATTTGGGAGGTGCAGGGCTGCAGCAGCCAGAGAAAGAGGCGACTTTCCCCAGCTTGGGCGCTGCCACGGTGGGGGAGAGAGAGCACAGCCATTGCATTGGAAAGGTAAAACTACTGGTATTAAAATATGAGTTGTGCGCTTTTATTTGTAGAACAAAAAATTATCACTATTAAGGGGGTTTTTATCCAAAGCGCGTTACAATAGTTAACTAACGGTACAAATGACATTTGGAAAGATCATTAAATGGTCCACCCAGACCCTCAGCAATTTTCAAATGGCCTGCAGGAAAAAAAAAGTGAGAACCACTGCTCTACGCCAAAGAGCTTAACTAATGCCCAGTGGGTTGTAGGTGCCACAGCAAAGGAAAGTTTGAAGGGAGGATTTGAAGAATAACCAGGTAGCTCTGTGGGTGTCTGGGGAGCTCCTCCAAAGCCCCAGGGACTGCAGCATGGGAGGAAGCACACGGGGGCTTGTTTGAAAGTGCAGCAAATGGGAGATGAAGGCCGGTCTCGCTGGCAGACTGGAGGCAGGGACTGACAGCTCTCCAGTGAAAGAAAGAGCCATATGCTGGGGGTGGACTGAAAAGGGCCCTGAAAGCAAGGACAAGCAGCTTCTGTCTGACACACCAGCGAAGGGGGAGCCAGTGGAGGGATGCAGAGAGAGGGGTGACAGGGTCAAAGCGACAGGCTAGGAAAAGACCCTTTGCAGCAGCATCCTGAGCAGTTAGCAGGGCCAGAGCCCAGGACAGGCAGTAATTGAGATGGGAGATGGAGAGAATCATCAGGGCTGGTTGTCTGGTGAAGGTTATTTCAATAAAATTACACTCAACACCCCCTGCCCCTGGAATCCTCCCAAATTAGTTTCCTACCGTTTCCCAGCGTTTATACAGCCAGCCAGGAGCTTTTCCAAACTCCCTCGCACCTTTGCATTTTCCTTGAGCAACTCACAAAGCCTTTCCTCACCTGGAATCTGCCATTTGCTAATTGAACTAATTAGATTTAATTACTAATTTTTCATATTACTACCATCCTCACGTTACACATGTCATGGGAATAGAGTTTAATTACCACATAATATCAATCAGCTGCATAAATTAAAATATTCAAATTTTATCACAAGCCTGATTTCCATATTCATTTACCTAAGTGGTATTTTTGGAAAATGAGCCTTGCACAGAAGCATCTCTTATGTGAATTTTGTACCGTGCACGCGAGGCCTGTAACCAGGGCAGGGCAAGTGGGGCAGCCGCCCAGGGCACAAAGCCACAGAGGCACAAAAATGGGGCAGACAAACAACAGAAAAAATATGGTAGGGGGCAGAAGTGACCCGAACAGTTGATAGTGGGGGGGGGGGGCAGAAAACAATGTAAAGGTTCCAGGGGGCACAGAGATTTTCACAGTGTGGAGTGTGGGCAGAGAAACATTTTGGGGGGGGCAGGCAGTGCCACTCAGTGGCTTGGGCCATGGGGCCAGCCCTGTACGTCCACCCCGATTCACCTCAGCAGGCCACCCAGCCTGGGGGTGGGGGGAACATGACCTCAGTGCCAACTCTGCCTCGGACAGCCTCCCTTCGCCCTGCAGCAGTGCCCTGGCTGAAGCCCCGGGGCAAGTTCTACTCCTCACTGCTCCTGCATCTACCCTAGAACAGCTCCACTGATCGCCATGTGATGCAGGCCTGCGCGTGTGAGCAGCGTCAGGCCCTATGTCTGCCCCCTCTAGAGGGGCACAGGGAGGGAAGCGTCTCTCTCTCAGCACCTCTGCACCCATCCAGGACCTGGCCCAGCCTAGCCCAGGTTTGAGTCCTCTTGCCCTGAGGACACTCTCTGGAAGTAGAAAGTCAGCCCAGAGAACAGCCCCTGGGGACCAGAATTTGGCTTTTGCGCTATACTGATGAGGAACTGTAGTTTAACTCTTGACTTTGATAAATTACTTGATTAAATTAGAAGCCGTTAAGAGATAAAGGAACTGCATTTGGGGGGCAAAAACCAGAAAATTAGTCATTTGGAAAAATGCTTGAATAAAAAAAAAGGAGTCATTTTGTACAGGTATCCAAAAGCTCCAGTTATTTGGCTAAATACCTGCTTCGACATGTGCTATTAACCCGAACAAAATCATATTGTGTTTTGGGGCCTCTAATGCTCCCATAAGACTTTCTGGAAATATGCTTAGAATGTGTTTTATGCTACGTATGCCATGTAACATCTCTCAAAGGTTATGATCTACTGAATGTATTAATCCTATTTGTATGCAAGTATCATTTTTGTATTTGACGTTATGAATGTTGGCTTTGTACTGCTTGATTTCTAAATAACCTTAGTAGAGCATTTGGTCAGTTCCTGGAGAAAGGAATGTTGCAATGAAGTGCCTAATCAAGAAATACTTCAAGGACACTGGATCTTGGAATGCTCCAATCCCAGAAGAAGTCTACTTATGGAGTTCAAGACAGCATGTAAACAATGGATGCGACCTGTAAAAACTGTGAGTCGTGCATGCACATGTGACTTGCCCAGGTCATCTTGGAGCTGGACTTTGCGTAGGAGTGAGGAGGGGGTCTCCACCCACAAGAGAAAGTCTAGTTAAAGCCCTGGGAGACCCCTCCATTTGGTCTTCAGCTGGCTAAAGACAGAGCCTCTCCACCCCACCCCCTCCACCCTACCCCACCCCAGGATACCTGAAAGAAACTGGAACAAAGGGCAGTGACTGCAAGGGCTAAGAGTGATTGCTGGAGCCAGGCTAAAAGGAGATTAGTCTGTAAAAGGGAGCATTCTGGAACTGGTGAGGGTCTTATCTGTATTCAGTTTGATTAGACATAGATTTGCGCATTTTATTTTATTTTGCTTGGTGACTTACTTTGTTCTGTCTGTTACTACTGGGAACCACTTAAATCATACTTTCTGTATTTAATAAAATCACTTTTTACATATTAATTAACTCAGAGTATGTGTTAATCCCTGGGGGAGCAAACAACTGTGCATATCTCTCTGTCAGTGTTATAGAGGGTGAACAATTTATGAGTTTACCCTGTATAAGCTTTATACAGGGTAAAACAGATTTATTTGGGGTTTGGACCCCATTGGAAGTTGGGCATCTGAGTGTTAAAAATTGGCTGCTTTCAGGTAAACCTGCAGCTTTGGAGCCAGTAATTCAGACCCCGGGTCTGCGTTGGAGCAGACGGGAGTGTCTGGCTCAGCAAGACAGGGTGCTGGGGCCCAGAGCTGGCAGGGAAAGCAGGGGTAGAGGTAGTCTGGACACGTAAGGTGGCAGCTCCCAGGGGATTTCTGTGATCCTCCCGTCACAGGGTACACCCAGAAATCCCCAAAGGTGTGTCACTTGCACTAGTGGGCGGATTGTAAAATGGATCAAGTTAAATAGTTGCTGGAAATGTACATCCCACTAGCACCGACAATAACCACGTGCTGCAATTGATTCTGAAAGAGCAACAGCATACAGGAAGCCCACTGGGACTGGACAGTTTCGCTGCGGAGAACAAGACTGTCTACAATTACAACAAGACTATCTACAATTACAACAGTTACTGCTAACAAAAGAGCTCTTGGAAGGGATATAAAACGTCCTGCTTCTGAGAGTAAGACAATGTCTAGCTAGAGTGAGGCTAGGACTCAGGAGATCTGAGTGCAAATACCAGCTCCACCAGACTTTCCGGGTGACCTGTGGCAAGTCATTTAGGCCAAGATTTTCAAGAGTTACTCTGGATTTTGGGTGCCTCCGTTTTTCAGCATCCAGTGTGAGAGGTTGTGGAAGCGCCTGATTTCCAGAGGCTGGTGCTCAGTGCATTTGGAGAACTCAGGCCTTCAGGTGAGGCAGCCTGGGAACCTAAACATGGAGGCGCCGAAGTCACTCGTCACTTTAGAAAATGTTGGCCTTAGTCTCTGTGCCTCGGTTCCCCACCTGCACAATGGGGACAATAGCGCACAAGGGTGTTGTAAGGATAACCACAGCAAAGGTGATGTGCTCAGATACGGTTGTAAAGGGGGCCAGATAGGCACCTAACAGCTATGTGGGACATTCGGGGGCATGGGCTCTTATCTACCAAATTCTTTGCTCCCCCAGCAAGAGGCTTCTCGGCGCAGGGCAACAAAAATGATTAGGGGTGTGGAATGGCTGCCGTATGAGAAGCGGTTAATAAGACTGGGACTTTTCACCTTGGAAAAGAGACAACTATGGGTGGATGTAATTGAGGTCTATAAATCATGACGGATGAGAAGAAAGTAAATAAGGAAGTGTTCTTTACTCCTTCTCATAACACAAGAACTAGGGGTCACCAAATGAAATTAATACGGAGCAGGTTTGAAACAAACAAAAGGAAGAATTTCTTCACACAGCACACAGTCAACCTGTGGAACTCCCTGCCAGAGGATGTTGTGAAGGCCAAGACTATAACAGGGTTAAAAAAAAAAAGAACTAGATAAATTCATGGAGGATAGGTCCATCAATGGCTATTAGCCAGGAGGGGCAGGGATGATGTCCCTAACCTCTGTTTGCCAGAAGCTGGGAATGAGTGACAGGGGATGGATCACTTGATGATTCCCTGTTCTGTTCATTCCCTCTGGGGCACCTGGCATTGGCCGCTGTCAGCAGACAGGACACTTGGGCTGGATGGACCTTTGGTCTGACCTAGTATGGCTGTTCTTATGTTCTTATGACCCCTGACACTGCCCTACTGTTCCCTTCATGAATACAATCAGCCTTACAGAAAGCACATGCACAATGCTACCTGCAGCCCTACCGCACTTTTCGGGCACCAGCTGCCACCAGTATCTTGTACAAACACACTCGGCATTGCTCGCTTGATATTCACAGCTGCACGTTGCGCTCATGCTGAGCCAGATTTAAAAAGAATGAACTTGCTAATCCTTCGAAGGAAGAGAAGATCATTCTGCCTAATTGACGTCACTCAGCCTGCTGAGCGGTATCATCCCTGAGGAGCAGCAAAGCGGGCTGGGTAGGGCTAGAGTGCTCAACCCTTCTCTCTACCAAACGCCTGCTCAGGAGAGTATCCCCATATCCCCAATGCTCGCCAGCGTGAACTGCACAGTCAAACCCGTAAGGAATTCTGCTGGGTGCAGCAAGACACCTTCACAGCCGGACAAGCACCAGCTACCATAGCACCATGAATTCCAGCCCACTGTGTTGCAGCTCCACGCAGAGAAAGGCACAGCAATTATGGAAATTGCTGCCACAGTAAGATTCAAATGCAGGTTGTGTAGCTGTGTGTGACAGTAACGTCACCTCTTGTAGGTCTATTGCCTCATGGCAGCCTGAGCAAACAAGAGTCTTTCTGGCTGCTGCTGTTTTACATACCTGCGACCTAAAATGGACCAACATTTCTCCCACACACAAACCCTTTTCTGGGTGAAAAAAATGCATATTCCAAGTCCGAGACATTTCTTCAGGACATGTTGATTTCGCTGACATTTTTTTGTTTAAAAAAATGTTCAAAAAAATTCTGGAAAAAAAATATCAAAACCTCCAGTTTCAGCATTTTCTAAACAAAATGGTTTTGATTTTTGGTTTGAAGCAACTTCTCATTTCAAAGTTTCCTTTAATTGTATTTTTAAAAAATTCAAAAATATTTTAAAAGGCTCAAAACTGAAATGAAGTGTTCGTATTCGGTCAAAACAAAATGTTTTGTTTAACCCCAAATTGTTTGTTTTCATTTTTACTTTTCAAGCTTGCCAGTGAAACAAAACACCTGTCTCCCCCCCAGCTTTACAGGGGACACCTCGGCTACGTCTGCACTGCACTGACAAACCCGAGACACCGAACCTCAGAGCCCAGGGAACGGACTCAGGTTTGTGGTGCTCAGGCCAAGGGGCTAAGCAATCACAGTTAGATGTTCAGGCTGGGGCTGGAGCCAGGGCTCTGAGATCCACCCCAGGCTCCACCCTGATCCCAAACGTCTACACTGCAATTTTTAGGCCTCCATGGTGGTGCCGGAAGTCTTATTGCAGTGTAGACGTGACCATAGAGGCCTCAGCCGGTCAGGCTGGGTGAAGAGGGCAGAGACTGAAATTGTCTCCTGTCCCCAGAGCCCGCTCCCAGGGGTCCTGAGGCAGCTAGAATCTGGGGTCTCCCAGGCAGTGCCGCTCCATAGGAGCCATGGTGCCAGGGCTGTGGGGAGAGAGACAGCCCCACCCTGAGGGCCCTAGCAGGGCTTTTGCCTGCAGAGGTGATGGATCGACCATTGTACTCAGTGGCCTGTGGGGTCTCCCAACATCACAGCCCAGTCTAGATCCCATGAGCAGCCGTACAGTGAGGGAAGGACCCAGCCTGCAGCAGAACAGAGAAAGAGCTACGAGAAGTAGCCAAGGACAGCACTGCTGCCCCACAGGGAGGGGTCAGGCGCTCAGTGCATCTTTTGTCCAAGTGATGGCAGCAAGTGCTCTGCTGATCTGGCACTGGAGCCCACCCGCTGCCTCAGTTTACCTGCCATCTCACCTCAGTCAAACCCTCACAGCTGGTCTTTACACTGCACTGCTCTCCTTCTGGATCTGCCTCATTGCCACAAGGACTATAGCCCTGCAGCTCTGACTAACGAAGCTACAGGCTGGCTTTATATATGGGGGCTGGGCATGTGGCTACAACTCCCCACATGCCTGAGCAGGGCTGCCCAGAGGATTAAGGAGGCCTGGGGCAAAGCAATTTCGGGAGCTCCTTCCATTAAAAAAAAAGTTGCAATATTATATTCTCATGGGGG
Organism: Gopherus flavomarginatus; assembly: GCF_025201925.1. Lineage (NCBI taxonomy): Eukaryota > Metazoa > Chordata > Testudines > Testudinidae > Gopherus > Gopherus flavomarginatus. The sequence goes on along the minus strand of NC_066620.1, from coordinate 1,765,017 downwards.
CCCGGGGCAATTGCCCTACTCGCCTCCTCTTCCCCGGGCGGCCCTGCTCCTGAGGGAACGACGTGTCCCAGCATGCCTGGGCTGAGAGGGGCTGGCCTTGGAACAGGGCTGGCGGTATCTGAACCCTGTTCCCCTTAAAGGGGACAGACCAGGCTCAGGGCTGGAAGCTGAAGCCAGACAAATTCAGAATGCAAAGAAAGGCCCAGACATGGGCGGCCTGTGACGGAGGCTGGGGGAGGATCGGCCTCTCCAAACATCACACCACCAGAGCAGGGGCAGTGGTGGATTACAGCACAGCCCATGAGGCCTGGGCCCAGGGCCTCCAGCCAATTTGGAGCCCCCCGAAAAATCCCCCCCCCAGGGGCCACGGCACAGAGCGTTTCCAGTCTTGGGACTGGGGGGAGGGCTCAGAGGGAAGAGGTGGAGTGGGACAGAGGAACAGGGGCAGGGCCACAGGGTGGAGTGGAGGAACAGGGGCAGGGCCATGAGCAGGCTGGGACCCATAGGGTGACACCACTGTCCTGGCCGGGACAGAGAGCCGGACCCCAGCCAGGGCTGAACTCTCAGCCCTCCTCCATGGCCCCGACCAAACTCTCAGCCACCACCCTCCTGATGTCACATATCCCCTGTGGCACCGAAATGAAAACCAGGCCACTGACCACTAGGAGCCAAGAAGCCCTTGGCACAAGGCACAAAGGGCAGAATAAACAGGAGGAGCATGCTGCCATCAGTGCTCAGCATTGGGGTATTTATCAGAGCTGCCCGGAGTTCTGAGGTCAAGGCACAGCCGCCTGCCTGCCGATTTCACCTGCCAGCCTCATCTCTGTTCCCCATTCCCCCCAGCTCCTTGCCTCCTGCCTCCCCACGCTGGCACAGCCGGTGATTTACGTTCCCCAGCTGCTCTGATTCCCATCCGGAGCACTCCTGGTGCAACTGGCCTCCTGCAGTCCTGCTCCAACCCGCATGTGCTCATTCTTCTCCTTTAAAGAACATGCTGCCTGGCTCTGCTCTGCTTTCTCCAGCTGGGTCACTGTGGTCCGTTGGAATCCCAGCTCCTCCCTCCTTCCTTCCTTCCTTCCTCTCTCCAGTGCCGTCTTCTGGCTCCCCAGTCTCCCACCCTCATCTGCCTGACTTCCATTCCAGGTCAGCGATCGAGGCTGCAAAACCCTCTACACTGGGGCGAGGAACATTTCCCTGTGTGGTGGCCTAAACTTTCCGTTTGTGCCGAATTCAGGTTTTCACTTCAACACAAACAAACGTGCTTCCCGCAGTTTGAGGCACAAAGACGCGCTATGGAACATCAATCAATGAGGTGCTGCCTTCCTGAGTCTGCAGCCAGACAGCATCAATGATTATGCTATTACGTGGTTTACGGTAGCAACGCAGGCCCTAACTAAGGTCCCAAGCGAGATCAGGGCCCCCTTGTCCTGAGCACCATGCACAAGTGAAACAAAAAGACAGTTCCTGCCCCAAAGACTCTGCAGTCTTTGTATAAGGCAAGAAGTGGATATGTCAGACCGGGGTGGGCAGGGGGGCAGAGGAATCGGGACATTACAGCGAGTCAATTATGATTAACATAATAAATCTAAGGCACAGCACACCAGTCACCTAAACATTGGCTTCAATGGGCTACCAGTTGGTCCTAGAGGGCAGGTCACATGGAGCTCATCGTGGGGTTGGTGCTTTGCATACAGAACAGCCTACATGGGCAGATGCAACTTGCTCCTGACAAGCTCTGCTGGCTCATCCTACAGCCCTTGTGAATGACACCCGCGAGGTCCATCCTGACGAGGCTGCAGGCAGAGCTCTCAGTGGGAACTGAAGACTCAAGAGGAACCTAGACTCAAAAATAAAAGATTTTGGTGACAGCAATTTAGCACCAGGCTACAAAGGGGACTTAATTCATTCAATTACAGGAAGGCCTTAAAGGACTAGAACTTCCCAACTCTGGAGAATCTGTTTGAAGAACTCAGCCACCGGGTTGACTCACTTTCACAGATATTGATCTGTGGATTAATAAACCGGTGACTAAGTATTGGTCTATTTTGAGCATTACTGCCGAAAGGCCAGTCCTGGCTTCTAAAAGCAATGAAAACAATCAGGCTCTAGTGGAACATGCAGGTGATCTCAAATATCTCGAGAGAAGTCATTTCCATAGCAGCCCAGCCAGAAGGGATTTTCCTTGAAAACACTGCACACAATGCCATGCCTTTCCTGCTGAACTAGAATCTATTGATTCGCTAAGTTGGGATACTAACCCAAGATAGTGATTTTGTATATCTCTGTATTGAAATACCCACACAACAGGATGAAAACTATGCCTTGGTCTAATAGCCTTGATTCCTTCATTTCTGTCTTAATATTGCAGCGTTATTAGGCTGAAATGCATAGTCATTTCACTAGCTTCTCCTATTTATACTAATATTCATGCTCCTTCTTCCCATTGTGGGTATCATACACCCTGTGGGGTTCAAACTTGCGAAGGCTCCACAGCTAATATTTCTCTGCCATGACTCTGCGAAGGGAGATCACAGTTCTCGCTTGCAGTCGGCACTGTTACCATTGTATAACGTCTGGTGCTCAGAGTGGGGAGAACTGGAACACTTGTGAGCCGCAGTCTTTTCCAGCTGACAGAGGCTGAACGTCAGTGAAACATCCTCAGGCACTTTGAAATACCACACACCTTTTTCTCCATGTTAAGTTGCTTTGGCGTTTCTTTGTGTAGCTCATCCCGAGTTATGTCTGAGAACGAGCACCTCATTGTTTACCCCTTTTCCCGGATCATTTATGAATATGTTGAACAGCACAGGTCTAACTACAGATCCTTGAGAGACCCTGCTATTTATCTCTTTCAGTTATAAAAAAGTGCCCATTTATTCCTACTCTTTGTATTTTTTAACCAGTTACTAATCCAGGAGAGGACCTTCCCTCTTATCCCATGACTGCTTATTTTGCTTAAAAGCCTTTGATGGGGAACCACGTCAAAGTCTTTCTGAAAGTCCAAGTACACTATAGCAACTGGATCAACATCTCCATGTGCTTGTTCACACCTTCAAAGAATTGTAATAGATTGGTGAGGCATGATTTCCCTTTATAAAAGCATTGTTGACTCTTCCCCAACAGATCATGTTCACCTACGTGTCTGATAATTCAGTTCTTTACTACAGTTTCAGCCAGTTTGCCTAGTACTAAAGTTAGATTTACTAGCTTGTAATTGCTAGGCTTATCTCTGGAGCCTTTTTTAAAAATCAGTGTTACATTCACTGTTCTCCAGGCGTCTGCGATAGAGGCTGACTTAAGTGATACATGTCACTGTTAGTAGTTCTGCAATTTCACATTTGAGTTCCTTCAGAACTCTTGGGTGAATGCCAGCTGGTCCTGGTGACTTATTCCTGTTCATTTTATCAATTTGTTCCAAACCTCCTCTAATGACACCTCAATCTGGGACAGTTCCTCAGATTTGTCACCTAAAAAGCATGGCTCACGTATGGGAATCTCCCTCACACCTCAGCCGTGAAGATTGATGCAAATAATTCATTTTTCTTCTTCACAATGGCCTTGTCTTGCTTGAGTGCTCCTGTAGTACCTAGATCATCTAGTGGCGCCAGTGACTGTTTGGCAGCTTCCTGCTTCTGATGTGCTTATAAAACAATGCCGTTCGGTTTTGTCCTTTACTAGTTGCTCTTCAGATTCTTTCTTGGCCTGTCTATTTATACTGTTACATTTAACTTGCCAGAGTTTCTGCTCCTGTCTAGTCTATTTTCCACACCAGGATTTGACTTCCAATTTTTAAAGGAGCCTTTTTGTTTCTCCCAGCTTCTTTTACTCTGTTGTTTAACCACAGTAGCATTTTTTGGTTCTTTTACTGTGTTTTTTGTTATTATTTGGGGCAGACATTTAATGTGAGCTTCTATTTCTGCTGTTTTTAAAAAGTTTCCATGCAGTTTTCAGGCATTTCATTTTTGTGACTGTTCCTTTTAATTTCCATTTAACTCACCTCCTCATTTTAGGGTAGTTCCCCTTTTCGAAGTTAAATGCTGCTGCGGTGGGTTTCTTTGGTATTTCCCCTCTGACAAGGATGTTACATTTAATTACATTATAGTCGCTATTACTGAGCAGTCCAGCTGTATTCACCTGTTGGACAAATCCTGGGCTCAACTTAGGACTAAATCACGAACTGCCTCTGCTCTTGTGGGTTCCAGGACTAGCTGCTCCAAGAAGCATCACTGATGTTGTCTAGAAATTGTACCTCTGCAGCCCGCCCTGAGGCGACATGTTCCCAGTCACTATAGGGATAGTTGCGATCCCCCATTATTATTAGGTTTTCCGGTTTTGTAGCTGCTCTTTGGCTCCAAAGACATGACTTTGGCTCTTTTGCTGCCAGGGACCTGCTGCCTCTTTGTGCTAAGGGTCTGGCCCTATTCACACCCTGTTTGGTTGCTCACCCTTCCTCTCTCCCCCATTACAGGTACAATCTGAAGGGAGAGCGGATATGGCTAGTAGCCAGTCAAATTGCAGACTGCTGCAAAGACCAAAGTGCTAAACCTCCTGACTGTCTTTTCACCAAACATTTGATGGATTAAATCCTTATTCTTGTGACAAAGATTATAACCAGAGCAGAAAGTGGCACCGCAGGAATCCCTGCTCCTGACAAGGCTCAGAATGAAAATGACATGAACCTTCACTGCTGCTGTACAAATGCTGCGCAACTGTCTTGCTCACGCCTGTCAGAAAAAATACAATCGTCGCAACGTCTTCCTAGCAAGACAAATGTCTAGCATGTGATGCAGTGAAGGGATTGGAAATATCTCTGTTTCCCATGCAGCTGTGTTCAGAACAGCTGGAATCCATTGACATACAGGCAGACCAGAGAAAAAGCAAACATCATGTCTCAGCACAGGGTATTCTGCATACATAAAGCAGGTTGGAGGGGTATTGCAGTTTGAGACACCTTTTCCATTGTGCCGTGTTGTCATAAACCCTTTTCACCGTGTGAACGAGATAACCTGTCATTGCCCTCAGCACATGCAGTATCTTCTACAATGCTGCATGCATCTTCCTTTTCTTCTATGCCCTTCAAAACACCCCAATACATCAGTTCATTACAAATCAAGTATATAAAGGACTAGCCAACTTGTCTTTTTTTTCCCATTTCCAGCTGCTATTGTTCAGCCTCCCTGTAATTTTCTGTAAGTATCACAGACTTAATTTGCTGCTGAAAGATCTATACCACTTCTGCTCCCACAGATGCAGGGCCGAGACTAGCAATTGCACCGCAGGGTGCAGTGGGCAGATGAGATAAAGAAGAAAATAAAAGTGGGACAAGATGAGATGTGATTAGAAATGGAAGAATAAAAGCTGATCGTGAAGAAGCCTGAAGTCCCCTTCTTCCCCTCACTGCCTCTGGCAAAGCACATCAGCTTTGGAACAGCTGCAAGGCCTGCTGCATGGAATGCAGGCACCACGGAGACTGGATGGTCCCACTACTCATGACTGCTGGTTTTCAGGAGCTGAGCAGTTGCTGAGTCCAGGCATATTTAAAGCCTCCCAGCCACGGAGAGTCTGAACTTAGTGGCTGTTCCAGCTAGGACAACTGAGGGGTATATTTCAACAGGTCCTGCAAATTACAGCGCGAGCCAACAGCAGGAAAATGTTCACTGTCTGTATTGCAGCTGAGGGCCCAGTGCTCATTTCTCATGAGGCGGGGGAGCCAATATCTGTGCTGGATGATGAGTTACCAACACCAGACCCTCCGCAGCTGTCAGTCTGCAGAGCCACGTTCAGTGACACCAGGAGCGGACCTGACTCAGAAGCAGGTGGGGTGTGGGGAGAGGGATCGCTGGGGCAGACTCACGGGCTGGATGGCCAGCCCTCAGCTGAGATGGGCATTGCAGTCTGCTGGGTCGGGCCCTGAGCAGAGACGTGGGCTGTGTTCCCAACTCTGACCAGCTGGCTGGTATCGGCCAAGTCACGTCACTAACAACATTTTGTGGTTAAAGGGACACAGACGGTTCTCCCTAAGGTGTCTTGCTTTCCGTTGGAGTCAGCCATGTTTTGTTATGGGCTGTCAGGTGGCTCTCTGATCATATGGCTATTAGGAGCTGGACCCCAAGTTTCTGTTCACTCTAACAGGCTGAGGATTAGTTTCTTTGCCCGAAGCATCCTCCCGTTCAACTTTATGGTGTGCCTGGTCACAAAATCAGGCGCCAGTGGCTCGGGGCTGGAGGTCACTTTTTACTTTCCTGCTTTTATGTGGAAATCAGGACAATTCATAAGGGATATCTGATCTGTGATACGAGTGTCCAGGGGGCTAAAATCTGGCTCGGATTATGCCCCTCCCCAGGGGGTGAGAGCCCCTTGGCATCCGTACATGGCTTCCTGGACCCGCAGCCCGTTGCAGAGGAGTGAGCAGAGCTACTGGCCAGTTTTACTCCCTGGCCAGGGCAAGGGGGCCGGGAAGTGGCCAGGGGAAGGTTGGAGCCAGGAGACAGCAGACCGAGGGGTGGAGTATGGCAGAGCTGTGGTGCATGAGTGGCCAGCTCAGCCCAAGGACATGTGGGGAGGGAGCTGTGCCTCTGACAGCATCTCTGAGATACAGCGCTCCCCAGAGCTAGGGCCTGTCACTGCCCCCCTGGGCTACAGGCACCATCTAGCCCCATAACGCCTCATGGCATGAGGCAGCTGCTGCCTCGGGAGTGATAAAACACAGGAGCCCCCCCCCAATACCTCCTTGGGAACCATCCTTCCAGCACAGAGTTCCGTTTTGTTATCTTTTGTCCTTGGCGAGTCCTTGGGGGGTGACGGAGAACAGCCTGAGAACCAGCCGCACACCCTCATTACAGTGGGAAACTCCTCAGAGCTTTTGCCTTCTCCCCTGGCCTGGCCCTGCCAGGTGTTCTGACCGCTCGCCAGAAGATTTATGGGGCCTGCACCTTCGCTAACGAGTGCAGTATGGGGGCAGTCGAACTGCTCCGGCTGCACGCCCTGCTGCTCTGAGCTTCCAAATCCAGCTCCCCCCTCTCCCATCACCGACATCTCCTCAAAGACCCACCACAGGCTCATCCTGTCAGCGATGAAAGCCTGGCAAAGAGCCGACTTCGTTACCCTTTCCTGGTTCAACTTTGTGGGTACTTTCATTTCGGAAACCTACATTACAACATGGCTGTAAGACTGAAACCGGGGTGGGGGAGGGCACATCTCGCCCTCTTTGTAATGCCAGGCCTGTTCTTCATCTCTTACCACTTGCAGTAAGAGAGATTTATAGTGCTAACAGGGTTCCACAAGACGAGTGGGGGTAGCCTGGCCTTCAGAACAGAGCAAAGCCGAAAGCACTGTCTTCTCCAGGCATCTGGCGCACACAGTGTTTCAGCCATCACTAGCCAGCTATTGGAATGCCCCTCTGAAGAAGGAGTTGATGGTCACACGCCAGACATGTGCAGTTATCTAGGAGCCATAAATGGCTTCAAATGCTGGTGCTTGTTCTCCAGCCTCAGGGAAGGCCTCTTGATTGATCTGGTTTGAGTCACCCACAGGATTAAAGTCTTTCCTTCCAACTTGGCTGTCTAACAAGAGACTCCAAAATTCCCATGAAGCCTTCCAAGTTTGCCCTGATTTCTCAAACATGCCCAGTACCTTCAAGCAGCTGTTGGCTTCAGCGGGAACTCAGGACGCTCCACATTTTAGGAGCGTAAAGTTAAGCACCTGTTTTTTTAAATCTTGACTTTGTCGTTGTATTGCAGAGTCAACAGCCAATTCCCCGCTAGGGCGCTTGGTTCACAAGGCCATTGCATTCATAGTGGCTTCCTGGCCTTTTCACATACAATTGTGCCTGGGTCAAAAGTCTGGTCTTCAAGTGGCTACATTTTTGGCTCCAGTATTTGGATTTGAACCTGAGTCAGTGGAAGTCGAGAGCATTCAGTACTCAGCACGGTGCAGCATTAGACCTTGCAAGCTAGATTGTCATGTGCTCAGGGCTGGAGTTTCAAGTGTTCAGTTCCCATCTAGGCACCGAAGTCAGGGCTAGACGTTCAAAAGTGCTCTGCACCGCACGTACACCCAGTCTGCTGAGCAACTGGCAAATCAGGCCCTTAGTCACAGGGAAGTTTATTTTGTTCAGAATTATTAAATCTGCATAACAATGGGCACATTGCTCTTCATTGTTGTATATTATGCTATTCTTTTATATTGATGACAATGGCCACTTGTCATAAACAGATAGCTAAGGGTTAATGTCTCTTTCACCTGAAGCACCTGACCAGAGGACCAATCAGGAAACCGGATTTTTTCAACTTTGGGTGGAGGGAATTGAGTGTTTTTGTCTTTGTTTTCTGGCTGCCTGCTTTCTCTGAGCTTTGGAGAAGTAGTTCTACTTTCTAGTCTTCTGTTTCCAAGTGTAAGGACAAAGAGATCAGATAGTAAGTTATATGGTTTCTTTTCTTTGGTATTTGCATAAATATAAGTGCTGGAGTGCTTTGATTTGTATTCTTTTTGAATAAGGCTGTTTATTCAATATTCTTTTAAGCAATTGACCCTGTGTTGTATCATCTTAATACAGAGAGAACATTTGTACTTATTTTTCTTTCTTTTTATATAAAGCTTTCTTTTAAGACCTGTTGGAGTTTTTCTTTACTTCAGGGAAATTGAGTCTGTACTCACCAGGGAATTGGTGGGAGGAAGAAATCAAGGGGAGATTTGTGTGTTGGATTGCTAGCCTGACTTTGCATTCCCTCTGGGGGAATAGGAAAGTACTTTTTGTTTCCAGGATTGGGAACAGAGAGGGAGATTCACTCTGTTTGGATTCACAGAACTTGTGTCTGTGTGTCTCTCCAGGAGCACCTGGAGGGGGGAAGGGAAAAAGGATTATTTCCCTTTGTTGTGAGACTCAAGGGATTTGGGTCTTGGGGTCCCCAGGAAAGGTTTTTCAGGGGGACCAGAGTGCCCCAAAACACTCTAATTTTTTGGGTGGTGGCAGCAGGTACCAGGTCCAAGCTGGTAACTAAGCTTGGAGGTTTTCATGCTAACCCCCATATTTTGGACGCTAAGGTCCAAATCTGGGACTAAGGTTATTACATGAGTGGCAGCTGGTGGGAGACAGAATCCAGAAGCCAGTAGAAATATTATATTTTCTTTTCTCTGCTAAGGGCTTTTTAGCAGAGAGAAACAGTTGGTTTTAAAAGGGAACCAGAGAGAATTTTTTTTTCTGCTCTCTCTGGCAGTTTGTGGCTTGCATGTTAAGCGAGAAGCCATTAAGAAACTGTTGAGGGTCTTTTGTCATGCAATAGCCCTCCCATTAGGAGGCAAGTACCGGCACTTATATGCATGCAAATAAAGTGGTTTTTCTGGTTTCCCTTCATTGAACATTAGCTAGAGAGAGAAAGGGAAAAAAGCACTGTTGCTAGGCAGACTTCAGGAGGCAACAGAGAACCTGCAGTTCAGAAGATAAACACCGGAGGGCACCCCAACACAAGAAAACAGGAACCATGACTTCTAAGGCAAAAATTGACGCCGAAGAACAAATCAAAGAAGCTGAACACAGGCGACAGATGGAGATGAAAGAAAAGGAAGAAAGCATCAAACTGGCAGCCTTCCAAAGAGAACAGGCGGCCCAAGAGGCAGCACACAAAAGAAAACTAGAAGAAGAAGAGGTGGCCCACCGCCGAGAAATGGAAAAGCACCAAAAAGAAATGGAAAAACAACAAAAAGAAATGGAAAAAACAACAAAAAGAGAATGAAGAGAAGGAAAAACAGAGAAAACATGAACTGGAATTGGCAAAAGCTGGGCTGCATGTGCCAGCCAACCCTAACAACCCGGTGCCAAATATTGCTCCACAGCACAGGAAATTTCCCACCTACAAGGCAGGTGATGACACCGAGGCCTTCTTGGAAAACTTTAAAAGAGCCTGTCTTGGGTACAGCATTCCCGAAGACCAGTACATGGTAGAATTGAGGTCACAGCTCAGTGGACCTTTAGCAGAGGTGGCAGCTGAAATGCCTAAGCACCAAATGAATGACTATAAACTTTTTCTAACCAAGGCCAGATACAGGATGGGGATAACCCCAGATCATGCCCGTCGGCGCTTCAGAACCCAAAAGTGGAAACCAGAGGTGTCATTTCCCAAACACACCTACTACATTGCAAAAAACTATGAGGCCTGGCTAACAGGAAACAACATTCAAACCTTGGAAGAACTGAACCTCCTCATACAAATGGAGCAGTTCTTGGATGGTGTTCCTGAAGACATCACACGGTACATACAAGATGGAAACCCCAAGAATATCGCTGAGGCGGGGGAGATTGGAGCCAAATGGATGGAACTGGCAGAAAGCAAGAAAGCTACTGTCAAGGGGAACGATTACCCCAGGGGGCACACAGACCATAAACCCTACAACCGAGGACAGCCAAAGACCCCACATACCACCCAAGTAAAGCCACAGATACCCTACCCTTCAACCTCACCAGTCTCCAGTAACTCACCTCGGCCCAGTGACCCATCAGATGGAAGATGCTTTAAGTGTAATGAACTGGGACATATCAAGGCCAAGTGTCCCAAGAACACCATGCGAGTGCAATTCATTACACCACCATCACACCCAAGATCCCCAGGCCCGGATGCCTCTCAAATACCCTTGGAGCGAAGGGAAAATTTGAGAGTGGGCGGAAAGAAGGTTACTGCGTGGAGAGACACGGGGGCACAAGTGTCAGCTATCCACCAATCCTTCGTTGACCCCAAATTCATCAACCCAAAGGCCAAAGTTACAATTTACCCCTTCATGTCACAAGCTGTAGACTTGCCTACAGCTCAACTGCCTGTCCAGTACAAAGGCTGGTCAGGAATGTGGACTTTTGCAGTCTATGACAATTATCCTATCCCCATGCTACTGGGGGAAGACTTGGCCAACCAGGTGAGGCGGGCCAAGAGAGTGGGAATGGTTACACGTAGCCAAACCAGGCAAGCTTCCAGACCCATTCCTGTTCCTGAACCGTCCACAGAGGCCCCGTCTGTGTTACCAGAGACCCAGACAGAGGTAGAGGACCCGGATTCCATGCCTACCACTGAAACAGCCACAGCATCTCCAGTCCCAGGCCCGGAACTGGAACAGCAACCAGCACCCGCAAGTGCAACCCCATCTTCAAACTCAAAGCCAGAGGGCGCCAGCGAGCCAGAACTGGCAGAAGCAACAGACAGCCATACCCAAAAGGCTCAGCCAGAGCCTGAAATACCCTCAGGTGCACCAGCGGAGAGCGGTTCACCAGCAACGGAAACAACCCCATCACCTACATCGCTTCCAGAGGGACCAAGCCCAAGTCCACAGTCTGAGGAAGAACTGGTGACCCCAGCCTCAAGGGAACAGTTCCAGGCTGAGCAGGAAGCGGATGACAGCCTTCAGAAAGCTTGGGCAGCGGCACGGAGCACCCCACCGCCTCTCAGCTCTTCTAATCGATCCCGGTTTGTTATAGACCAAGGACTTTTGTACAAGGAAATTCTTTCTGGTGGACACCGGGAAGAATGGCAGCCGCAAAAACAGTTGGTGGTTCCAACTAAGTACCGGGGGAAGCTCTTAAGCTTAGCCCATGATCATCCCAGTGGCCATGCTGGGGTGAACAGAACCAAGGACCGGTTGGGGAAGTCCTTCCACTGGGAGGGGATGGGCAAGGACGTTGCCAAGTATGTCCGGTCTTGTGAGGTATGCCAAAGAGTGGGTAAGCCTCAAGACCAGGTCAAGGCCCCTCTCCAGCCACTCCCCATAATTGAGGTCCCATTTCAGCGAGTAGCTGTGGATATTCTGGGCCCTTTCCCAAAAAAGACGCCCAGAGGAAAGCAGTACGTACTGACTTTAGTGGACTTTGCTACCCGATGGCCAGAAGCAGTCGCTCTAGGCAACACCAGGGCTAACACTGTGTGCCTGGCCCTAACAGACATCTTTGCCAGGGTAGGTTGGCCCTCTGACATCCTTACAGATTCAGGGTCTAATTTCCTGGCAGGGACCATGGAAAAACTGTGGGAAACTCATGGGGTGAATCACTTGGTTGCCACCCCGTACCACCATCAAACCAATGGCCTGGTGGAAAGGTTCAATGGAACATTGGGGGCCATGATACGAAAATTTATCAACGAATTCTCCAATAATTGGGACCTAGTGTTGCAGCAGTTACTGTTTGCCTACAGGGCTGTACCACATCCCAGTTTAGGGTTTTCACCGTTTGAACTTGTGTATGGTCACGAGGTTAAGGGGCCATTACAGTTGGTGAAGCAGCAATGGGAGGGGTTTACGCCTTCTCCAGGAACTAACATTCTGGACTTTGTAAGCAACCTACAAAGCACCCTCCGACACTCTTTAGCCCTTGCTAGAGAGAATCTAAAGGATGCTCAGGAAGAGCAAAAGGCCTGGTATGACAGACATGCCAGAGATCGGTCCTTCAAGGTAGGAGACCAGGTTATGGTCTTGAAGGCGCAACAGGCCCATAAGATGGAAGCATCATGGGAAGGGCCCTTCACGGTCCAAGAGCGCCTGGGAGCTGTAAACTACCTCATAGCATTTCCCAATTCCTCACTAAAGCCTAAAGTGTACCATGTTAATTCTCTCAAGCCTTTCTATTCCAGAGACTTACAGGTTTGTCAGTTTACAGTCCAGGGAGATAATGCTGAGTGGCCTGACGGTGTCTACTACGACGGGAAAAAAGACGGTGGCGTGGAAGAGGTGAACCTCTCAACCACCCTGGAACGTCTGCAGCGGCAACAAATCAAGGAGCTGTGCACTAGCTTCGCCCCATTGTTCTCAGCCACCCCAGGACGGACTGAACGGGCATACCACTCCATTGATACAGGTAATGCTCACCCAATCAGAACCCCACCCTACCGAGTGTCTCCTCATGCCCAAGCTGCTATAGAACGGGAGATCCAGAACATGCTACAGATGGGTATAATCCGCTCATCTACCAGTGCATGGGCATCTCCAGTGGTTCTGGTACCCAAACCAGATGGGGAAATACGCTTTTGCGTGGACTACCGTAAGCTAAATGCGGTAACTCGTCCGGACAACTATCCAATGCCACGCACCGATGAGCTATTGGAGAAGTTGGGACGTGCCCAGTTCATCTCTACAATAGACTTAACCAAGGGGTACTGGCAAGTACCGCTAGATGAACCTGCCAAGGAGAGGTCAGCATTCGTCACCCATGCGGGGGTGTATGAATTCAATGTCCTTCCTTTCGGCCTTCGAAATGCACCTGCCACCTTCCAGAGGCTGGTAGATGGTCTACTAGCTGGACTGGGAGAATTTGCAGTTGCCTACCTCGATGATGTGGCCATTTTTTCAGACTCCTGGCCCGAACACCTACTACACCTGGAAAAGGTCTTTGAGCGCATCAGGCAGGCAGGACTAACTGTTAAGGCCAAAAAGTGTCAAATAGGCCAAAACAGAGTGACTTACCTGGGGCACCAGGTGGGTCGAGGAACCATAAACCCCCTACAGGCCAAGGTGGATGCTATCCAAAAGTGGCCTGTCCCACGGTCCAAGAAGCAGGTCCAATCCTTCTTAGGCTTGGCCGGATACTACAGGCGATTTGTACCCCACTACAGCCAAATCGCTGCCCCACTGACCGACCTGACCAAAAAGACCCAGCCAAATGCAGTTAAGTGGACTGATGAGTGTCAAAAGGCCTTTACCCAACTTAAGGCAACGCTCATGTCGGACCCTGTGCTCAGGGCCCCGGATTTTGACAAGCCATTCCTAGTAACCACAGATGCATCTGAGCGTGGTATAGGAGCAGTGCTCATGCAGGAAGCAACAGATCACAACTTCCATCCTGTCGTGTTTCTCAGCAAGAAACTGTCTGAGAGGGAAAGTCACTGGTCAGTCAGTGAAAAGGAATGCTATGCCATTGTGTACGCCCTGGAAAAGCTACGCCCATATGTTTGGGGACGGCGGTTCTAACTACAAACTGACCATGCTGCACTAAAGTGGCTTCATACTGCCAAGGGGAACAACAAGAAACTTCTTCGTTGGAGTTTAGCTCTCCAAAATTTTGATTTTGAAATTCAACACATCACAGGAGCTTCTAATAAAGTTGCTGATGCACTCTCCCGTGAGAGTTTCCCAGAATTCAGTAGTTAAAAAGTGTTCTTAGAATGTAGAAGTCTGTTAGTTATATACTTAGGAGTATATGTAAAGGTGTATGTGTTGTATTAATCTGTTTATTTTCAAGTTCTAGAAGGAAATCGCCGCCAGTGCGCTTCCCCACTGTCTGCAATTTGGGGGGCGTGTCATAAACAGATAGCTAAGGGTTAATGTCTCTTTCACCTGAAGCACCTGACCAGAGGACCAATCAGGAAACCGGATTTTTTCAACTTTGGGTGGAGGGAATTGAGTGTTTTTGTCTTTGTTTTCTGGCTGCCTGCTTTCTCTGAGCTTTGGAGAAGTAGTTCTACTTTCTAGTCTTCTGTTTCCAAGTGTAAGGACAAAGAGATCAGATAGTAAGTTATATGGTTTCTTTTCTTTGGTATTTGCATAAATATAAGTGCTGGAGTGCTTTGATTTGTATTCTTTTTGAATAAGGCTGTTTATTCAATATTCTTTTAAGCAATTGACCCTGTGTTGTATCATCTTAATACAGAGAGAACATTTGTACTTATTTTTCTTTCTTTTTATATAAAGCTTTCTTTTAAGACCTGTTGGAGTTTTTCTTTACTTCAGGGAAATTGAGTCTGTACTCACCAGGGAATTGGTGGGAGGAAGAAATCAAGGGGAGATTTGTGTGTTGGATTGCTAGCCTGACTTTGCATTCCCTCTGGGGGAATAGGAAAGTACTTTTTGTTTCCAGGATTGGGAACAGAGAGGGAGATTCACTCTGTTTGGATTCACAGAACTTGTGTCTGTGTATCTCTCCAGGAGCACCTGGAGGGGGGAAGGGAAAAAGGATTATTTCCCTTTGTTGTGAGACTCAAGGGATTTGGGTCTTGGGGTCCCCAGGAAAGGTTTTTCAGGGGGACCAGAGTGCCCCAAAACACTCTAATTTTTTGGGTGGTGGCAGCAGGTACCAGGTCCAAGCTGGTAACTAAGCTTGGAGGTTTTCATGCTAACCCCCATATTTTGGACGCTAAGGTCCAAATCTGGGACTAAGGTTATTACACCACTGAACAATACTGAAGTGATGAGTATATTGAACCAAACAGTAGATATATCTGGAGTATATAACTAGATCCTGCTTTTACTGTTCCATTTTTTCGGCACGAGCGTAGGAGGAGTAGCATGTGCATTCACAATGTACAATAGAGCTAATACTGATGGGCTGCCTGTTTGCAACCCCTGGAAAATGTAGAAATTGGATTAAGAAGGGAGCTGCATCTTTTGTTCATGCAGTTTAAAGTGACACTGTCAGCTTGAGTCCTTGTACATCTGAAACATACAAATACAGGCAGGACCTTAATATTTAGGCTCACTGACTGTTCAGCACTTCATTTTGTCTTCACTGTTTATGCCTCTCCCCTGTCTTTTTAATTGTTGTTTCTCTTTGTTGTGTGAGTCACATCGGCAGTAGAAAAGTTGTGCAGATTCGGAACAAACATTTTCTAGCTGGAAATTTTCCATGGAAAAGAAATTCTGGATTTCTCCATTTCGGAAAAGCATCACCATTTCAGTTCTGTTTTCTCAAAAGGCCACGTAGCAGCTGGCTGCCCCAGCTTCCAGGCGTTCCTGTCTGGATCGGGGCCTGCAGCGAGCACCCAGATCAGACTCCTGGATTGCCTGAGAGGTGTCACCAGACCTTCTCTTAAGCCCAGGGGCAACCACTCCTGGGTCTGTCTTGTTTCTTGCCTTGCTCCAGCCTTTCTTCCCTATGTTCTCCTGACTCCAGCTCTGATCCTGGGCTTGGCCCCTGGTTCCTGACACCCTACGCCTGCTCCAACCACTAGGCATGATTCCTGCCCTAGTCATTAGGCCTGACCGCCCATGCCTCAGCTGTGACACTCTCTAGGCTGCTCTCAGGGAGTCGAGGGCAGCCCACGAAGTTCCCAGGAGTCAGGGAGAGTCCAATTCTGGGGCAGGCCACATGGCAGGTGTGTCCTGGAGCTAAGGACCCTGGAAGCCCAGGCTCCCAGCAGCCGCCAGAGGAACTAGCTGGGAAGCAGGTCAGAACCTGCCTGCAGCTCTTCAGAAGTTCATGGAAAGGTAGCAGGTTTGACAAAACTTTCTGGGTTCAACAAACTGCCAATCAGCTTCGGCTTGGCTTTACAGCCATAAAGTAGGAGACAGTCCTCCTGCCACCAGACATCGAAACAGGCAAGACAGACAAAGGGCAGGAGAAAGGAAGGGTTACTCTCCCCCTGTACAGAGGAGAACTAGGGCACGGTGCAATTGCAGGGACATTTTGATTATTTTAATGGGAATTCCATAAGGGATTCCCTGCCCGGGGACACTAACTGCTGTTATTTTTCTCAGATAGGTTCTTAGTGGTACCCAAAGACATTACACAGTAGTTAAACCTCATTCCAAGGTCATTTTAAATCAACGCTCTTGCTACAGCGAGCCCCATTTGAGTCATTCCGAGGCACACACTTCTTTGGCTGGAGAACACCAGGGGAACGCAAAGGCGTTGCCTGTGCACTGACTGCAGGGTCAGGCATCATGTGGAGCTCCCTCGATACCTAAAGTGAGCCCGACTCTTATTATTATGGTAGCAACAAGAGGCCACAACCAGGATTGGAACCGCTTTGTGCTAGGTGCTGTCCATACACACCGTAGCTGTCAGAGTGGTTGAACACTGGAACAAATTGCCAAGGGAGGCTGTGGGCTCACCGTCACTGGAGGTTGTGAAGAGCAGGTTAGACAAACACCTGTCAGGGATGGGCTAGTTATTACAAACTCCTGCCGTGAGTGCAGAGAACTGGACTAGACTGCCTCTCAAGATCCCTTCTAGACAGCCCCTGCCCCAGAGAAACCACAACCTACCTAGACAAGGCAGACACAGAGTGGAGGGAGAAAAGGAAGATTAATTCAAAATGATCTGGACAAATTGGAGAAATGGTCTGAAGTAAACAGGATGAAGTTCAATAAAGATAAATGCAAAGTGCTCCACTTAGGAAGGAACAATCAGTTTCACATATACAGAATGGGAAGAGACTGTCTAGGAAGGAGAATGGCAGAAAGAGATCTAGGGGTCATAGTAGACCACAAGCTTAATATGAGTCAACAGTGTGATACTGTTGCAAAAAAAGCAAACGTGATTCTGGGATGCATTAACAGGTGTGTTGTAAACAAGACACGAGAAGTCATTCTTCCGCTTTACTCTGCGCTGGTTAGGCCTCAGCTGGAGTATTGTGTCCAGTTCTGGGCACTGCATTTCAAGAAGGATGTGGAGAAATTGGAGAGGGTCCAGAGAAGAGCAACGAGAATGATTAAAGGTCTTGAGAACATGACCTATGAAGGAAGGCTGAAGGAATTGGGTTTGTTTAGTTTGGAAAAGAGAAGACTGAGAGGGGACATGATAGCAGTTTTCAGGTATCTAAAGGGGTGTCATCAGGAGGAGGGAGAAAACTTGTTCACCTTAGCCTCCAATGATAGAACAAGAAGCAATGGGCTTAAACTGCAGCAAGGGAGATTTAGGTTGGACATTAGGAAAAAGTTTCTAACTGTCAGGGTAGTTAAACACTGGAATAGATTGCCTAGGAAAGTTGTGGAATCTCCATCTCTGGAGATATTTAAGAGTAGGTTAGATAAATGTCTATCAGGGATGGTCTAGACAATATTTGGTCCTGCCATGAGGGCAGAAGACTGGACTCGATGACCTCTCGAGGTCCCTTCCAGTCCTAAAGTCTATGAATCTATCTATGAATAATCACATGCCACAGCTGGGCGAAAAGGCAGAGAGAGTAATTCGCTGGCTTGCCCGAGGAAGTCTGTGGCAGAGCCAAGAACCGAAGCCAAATCTCCCGAGTCCCAGTCCAGTGCCTTAATCACAAGATCATCCTGGCCCCTTAAAATAGCATGCTTTGCCCCCAGCTCTCACCCTCTGTCTGCAGTGCAGGCATCTCCCACTCCTGTGCATACACCCAGAGGTGCAGGCATGATGGCCACCCTATTGGCCAGCACACCAGGGATTGAATCGGGATTTAATCAGAAGCACTGCAGCTTGAGCTAAAAGTGCTGCATTTTGGGCCTACAAAACCTCAGGAACTCTGTGGGTCAGCACCGAACGTGCCCTGTAACACACTCCCTCCCCAGTGGTCCCATAATGCAAAGGGTACAACCTATAGCTCTGCATTTCCACCTGCCATCCGTCCCCAGCCCTGTACCCCATGCCCTGCGCTGTTCACCTCCACATATATTTTCATTTACTTTTTTATTTTATTTTTCCTTTCTCCCCTAGAGACGAGCCGCTCCTTCCCCCTCCCCCCGTCCCCGACACCAAGCGTTAAAGGAAACATAAACTTTCTCCTCTGTGACACCTAGCACCTCCGCAATCTCTCCATGGCCCTGAGCAATATTAACATATCCTAACGCTAACGACAATGACAGCCGGCTTCTGCAGCCGCATGCAGCCCTGAAGCAGTGCACGCGCACACACAGATTCAAGGAGGACAGGCTGCAGAGAGCTGCAGAGCAGCCGTCAGAAAAAATTATTGGCAACTTTGGAGGAGCTTAAACGGGAGGCAAGGTGGATTTTTCAGGCCCTGGTTTCTAGTTTAGTCTTGACCAGAGTGGCTAATGCAGGTTTGTAACCATGTCGGTCTCAGGATAGTGGAGAGACAAGGTGGGTGAGGGGATAACTTCCATTGCACCAATAAAAGAAGCTGATCTAATCAAAGATATCACCTCACCCAGCTTGTCTGTCCGAGTGCTGGAACGGTTAATCAAGTGGCTTTCGAGTGCATTTCCAGCCATGGAAAAGCAGGTTGTTTCAGGTGAGTCGATGACAGAAATTGTGCTCTGTGGGATTTCCTCCCTTCATGTCAACCACATGGAGGCAGCATGCATAGAAATGGCCATTTCCCCAGCTTTGACTCAAGTCAGTCTAGTTGGAGTGCTCCCATCCTCCAGTCCCATCCCGTCCCAGTGAGGGAGGTCAGACGGAAGGGTAAAGCACCCGACTGGGACTGCTCGCTCCGTAGAATGTCCAGAGGTTAGTGCAGGAGGAGGAAGCGTTTGCCCATCCCGTGAGAATGAAAAGATTTGGAACAATTCTCTCACCCCAAAGCAGGATAAAAGGTCAAAAGTGCAAAAATGTTCATGTACCAATAATTCTGGGGGTAACAGGATTGGGTCAAACAGAACATTGCACAGTGATTCATTTCTAGACGTTTCCTTTCGATTTCAGCCTTTCACATTTTTCATTACCTTGTTTTTAGTAAAAATTAATGAAACTTTCATAAGAACATAACATGACAAAGGCATTAAAACAGCAAAAACAACGTTTCGTTTGGGGGGAGGGAAATGTTGTGTTGAAAAATTCCCAACTGGCTCTCCCTAGCCTCGGATTGGCCTTCAACTGGGATGGGTGCGGGGACCTGAATGGGCCAGATCCTGAACTTGTGTCACTCTCTGCAGCCCAGCTTTCTAACTTACACCGGCTTGCGCACGGCAGCTATTCCTTATTGTCTGCTGGTCCTCTGCCCGTTCTTTGGCCTATCTTCTAATTAAAGCATCTCTTGGATGTGTGCAGCTGTGGGAGGGAACAGAGAGTCAAGCTTTCCAGCTACACAGAGCTCGTCTTCATTAAAAGGAGCCCAGCATCATTAGCAGGTCATGAGAGGAATGGAGGCAGCGTTCACGGTAGGTGCCCTGTCTGGGCAGCCCACAACCAAACTACCTGTGACTATTTCCCGGCCAGGGGAGGGCTCTGGGGAACACACAGCAGCCGGGCATGGCCAATAGCAGGCAGGGGACAGGTTGGAGAAGCAGTGGCATGAAAGCCCCATGGCCAGGGCTGATGAGGGGGGGAAGCCAGTACAAATTACCGAGGCCTGGCAGTCCCGAAGGGGGCCTGGGGCCCGGCTTCCCCTGCTTCATCAGGCCTGTTTAGCCAGTCCACCCTTGCTGTGGGACCCGAAAAAACATTTTCACCGGGGCCCGAACCTGCTCTCAGTGGCCCTGCACAGTGCCAATATGGACAAACAAAGGGGGATGCGTAAAGGAGAAAGCAACTCATGGACCCAAAATCTGTCAACTTCAGCCTGGCCTGCAGTCAGGGCCAGAGTAATCCATCCCTGGGCTCTCAGCAGGCACACGCCGATGCTGCTCCATTAGCCGTGCTGCTTAATAAACCTCTCCTGTCCTGGGTCAGTCCATGGCTGGCTGCCACTGCACAGACACTGCCCTATCAACTCTCCCGTATCCATACCCCCCGCCCCCAGGCTCCTGGCCAGCTCCCCGAGGGGCTGTTCAATGCAGCTCCCTGTGTAGCATGTGGACGAGCGTGGTGAAACCCTGGCTGGTGGCTTGTGTCAGCTGGTCCAGGAGCCAGTCCCCTGGCCGCGGAGAGGAGGAGCCGCCCTGGCCACCCCACCGCCCAGTCAGGTCTGGCCTCACTGCCCCTCTGTTCTGATGGGGGACAACAGGCCCAAATCCTAGCAAGTGGCGTGACCTGGAGCACAGATTGCAGCACCGCTCAGGTTGGGCCCACCCACGAATTTGGCCCTATGCACGTGTCTAGGGTGCTTGTGCCTCAGTCCAGCCCTGCTCCGGTGGCCAGCAGGGAGTGGCAGAGGACGGGCACAAGCCCCGGGTCCTGCAGCTGCATGGAGGAGGTTGGGAGACAGGGACTGATCCACACAGCACACGTGATGGATCAGGCTAGCCAGATGGAGCACAGACCACAGCCTGCTCCCGCTGGCACAGAGGCCATGGGCACGGGGAGTAGAGCCAACACCTCCCCAAAGCAGGGTGGGCCAGGCAGGTTCCGCTCTGCAGGGAGAGTTGGGCTGGCCATTAGGGAACGCGATCCAGCTCCTGGGACAGCGAAGCACTGGGACAGGCGAGCTGTGAAACCCCCGTCAGTGGAGGCTTTGAGGAGGAGCTCAGAACACCTCTTAAGGCTGACGCAGGCATCCTCAGTCCTGTCTGTGGCTACGTGTACACAGCGTCTCGGTGCAGGAGTCTCCTGCTCATGTACATACACCGGTGGTAGCCCTCATCCAGCCAGCAGCATCGCCACGGGAGCACAGGTAGCATCTGCTGAGCCGGGCTGAGGCCATAGCCATTGATTCCAGGCCCTGACACCCAACATTTCTGTGAGCCTGTGAAGGCTGCTCTGTCCTATCCCCCTCCACCCTGGGGCGGCCTGTGGACCTGGTCCTGCAGTGGCACCATCCTTTCTGCCCGCTGGGCGTGTGCTGTCAGGCACAAGCTCAGTGCACATAGTCCAAACCTTCCTTTTGCAGAGATAAATGCATCTTCCCCTATACAGACTATATTCTTCAGGACAGTCCCCTTCGCAGCCTAACACTTTATAGCAAGCTCAAATTTCGGACATAGCCTAATGGGGCCAGAGCCTCAGCAGGCGTAAATCAGTGTAGCCAGATTGACTTCAGTGGAGCTGTGCCAATTTACGCTTGCTGCAGCCCTCGCCCCAGGCTGGAGAGTAACTAACTGCAGCACAGAAGTAAAAGCACTTCACGAGAACTTGGCCAAGTCTAACTGAAAACAGTTGCATTTTAAAATCGAATCAAAACAAAATGATGGAAAAAAGACGCAGTAATACCCAGCCAGTGAGTTCCCTGAAACTGACACAATAAATGCAGAACCATACCAGAAGGTCATGCTTACAATTGCTGACATCCACGGTAATCATGAAGAATAGACCAGCATGACAATGCTCTAATAATGTATTCGCAAAAGCAAAAGACGGCCCCCCAAACCCACAAATCAGACAGTGCCCTGTTGCTCTGTCTGCAGATCTTAATGACTGAGAGAAACTGTTTTTAGAAAGCAAGGATTAAAATAAAAGTTGCAGCCAGTGCTACTGCAGAGCCAATTAAAATTTAATCAAGCCAAACGCATTCATTAGGGACTGCTTGGCTTACCTGACAGTTAAGGTGCAGTTTTCAAACTTGGACGTTTGAAGTTTTGGCAGCCGCTCACACACAATGATGGGTGTGGTATAGAAACTTGAGTAGAACAGAATTATTGGCCTGATTTTCAAAGGTGCCGTGTTGCAGCCATTAGCTGAATCAGTGAATACCGTCCCATCATGTGACCTTTGTCGGCTTGATCCCTTAGCATTGGGCTGGAACCAGAAAATAAAATCAAGTGGCTTTCCAAGAATCTGTATTTATACACAGCACCTCTGAAAATCAGGCCACTAGTTTTTTTTCTATTCGATGCTGCTGTGGGTGCTCAGCGCCTCTGAAGAACAGACTGTTTATATTTAGGCTCCTAACCATGGAGTTAGGTTACGCATCTATCTTTTTAGACCCATTCGTTCAAAGAAGAGCCAAAGTAATGCACATGAACCAAGGTAAGACAAAAATGCTTTTCCCCTTGATCTTGCACCTCAGTTCCAGCACTGACCAAGCTCTTCCTCACCTAGGCTGCTTAGAGCCACACTCTGATCCCCCTGGCTCGAGCAGTCTGTCTTGCAACGCAGGGTGTGTGACTACGGGAATCTGGCACTTAACCATTTTCATTGCTGCTTGGAATTGGATGGACCCAAACTGAAACCCCAGATCTCAACCGCCCCTTACGTTGGGGAAGTTGAGACCCAGAAGCAAAGTTCATGGTGCCTCCTCATGCCATAGAATGGGCTGAACTGAAAGCCCAGGTCTGAACACCCCCGGCTTTGAGGCGGTTGGGATCCAGGCTGGGGCTCCTGGACGCCACCACAACACACATCATAAATATTAATGATGCTCAGCTTCCTGGCCCCCTATAATGGACTGAACCGAAAGCCCAGGCTGGACCATCCCCAAACTCAGGGCACGTTTAGATCTGAAAATGGGGCCACTTTTAGTATCCTCCCAGTCAAACCCAAACTTTACAAAGTAAACATAAGAAGCCAACTTTACAGAGCCAGCACTTTCACAAGAGTTATCAATCAAGGTAATCCTTTGGCATGCTTGGCAGATAATCTTATCCCCACTTGGCAGATAATCTTATCCCCCAAAGCACATCACAGCCTCATAAGGGCCTCAGCGTGTTACACTGTCATACTTGGATCAATCCTGTTTGCCCAGCGCTCAGGTGCAAAATGGCTTTGCCAGGCAGCAAAGGATGAAGTGGCGAGAGTAAGAACAAATGGTCTTATCGCCTGGACTCCTCCGAATCCAATTGTAGCTACAAATGGTTTATAATAGCTGAACTTTATCCTTCTCCAGGGTGTAATTCACTGCGAATCTCTTGTTAACCTCTTTTATTCAAATCAGTTTTCTCAGCAATGTCTTGCCCTTCACGCTTTTGATTATTCTCCTGTTTGTATTTAAATAAACCCCCAAATCAGCGGCTGTCCTGCTGTCTAGCAGGAGTTCTCAGATGCTGCCAGAGATTGCCTCACACAGCAGGCCACACGCTGCGATACAAACGCAGGCCGATGTCGGAGGGAGTGCGGGTTGGTGTGTCAGGATGAAAATCCATTAGAACTGCACCGCTAGAAATGATGGGTGGCACGGCATGTACTTGTGAGCGTGGGTGTGGTTCTGCGCTGGGCCGTGTACCCCACAACGGTACAGCGAGGGCCAACGGGAGCACAAGAACTCCATTTACCCAGCTGATGGCACCCAGAGGGATGGTAGGTAGGTTGATTAGCAGGACCACCTGGAAAGGAGCCAAGTTTTCTTCAATGGATGAGGTACCCAGGGAAGTGGTGGATTGTCTATTGATCAGTTACACCACTAGCAGAACAGACCCTGGGAAACCAGCACAAACCTCTCCTGAGATCATCAAAGAAATCATTGTCGCTTCGTCCTGCCATTTTAGGTGCTTAGGAAACCAAGAAGAACATCCTTTCCTTAAGAAAAGCAGCAAGGAGGAGCTGGCAGATACCTCCCGCTAGCCCAGCGCCAGTGCGGCTTGTCAAGGTGAGTTTTGCAGAGATAGCTTGGGCCCGCAGGACAGGATTTTTCCAAAGCAATACACGAAATGTTAGTTTAAAAAAAGCACACACTGTACAGCCCTTGACAGAGGCTTGAAACACACTGCAGCTCTCCGCTGGGCTAAAACGCAAAGGAGACAACTCGGATGAGAGCTGGCTGTTCCAACAGCCATTTTAAAGGCCTGCTTAGCACACTGAGACCCTTTAAATATATCCCTTTGTGACTAGTCCATGTTTACATTTCTGTCAGCAGCAGCCTTTTATTTTAGCTCCATGCCTTGAGCAAGCTCCTTAAGCCATGTGCCCAGAAGGATGTTCCTGGTGGAATTGCATATGGCCAGACGGAGGCTGAGATAGGACAGAGAGCTGTTCACCGGCACTCTGCTCAGAAGTGCTTCTAGCTATGAGCCCCCAGGAGGGAAGAAAATATCCATCGCCAGATGAGCAGGGTCGGTGCAACCATTTAGGCAAACTAGGCAGCTGCCTCGGGTGCCTAGTGCTTGAGGGCGCCTAAAAGTCCCCTCAGGCGAGGAGGTGGAGTGGAGGTGAGCTGGGGGGGGTGCACAGGGAGGGCTACCCGCAGTAATGGGGGGGCGCACAGGGGAACCGCTCCCCTCCCCAGCTCACCTCCGCTGAGCACACAGCCCAGCTCTGAGTCTCCTCCAATCAGCGCCGCACGCCTGGGCGGGGAGGAGAATTAGAGCAGCGCCGGCGTGCTCAGTGGGGGAGGAGGAGCCAAGGTGAGCTGGGGCCGGCTACCCAGGCGGGGTTAGCTTCCACGGGGGTGGGGGAAAGGGGGAAGTCTCCCCAAGCAGGCTTAGCTGCCGGGGGTTGGGGGAAAGGGGGAAGTCTCCCCAAGCAGGCTTAGCTGCCGTGGAGGGGGGAAGTCTCCCCAGGCAGGGTTAGCTGCCGGGGAAAGGGGGAAGTCTCCCCAGGCAGGATTAGCTGCCGGGGGGGGGAAGGGGGAAGTCTCCCCAGGCAGGGTTAGCTGCCGTGGTGGGGGGAGGTCTCCTCAGGCAGGGTTAGCTGCCACGGGGGGAGGAGAGGAGGGAAGTCTCCCCAGACAGGGTTAGCTGCTGGGGGGGGGGGAAGGGGAGAAGTCTCCCCAGGCAGGGTTAGCTGCCGGTGGGGGAGGGAAGGGGGGAAGTTTCCCCAGGTAGGGTGAGCTGCCGTGGGGGGACAGGGGGAGTCTCCCCAGGCAGGGTTAGTTGCCATGCAGGGACGGGGGGAAGAAAGGTTAGCTATTGCGGTGGGGGGGGTAGCTGCTGTGGGGGGGCTCCCCGGGTGTGGGGGCTGAGTTAGCTGCCATGGTGGGGGCGGGGTTAGCTGGAGGGGGGGTGCAAGGTGGAAGTTTTGCCTTGGGCGCGAAACTTCCTTGCACCGGCCCTGCAGATGAGAACACCTGGTGAGTAGAGCCTGGCTCCCCACGCAAGTAAATCCACAGATATATACCAGGGAGAAGCAGGGGTGCTCTTGTCTTCTGACTGGTGCTCTGTTAACGGTGTTGAAGCATGTATCAGGGCCTAATTCTGCAACTACCTGAGAGCACAGTAGGGGGGTTTTAGTGCACACCAGCAGGGTCTACACAGACCAGCTAACATGCAACATGTGAGTGTGCTTTAGAAGTCACCCCCCGCCACATTGGAGCACATTACTTCTTTGTGGAGACAAGGCCCTAGGCCACTGCGAAGTGCTTACTCACATGAGTGATTGTGCTCTCACCAAAGTCCAGGGGACTCTTTGTATAAGTGGTCCTTGCTGTGAGATCAGGCCTGCACTGATATGGGATAGCACAGAGCAGACTGAAAACCCTGTGCTATATAATAACAATCTCTAGCTTTTATCTAGCGCTTGTCAGCAGGCAATCTCAAAGCACTTCACACAGGACATCACTATCATTATCTCCATTTTACAGATTGTGCAAGTCACTGCAGCCCAGCACCTCAGTTTCTCTTTGTGTAAAATGGAGCTAATGCTGCTGACCTTCTTGGCAAAACGCTTTGAGATCTACTGCTGAAAGGCTCTCCATAAAGGCTGGATATTACTACTGTTAGCAGTGTAGAATACATGCACAGACATACTAGAACAGGTTGGAAAATATTTTTCAATAAAATAAAACATATTTTCATCTAAAATGTTCCATGAAAATTTTCCAGTTTTTGGCAACAAGCCCAAAAACTGAACATTTTGGGGGTTAAAATCAAAGTTTGCAGCTGCTAAACATTTTTTGGTTTGCGGGATTCCTTTTTTGTTCCCCAATGATAAACTGAGTATGTTCACTAAAAACTACGTTTTTCCACCAAAAATTCATTGTTGATAAAACCCCATTTTTCAAGGAGACTGTTTTTTGTTAAAATAAAGTTGACCACCTATAAATCTTTACAGTTGCTAAAACATACGCAGGCCTCCTACAAGGGAACACAAAACATAACCCTGTTATTAGAGCTGAAAAACTTTTCAAATGTTAAAAATGTGATGAAAACTTCAATTGAAATTGGCAAGTGAAAGATTTTAGATTAAAATGTCACTATTCCGCATCATATCTCCTTTTTTAGCCAGCTCTAGCACCAGTTGTTTCAAACTCACAATTACAAAAGAATTGTAAAAAATAAAATCTTTAATTTTAATAAACAAACAGGAAATTGTCCTTGAAAAAACTTTCCATGATTTGATTTACCCTGTTTTGTCAGCCAAAGTACATCATGTATGCAACTAGAAACTTTTAAAACAGGGATATGCCTGAGTACAGTCAAGCTGTACTAAGTGGAGAACAAAGTAAAATATGGGGCTCGAGGGAAAAATATACATAGAAGAACTTCTTTGAACATCTAGAAGAAAAAAACTGAAGTCATTGTAAATTTGCTCTGTATAACAGCTCTTTAATGAACATTTCTCTTGAAAATCTGACAGCCAATAAGATCAGGACAAATGCCCGTATGAAATACCCAGCATGATTAAGGTACTATAACTGTACCCTGTAAATCTGCCTCAGGTGTTTGTAAGATTTGTAGGTTTGTACCCTAACCCAATCAATTTTGCCTGGAAGCCAGAATGAATTCCCATTATGGAAGTGATTTATTGCATGCGCATAGAAGATGCAGGTGAGGAGCACTAATTAAGAGCCTTTAATTATCAACACACCAGATCCAATGTCCCACTAATGTGTGCTGGGCAGCCTGGACTCAGCTGTGATGAAGACACGTCCATTTGACTCTTTGGTGCTTTTCTTGTCCAGTTCAGGCTATCAGTGACAGGGAGTGTGTATAGCTGACTGGCAACAGTCAATGTCAATGAATAGCTGCCTTTGTTCTTCAGCCATCTTGGATCAATTTCCCCTGCCAGAAGCAGACAGGGTCTCGCTAAGTCTGAATTGCCTTTCCTAAGGCTGGGGAGCCTCACCGGACACAGTAGCAGTTTCTTTGAGAATGACAAAGATCGTGATGAAAAGGAGCCTCAGAGTAGTCAGGCTGAATTATTGCTCTTTAAATCACTGGAGAGGGAGCATGTGTGAGCAGACCTAGCAGGAGAAAAGAAATCCAGGAGCCAGCTGATCGAGAGAACTCAACAAGGAAGCCAGGTTTTTTAACATGAGTAAGTTTTCTGAGTAAGTCCAGGGCAAGTGTTTCTTGGAGGAGCTGACTCATAGCAAATCTTGAATGTCAAACCAATGAGCAGAGATTAGACAAGTCGGAAGGAGATTGTCTTAGTAATTTAACAATGGGGAATTGGTTTCTTTCGCATAAGTTTTGGGGAAGGAAAAAACCCCAAGCCTAAATGTTAAATGAGACGTGAGATTCTAATAATAACAACAATGCTACTTAGCTCCTCTACACTGCTTTTCACCAGTAGGTCCCCAAGTGCTGTTACCAAGGAGGGTGGTATCATTAGCCCCATTTTAAAGATGGGAAACTGAGGCATAAAGAGGCGCCCTCGTGCAATGTGCTGTCCGCTAGCTCCCGCTGCCTCCCCGGTACAGACTGTAGACATGACCACAGACAGGCTGGTTTCTCAGGATCTGCTCCTGGCTGTGCTGCACCAGAATCCGCGTGGGTCTGCGTTTTGCATCACGGAGGCTGTGTGCTGATGTAGCGAGGTGAAATCCAGCTCATAGCAAGAAGCAGCAAGGGTGGGATTTTCCAAAGCTTTTCCCATTGCCTCCTCTCCCACCGAGATTGGCAGTAAAACTCCCTTTGATCTCAGAGGGAACAGGGCTCGTCCCACCCTAAAGGCCTGAGCACAGGGCAGGCTCCCTTTCCAGCCCACCGCCAACGACCCATCCGCCCTGGTTGCAAAACCTGTTTCTGCAACTGGTCTCTGCTCATAGACAGGTGCTGGTTAGAGCTCTGAGGGCTAAGAGAGCATCTCCTGAGCAGACCTGGGGGGGGCAGAGATCCTGAAACTGTGATAGCTGCAATATTCTATTCACGCCTACCAGCCACTGCCCTATTCACCTACTCAGCTGCAGAAACGGGGGAGTGTGTGAAAGGCTCCCTATGGCCTGTTTGAAATAACGTATTTCTAAGCCTGGCTGTTCCAGGCGTGCACGGTTCTGGGAGTGTGACTTTCAAGGCACAGCCGATCCGGGGCGGCAGGGCTGATCTGATGATTTAGTGTCGGTGTTTTTAACATTTGCATTCACTGGGCCGAGTTATGTCGATTCTGAAACTTGTTTTTGTCTTATATTTGTTGCATTGTGCTGTGGCCACAGGCTGACGCTGTATTAATAGACCTGAACCACCCAAGGCCAGTAAGTGTGAAAGTCAGACGCTCACAGTCTCAACTGTAAAGCCAGAAGGCTGAGGAGTCACTCAAGAATCGAGACCAAATTCACCCCCAACGTGGACCCAGAGTCACTTGACTGATTTCCCAGCTTTAAAGAACCCTGAGGCACCTGATCTACAATAAAATCGGAAACAAGGCACATTCCGCTCAAGGCTTTGTTAGAGAGAAGTAAACAAATCAATACAATTAAAAAGGCACAGACCCAACTGCAGAGCATTTCCTTTGCAGGTCCCCTGTCAAGAACAAAGCAGTGGGACCCAGCCGACCGGTATATACCGACCCTGAGCCTTCCCGGAGTGCTTTTCTGAGGGCGGGGGAGTAGCTGAGACAGACAGACAGCTTCTCATCTCCTACACCAGTGTCAAGCCAGTGTGACTCCAGATTTACATTGGTCCCTGGGATCAGAATCCGGCTCCTGTGGAGTGGAAGCCAGCCAGCCACAGGCCTGCGTTACAGGAGGGACCGACAGGTCCCGATCCAGCAAAGCACGGGAGTAACTTTAAGCACCAGAGTGGTCTCACTGAAGGCTACTCACACGATTCAAATTATGCCCATGATTGGCTGGATCGGGGCCTGCAGAAACTGATGCAAAACCTGAAAAAATGTTTCCAGCTGTCTTCGGGGGAGGGGGGAAAGAGAGAAATATTTGGGACAATTCCAATTTTGCACATATCAGCTGATTCATTCCTAACCCTGTTGTGATGCTCCGGGATGTCAGGATCCTCACACTGACTCACCATCTAATACATTATACGAAAGCCGCTCCTGGGCCTTTGTCACTATTCCCATTGCAAAATTACCTAATTTGGGGGTTTGTCTTAATGTTTCTTTATTGATTTTTTTCAAGAAAAATATAAAACGTGCAAAAATGCCACAGGCAAGATCTTTGCATTAAGACAGTGAGTGTCATTAGCAGCATCAGACCAAAGCTATGTAAACACGCTGCCAGCCTAGCAGGAAACCTCGGGCATTGCATCTCACAGCGTAGCTACCTTCACTGGATGCTGCTCAGTGATGGCGCCTCTGGCTTTCCTTAGACCTCCAAGCAGGTGAGCTGTACTCACTCTTTATTATACGCGAGGAAACCAAGGTGCAAGGAGCTGAAGCAACGCCTCCAGGGTCACCTGACAGAGCTGGGAACAGAGTGCAGGGCTCCTAAATCCCAGCCAAGCCATGCCACAATAGCCTCTCAGGTTTGGGAGCCCAAATTCATTGTGACTCACAGCGATCACAGGAGAAACGAGGAAGGGAAGGATCCAGAAATTGTCCTTTTTACACTGGATCGGAGCGTCTCTACAGAGAACAGCCCTCTAGGACCCAGACCACCAGGGAGGTGCCACCAACCAGTGTTGTGATCACATGTAACAATTAAACCCCTGTATGCTCCTGTGGACCCAGCATCATTAGCCAGCCAGACAACACTGACTAGTGAGCCATTTTTCTCGGGGCTAAAGGACAGTGCTGGTGGGTCCATGAAAAGGAAGACCTGTTTGTTTCACTCTTTCGTTCCCTGATGTTTATAGATACCCACTGTAGATAGATCTTGCCAATCGTGATGGGACAAAGAGGAATGGTTGGGAGGGGGAAAAGAGGAATATCAGAGCTGGTTTGAATTTTTTTCCCCATGGAATTTTTGGCCAAAAACTCAAAAACCAAAAGTTTTCAACCAAAGACGTTTGGTTTTCAGCTGAAGCATCTTGAAAATTTTCCACAGAAAGCAGACACTTTTCTCGAAAATGTTCATTTAATCAAAAATCCAATGTACCATCAAAAAACTGTTTCAGTAGGAAATTTTTGACCAGCCCTCAGGGATATCAAATAGTAGTTGGGTGGTGGTATCTCTTCTGTATGCGGCATCAGAAAGACTATTACTGGAGGACTGTGGCCAGTGCTGACATCCACACTTTCAAAAGGATGCTGAAAAACTGGAAAGGCTTCAGAACAGAGCTCTAAGAATGTTCTGAGGTCTGGAAAACCTGCCTTATAATTAAATACTCAAGCAGCTCAATTTATTTAGTTTATCCAAGGGAAGGTTGTGAGCTTATTTGATTATGGTCTACAAATACCTACATGGGGAAGAGATGTCTGAGCGTAGATGGCTCTTTAATTTAGCAGAAAAGGACAGAACAGGATCCAATGGTTAGTAGCTGAAGCTAGACAAATTCAGACTAGAAATAAGGCACAATTTGTTCACGGTAAGGGTAATTAGCCATTAGAACAATTCACCTTGGGACATGGTACGGTCACCATCATTTGAAGGCTTAAAGGCGGGCTGGATTTCTTGCTATAAAATATAATCTAGTGCAAACAGAAGTCATGGCCTTGATGCATGCATCACCAGCGGAGGTTCTCCGCTGTTATGGAGGAGGTCCGACTAGACGACTGTAATGGTCCCTTCTGGCCTTTAAATCTACACCTCTCTGAATAATGCAGCTCATTTCACTACAGTTTCTGACAGGAATCGTCGCCCCAGATCCTCGGCTGGTGTTAATCACCAGAGCTGCATCGAGCTCGCTGGAGCGACGCTAATTTACATCAGCTGAGGGGCCAGCTGACCAAGTGGAAATGTACAGAGATCAAGCAAATGAACGGCTTCCCCAGCTCAGCAAAATGAATTTGGCTCTTCTTCCCTGGGAGCGCTCAGCACTTGTCCTCTTACGGCTGTAATTATGCGGCACTGTATATAGTTCTTTTGCCTACCCCGAGGTTTACACAGCACCACAGTATTTTAGGTGATTAATCTAGACAGTTACTGCTTTCACCTTATTGCAATTACAGCTGATGTTTGTATTGACCGTTAGCTTTATGAGGGTCTGTGGTTATTTTGCATGGAGTCAGTTAGGGTAGGAATATAAAGACCCTCCTGTACTCCCCTTCAGGAACCCATCAGCTAGACCTGTCACTTCAGTGGCCAAGTTTTGAACCCGGATTAGGAGAGACCAACTGCAATTCTGTTTCTCACATGCCAGCATGGCTGGGGCAGCAGAGACATTTTCTCCTCCTTTCACTTCTCCTTGAATGTCAGGAACTCTGGAGGACACTCCCCATGGGGCAGTGATAGACGCACTTGTCCTTTCCCCTGGCCGTTGCAGGAACTGACTTCCACGGCAGCCAAATTAGCTCTTTCCCTGGTTTATATATGGTCACTTCCGAGCGGCTGGTTCCTGGGGATAGATGATTAGCTGTGTTATCACCACATTATTGGCTGCCTCTGATTTACTGCAGTATTTACTCTGGTTCCATAATGTGCTCAAATTTATGTTTTCATTTATTTTTATGGTTTAAAGAGACCAACCCCGGTTGAGTTTTGAGCTCTCTCTCTCCAGGTCTTAATTGCACCCTTCTACCATTATTCTTTGCAACGTGCCAACAGTAACATCAGTGGGCTCATTTTATGCAAGCAAGATTTACTCATAGTCATAGTGTAAGAATAAAAGAAACTGTGTAACGTATGACGAACAACTTGGTAACAAACAAACTGGTTTTACAACCTCTAACATCTGCCCTTGGAAATGGCTTTTGACTGCAATGCATCCACTGGCCAAGATTTTAAAAGAGCAGACTCCTAAAGTCAGGCTCCTCAGCCCCAGCATTCAAAGGTGCTGAGCATCCAGCTTCTTCCACTGACGTCAATGGGTGCTCAGTCCACTGAAGTCAATAGGGATTTTGCCATTGGCCACA
This sequence comes from Gopherus flavomarginatus, assembly GCF_025201925.1. Taxonomy (NCBI): domain Eukaryota; kingdom Metazoa; phylum Chordata; order Testudines; family Testudinidae; genus Gopherus; species Gopherus flavomarginatus. The sequence goes on along the minus strand of NC_066620.1, from coordinate 1,732,535 downwards.
CAGCCCTGCGGAGGAGTAAGAATGCACCCTCGCACCCATAGCCTGGCTACATTGGCCTTGGGGTGGGGCAAGCAGGAGTGATGGATTGATGCACACTCACCTCTCCCTCCCTGTAGCCGATGGCCAGAGAGAGGGTGCAGGACAGGGATAGCGGGGGCTTGCTCCCTACCCGCTGGCCAGCACGGCTGATCTGTGATTTGCAGCAGCTGCTCCAGGCCAGCAGTACGTCACACCTCACAGAGAGGAGGCAGGGAGAAAATTGTATTTCAGAGGGTTTCTCTGCATCACGGCTCCTCCCAGGGCTGCTCTTGGGATGGGGCGGCTAGCACAGCGCCCCTCCCCAGGGTGACCTGAATTAAATAGCCTTTTCCAGGCCAGATTCAGAGCCTTCTGCACAGGCTGTGGAGTGTTTTGCAATCAGTGGTGCTGCCTGCACAGCGAGGTGCTACTCCAGGGGAGCCACGGTGGCCCAGTTGGGCCCTGAATTGTTGCCACTGTTCCCATTTGGTGGTCTCTGAGCTGCGCGCCCAGCAAGGGCTTTGTCCTGACACGTGGCCGGAGAGCAGCGCTCTTTCAGCGCAGCGCCCTGCCAAGCTGCTATTGCCTGGACCCCTTGGGCAGCCATTTCCACCCGGCCCAGCCTGTGAATGGACAGGTGTCCCCTGCCCCTGGCTGAGGGGCTGCTGTGCTAATGTAACAGTAACACACTTGGGAATTGGCAGAGCAGGGCTCAGTTTAGTCCAGTATCCGGGCCCACTAGCCAATCCCAGATGCTTCAGATCAAAGGTGCCAGGGACCTTCTGGGGACAATTAGGGACCAATCCAGAGCCCACTGGAAGACACACTCCCCCGCTGACTTAAACTGAGACTGGCTCAGGCCTGTGGGAAGTAGCACATCCAGAGGGGAAGGTTCTTTCGGTTCCCCAGGGTTGGGATATGTCAGAAGCACAAAGGATTCTCCCTCCCAACAGGAGATATTTGAGTGGCCCATTATTATACCCACCTGGTGCATTGTGAAACACCAGTGCAGAGACTGATCCCCCTAGCCACCTGAGGCAGGTATTGGTGGACGATGGGCATATGCCTGGCAGCAGGATAGAGATGCTGATAGCAGCGCCACGGCTAAGCCATTTGCACTGATTTTTGCACGGAAAGCACAGACTCCCTCTCTCATGTGCACAATGAAAGCTACAGTGGCTCCCTCCCAAAGGTGCAGCACTGGCCCTTTGAGCGAAGAATGAATATTCCAATTCTCATGGCTGAAAAATGGAGACGTGGCCCCTCTTTGATCTTTCCAGCTTGAATCTAACGTTTGTTCACTTTCCACTAGCTAAGGAATGGCTGCATTTTGAGAGCTGGAAATTGTCTCCCTCGGAGGTTTTACATAAATCTAAGATGGAAAGATTTGATTTGAGTTGCACTTTTCTTTACAACAGGTTCAGCTTGCGCCATGGAGACCGATGGCTAAAACATCTTTGTCAAGTGATGACACTGGAAATGCACTCCGGGAAATGCCTGCATTTTAAATTGGGATGGAAATGCTGTGGAGGTTGAAAACTTCAAAAGACAAGAGCAGCAGGGATGCCCTTCACATCTAGAGTTTATTTATTATAGAATTTTTCAGCCAGCTCTGCTTAGCTCCCCTGAAAACGCAAGCCACTTATGTAGGTGCCTACGTTTGGATTTAGGTGATTAACTTTATGCACCTGACTTTTAAACTGTTTGCCTGATCTTCCTCTGCCACAGCACACCCATCTGTGAGACCGTAGAGTCACTTCTCCTGCTAGGGATGGGATGACTGATCACACAGTCGTCTGAGATCCTTGGAGACCAGATCCGACATAGGGACAAAGGGGTAGCATTGTAACTGTAACCCTGGTTACCAGCGACAGTAAGGGCCGGATTTGGTAAACCTAGGATCCCTCTTGACAAATAACTAAACCACTTGGGACCCCACCCAGAAAAACTAACTGCACTTCCCTTGGTGCCCTTTTCAGGCAGCACCTCCTTATGCACAAGCACTCAGAGACCCTGCCCAGACAAGGAAATCCTTATGAGGGGAAAGAGAACACAGTCATAAGCTTGAGAAAACAGCAACAGAATACATTTGCACACGAAGAATAAACTACCCCCTTCCCATGACGTTGACAGTAGCCTGTCTCCTCCCAAACACTGGTGAGGATGTCCCACAGAGTACAGCCTCTTGACTGCACCACTTCACCCACCCCACCCCACTCACAAGCAAGTCTTCCATCTACATTGTCTCTCATCACAGAGTCTTCAGCTCTTACAACTGTCCACCATAGTCTCAGCAGGTAGAAAAGAAGCTCTTTGCAATGGAGTAAAAATACTTTCCTCTTCTAAATGCTCTCTGAGTGCACTGCCCAGAAAATCCACTGCACAGCTATGGTGACTCCCAAAGTGTCACTAGAGGAATTGTGGGTAAGCAGCCTATGCAAATGAAGTTTTCTATGGCAGCACTTTCCCCTTTTCACAACAAAGGGAGTAGAAAGTTATTTCCTCTCAGGGCTCCGGCCACAGGACTTTCACAACCCTACTGTCGATTTTGGACAAGAACTGTTTTGTAATACAAATTGTGACAAAACATGGCTGTCCTAGGATGTAATAGGCATCCCCGAACATGCTGTATATATTTTCTTTTATCTTCCTGAGACTATTTGTATGTTTCCTGCAGTACAAAAATATGCACCTCCCGTATTGGCGAAGGAAAGAGTCTGGAACTTCTGTAAATGTGGCCAATTCGATATGTAAATGGCTGCCATCGCCGTGGCACCTCCCAGTCTGTAATGTATTCTTCCTCACACACCCCAGGGAGGCAGGGAAGTGCTACTGTCCCTATCGCACAGATGGAGACTTGGCCAACAGGTCACTTAGGGGGTCTAGGACTGTGCTGGTAACTGAACCAGACATCCCCAGGCGTGGTCCAGTGCAGTAGTTGCCAGTGGTGCATTAATAAATCAAAAGCACATTGTTTATCTGTGACTTTACGTTGTCTGCATTCAGAAGAGAGCTCTACTCAGCCACTTGGCTTCCATTGGCCCTGGAAAACGTCGCAGTGTCTGGTGGTGTATGCCTTGAGTGGCAGCTGCTCTGTCAAAGTCCGCTTCATGTACAGACCCACGCAGCTTCTGAATTCAGTTTTTAATGGCATCTTTTAGCCTGTACCAGCTGTTGGAGAGTTTTTTCCTGTTGGAGTCAATTCCAGGGGTTTCTTCTTTTTCTCTTCCTTCCTTCCTTCATTTTGGTTGTTTGTTTCCACATCTGTGGTTTGCACACTGCTCAGTCAAGCACAGATTGAAAAACATCCTGACAAGCATTTGTGGAGCTGGAAAAGAATTACTCACATCACTAATGCTCTTTCACAGCCTGTATTTTTCGGCAGCTTCCATGGTCCTGAGGCACAGTTACTTCCCAGGGTGAGCATATGGAGCCATTGGCTTCCTGAGGAATTCAGAAGTGCAGTGTTGGTTCTGAAGTGCATTAATCTGAAGTTAATTATTGGTGATGTCATGATGTCCCCTAAAACTACAGTGGCCAGTACCACGATCTTCTTTGCAAACAACAGATAAAGAGCTGAGTCAAGTCAGAAACCAAGTCACTGAAGCTTGCTGGCAGTCCACATTTAAGTTTCCTTCTAGGATCTGGGGCAGTTCGCGGCTTCTTGTAGACCAAAAGGAAGACAACTGTGTAGCAGCTAAGTGACTGAGTGAAGCAACTGCCTTCTGTAACCGAAGCCCCCGGATTAAGGCCACAGCTCTCTGCCTGCTGAGCTCCAGGATGAAGTACTTTGTCAGCTAATGTAACACCACACCTCCCAACGTGGAATTTCTGGCTCTGTAAGCATAAGCTTCTACTGCCTGAAAGAAAAGTCCTGCCTCTGTTAGCCCAGGCTGTACCAGGCCCATCGCCCGTGGTCTCTGGCCCAGCCACCACAGGGGGACAGCACAGTGCACTGAGTGGGCGGCTTGCACTAGCCATAGGTTCGTATGCTCTGTGACTAGGCACAAGGGGGATGGGCAATGCAGGGGCCCACAAGCACTTTGCACTGAACAGGTTTTCTACTAGTCGGGAATAACTACTCAAAAGCCGTTCTGACAGCAGCTTCAGCCACCCTCCTCGCACATGCATGTCCCCCTATCTGCCTTCCAGACAAGCACCAGGAAGGAAACTCAGCTCTTTGTTAAGAGAATGCTCCTCTCAGCACCCATTCGCTGCTGCTCCGGCCAGCCCCGGTCACGGGAAAGTGCTTGGCTTGGCTCACAGCTAGTGAGCGTCCGGACAGAGCTGTCATTGAGGGAGAACCAGTACAGGCCTGATCCAAAGCCCACTGAAGCTTGCCTGAGTCTCTCCATAGACGTCACAGGGGCCATCTAACACAGTGCCACACGAGATGTCCAATCCCCTGGACTTCAGCAGGATGAGGCCAGTTTGGGGCCTAAGGGCCTTGCTTTGCTTTGAATCTCGTGAACGATCGGGACAGCGTGTAAACTGAGTGGAGATACACGTGGGCTTAGAGAGGGGGAGCTGCATGGCATTCAAGGGGTTCTAATCCACTCTGGCCACTTTGGGGATTTACAGGCGTCACCTTGGCTGAGGTTCTTCCTCTCTCGGTAATTAGTCCCCATTTTTTGGAACTTTGATACAATTCAGGTGATTCTAGCTGGTGAAAAGTGAGTGCTACAGAGATAACCTTGCCTCATTACAGTGCCTCTGTTTATAACCTCAATTCACATTGCTGCTAAATACATTAAAGCTAGTGAAACGCTTGGAGATCTACTGCTGAAAAGTGCTAGACAAGAGCTAGAGTTTATTAGCACAACCAGTGATTAAATTCCTGAGTTCATAGTCTGGGGGTCTTTTCTTCCCAGCAGCCTGGACATTAAGTCTGTTGCTTATGCTAAGATGTCGCTGATAACCATATCCTGCCGCACTATTGATGACACTGTTCCGGCGATACATCCCCCGCCCTGCTCAGACGCACCATTCAACAGCAGCAAATACAAAAAGCAGCTTAGGACTCCTGCGGAAGGGATTTCAATTGGCCAAGAAGAGCCTCTAGAAAGAGAAAAATCAATTTAAAAGTCAATTTTGAAGACAGAACCATGGAGAGCAGCACTTTCCCTCCCATGACCCTGGCTGCAGGCCAAAATACACTCAAATCATTTGGTTTTTTGCTGCTGCTAACCAGCCAAACAACAAATCCCCTTTGCTTTTGATTTTGAGTCTTTGGGAACCTGCCCAGAAATGAGAGGGGAAATATGCGGTTGTGTCTCTTATGCCAGTTTCATCTTGCTGACACCTTCGAAAACAAATTGAATAATGAGCTTCTCTGTATTATAATGCCTCAGGGCAGACATACTAAAGAAACGGCGAAGATGCAAACAGGCTGCAACATTAACAGCCCACTGAAAGTCCCAGCACTGGATCTCATTTTGCTAGCTGCGGCACAGCGTTCAGATTCCCTTACATAGCACAACTGGTATCGTATAAACATCGGCACATGATCTTCTCTTAGAACTGTTCTGCCTAATCGCTCCCTTGCAATCCGTAGCAGGAGGGGAAATGAAAGGCCATACAGACCCAGTGAGGCAAAGGGAGGCAAGGGTCTCCAGAAGAGGGAGAGGGACGACCGCAGTTTGTGTGAAGAAGGCACAGATTTAGGGGTTGGGAGCGAAGGTAGTTTGAGGCGTAGCACTTTCTGATAATCAAAGCCCCTTTACGGTTCACCCACAAACTGAGACACCCAATAGCATGAGTCACTTTTGAAAATGCAAGCCCTGGTTGCTTAACAGAACGTCCCTTCCCATCAGCAAGTGACTGTGTTAGCGAATTCTGTGCAGGAGGCTGCCCTTTAAAGGCATAAAGTATCTGTTTTGAAATACCTTACTGAAATTCCAACCGCCAGCTGAGATGTCCCAGGTCATTTTTTTTCTTGCCACAATTTCTGTTACAGAAATATATATGCAAAGGGAACTGCACATAGATACAGCTTTCTCCAAAAGTCTGGTACAGTACTAGCAGATGAATGAAATACCCCAGTGAACATTACAAACTGAGTGTCTGTTACTAACCAAGCAGGTAATGGAAATGTAACACACCTCCAATTTATTCAAGAGAGCTGGAAAAGTTGTCAAACCCAGCTTTGATGGAGAAAATAGCTGTCTGGTGTCAAAAAATGGAGAGAAATACATTAACAGTTGGTGTCATGTGTCTGTGTCAATGCAGCTGTGACATAACATGACTCAGGCACGTTGCCATTATTAAAACCTCACGCTTTACATCATAATTTAACATTGGTCGCCTCAGTGAGAACGGTGCTGCACAAACACGTCAGCCCTTTGTAACACGTATGCACTGGGATTAGACTCGCACACTGGCCGCCTCCTGTGGCACAATTTGAAAAGGAAAAGCAGCAGCAGATGTGTACATTTGCATTCCTTCATCCTGGGGTCAATAATAGCGATGGTGCCACCATTCGATGGCCTGCTCATGGTCTTTTGGGTGGTTTTGCATAGCCCCATAGGTAAGTCATGCCACTGGGACTCAGGACACCTTGGTTCTATTCCCTGCCATGCCACAGACCAGCAGGGTGGGTGACCTTGGCCCAGTCTCTCTCTATTTGCCCATGGAGCTCACTGGCTGGGGCACAGGCAATAAGGCCTAGTGGTTGGAGCAGGAGTCAGAAATCAGGAGTCAGAGCCAAGGCTGGAACATGGCTGGGAGCAGGGCAGAAACGAGTTATCACAGCTGTGGCAGACGCATACAACGGTCTAATGCGGTTGTTGGGCTTAAGAGCAGTACTGTTGGTTCCTGGCCAACCAAGTGATTCCATTGTAAGCCCGCCGTAGTTCAGCTGCATGTCCTCTGTGGCTCACGCAGGCAGCACAGCTAGCTGGTCCCAGGCTCAGCTGCAAGCCCTAATCCCTGACCCCCTGCGTCTCTCTTATCTGTTTCAGTTGTACGCTCTTCAGGGCAATGCCTGTCTGGCTCTGGGTGCAGCTACACTGCAGTTGGAGACATCTCTGCAGCATGTACAGAAAAATGCGAGCTAGCTTTGAATAACAATAGCAGTGAAGGCTGTACAAACCCACCCTGCCTCCAGCCTGCAGCATCGTCTCTGCTATTGTTATTGAAGCTGGCCCGATGAAAGCTGGCCCAGGTAGGCTTGCCGTCACCCCTTGGAGTGTGGGGTGAGCATACCCTGTGAGCACATGTGTGGCCCCAGCACAATAGGGCTCAGAGTTCTGCTAACACAAATACGTCATCCTATTGCTGCAGAATGGATAACGACAGTTTTCTTTGAATGGCCTGTCATTAAACCGACTGCACTTCAAAACATTTCTTCGGGGGGGTCTTTGCTCTCCCTCTGCCCATCCATTTGTCCTTCCTGCTCCTTCCTCCCCGATTTTATTGTGTGTGGTTGCAGCCTGTGAAGCGGTGTGCTCTCTTCCTGCTGCCTGGGGGCCTAATCCGTGCGGTATGTATTTATTAAGACCGATTCCCCACGGACCACTTCCCGCCACACAATGAATGGCCTGTCGAGAGCCATTACTAATTTATGGCTGAGAAATGTGGGCTCAAAAGTTTTTTATTTATAAAACCATTAGTCACAGTTAATAGTCTATTTGACCCAAAAGCATATGATGATTATTTTACCTGGAGTATTTCAGAACACTTGCCTCCAGTGTTGCCATGACAACATGCTGAGTGCATTTGACTGTAGTGTGTGCACTAATCAGCGGAGGGCCTGTATAAAAGGTGTGTTCTGACTGTAGAGGAATTTTTGCAAGATTGCCTGAAGTTCTATCCCAGGTGTGGGCGTGGGAGTGAGCTGCGTCTCTGGCCTCTCTCTGGCCCATCTGAGTGCACCCCGTCAGGTGTCAGGCCTCAGGAGGGTGTTAACACCTAGACTGGGGCCTGGGCTACAGGACCCTATGTATTGACCATGCCTAGCCAGCAGGCCTGGCTGCATTTGGTACATGCCCATCTTCCACATGCATGACCAATAGCAGCCAGCAGGCCTTCTCCAAACAAAGTATTGTTTGATCTTAAGAGTGGGAACTACGTGTGGCATCAGAGCAAAAGGATTTTAAACGTAATGCACATCTGTCTCACCGAGAGTTGTGCCATCCCTTGGCAGATCTCTCTTTACTGTCTTTCCCAACCACTACGCCTCACTTGAGTGTGTCCCATTTCTCTCTCTCTCTCTCTCTCTCTCTCTCTCTCTCACACACACACACACACACACACACACACACCCTTCGTTTCAGAATCCCGGGTGCTTTGGTTCTCCTGTGTTTACATCCCGGGACATCCCCCATGACCAGCTAGTCCGGTGAGCTCAATGAGTGGTTTGCAGCAAAGCAGATGGCTCCTGCACTGTCTCAAGTGTCAGCTGATGAATGCCTATCCGAAGTCACTGGCCTCTTTCCTACCTTCGTACGTGCACCCCCTTCTTGAATTACCACCATCTTTCCATACAGTAAACCCATGGACAACATCAAACACGTAAAACGTGCCGTATTCATAAATGGTAACAGTGCAGCCCCACATCCTCCGCATATGTCCAGCCTCATTCTATTTCTTCATATGCAGCAAAATTTTGTTTAGGCAGCACCTTTCGTCTCAATACTGGAAAGTAAAACAGTCCTGTCAGCACCCACGGGCTGTTTGCTCCTCACGGCTGGTTAGAGTCTCTCTGCAGTGCACACTCCTGCCAGGTCAAGGTTCTAAATAGTGACGGTGCCTCCGTTTTCAGAGAGCCCAGCTTGAAGGGCTTTCACTTTCCAAGGGTGGGCGCACTGTGTTACAGGACAGGTCCATGTCTGCATATGTGTGACCAGTGAACAGATGAGGTTCCAGGAGATGGTGCTCAAGGACCAATAACGTTTCTTCGTGTTGTACAGTGCAATTTGCTTCTGGCATCCAACTTCTTCCATGCAGTTGTCAGCAGCATTTTAAAAAAATAAGGCCCATCTATAGGGTTTCAAGTTGCACACCCAAAAATGGAAGCCCCCAAATCACTAGTTAGTTTAGAAAATTTTGGCCTAGGTTTCTAATTTTTGGCTTTGGCTCCAAATGATTTGTTTGTTATCAGGTCAAGCACACCCAGGCTAGCAGCACACAGGGCTTCCCCAGGACAAGAGGAGCTACTCATGGCAAAGCCCTGGAGGACAAGGAGACCTTCAGGCTGGGAGCAACTACTGTGTCTGGCCACTGAAATCTAAGGTGTCTGCCATCTTTGCGTGGGGCTGGGGAGAGGGGAGAAATTCACACTTTTTAAAAAGAGAGCAATGATTGCTGGCTGGGGAATACGGGTCACGTACCTAGGTGCTAACAGAAATAAATCTATCCTAGGACTATAGCCTGCTGCCCCTCACCATGGTATCGGGGCACTTCCCATTTGAATTAGATTGGCTGGCATAGTGGACTTTTATAGAGTCTTCAGCTCTTCTTTCTTCTCTGGCTTCAGGACACTTTACTTGGGGTAGAGTTTTCCTGGGATGGGAGGAGGACCACCTGCGGTTATAAATATCATATCATTATACACCTCTACCCTGATATAACGCCGTCCTCGGGAGCAAAAAATCTCACTGCGTTATAGGTGAGACCGCGTTATATCAAACTTGCTTTGCCTCCCCTCGTTCTTTGTTCCATAACTGCCCCCTCCAGAGACCGCCCTCCCTAATCACCCGCAGGACCCCACCCAACCCCCATGCTCCCTGTCCCCTGACTGCTCCAACCTCTATCCACACCCCCTGACAGGCACTCACCAGCAGTGGTGGGAAGCGGAGCAGCCCATCCCCAGCCCGCTCCACTCTGCCACCTCCCAGCCATGGTGCTCTGCTTCCTGTCCCCGGTGAGTGCGGGGAGGTTGGGGAAAGGACGGCCCCCCGCCACTCACCTGCAGCGGGAAGCAGAGCGCCACGGCTGGAAGCTGGCGGAGCACAGCGGGCTCCAGCTGGGCTGCTCCACTTCCCGCTGCTGCCAGTGAGTGCAGGGGGGATCCCCTCCCCCAATCCCCTTCCTCCGAGTGACACGTCTGGGCTGGGGCGAGGGAAGCAGAGCGGGTTGCTCCTGGCCCCCCGCTAATCCCTTGGGCCACTCTGGGACTGAGGGGCCCCCAAAAATGCCCCCACACAGCTCCTGCCTCCCAGATCCTGGTGGGGAGCCCCTGACCGCCCCCGAAACCCTCTGCCTCTTATCAAACCCCTCGACCCTGGCCTGGCCCAGCGCCCTTAACACACTGCTCTGAGCAGCGTGTCAGAGCTTTGCCGCCTTGTATGCAAACCCGCGTTCTATCAGGGCGCGTTATATCAGGGTAGCGGTGTATTATGATAGCATCAAGAGATGAACCAAGAGGTTCATTGGACCCATTGGACTAGACATTCTACATACACATAGTAAAAGAGACTCTCTGCCCCAAAGAGCTTATAGTCCAAACTGACAAGACAAAGAATTGGAGGGGAAACTGAGGCAGGGAGCGAGGAAGTGACTTAGTCCAGGGCTGGGAATGGGACCTAGGTCTCCTAGGACCTGTACGGTGCACTGTCCCTGGACCACACTGCCTCTATAGTTATGGTGGAAAAGTTGTATTACAAGGGAGTATTTTACAACATTACCTAAAAGTGGTCAGGCTCTGCATTTGGCTAATCTCCTCTAGAAGTTCGCTCCACAGCCCAATCCCCTCCCTCCCTCAGCTCCAGATCTCACGCGTGTCTTCTTGGCCTTTGTGCCCCGCCTCATCCCTGAGGAGCCTGTGATGGGTTCGGTCACAGAGATCCCCTTGGGACTATCACCTAATGCACTGAAATTACCCCTGAAGCTGTTTTCCCTGCCAGCTTGGGACTCCAGAGCCCTGCCTTGTTGAGCCAGACATGCTAGCCTGCTGCAACACAGACCCACACCCCCAAAGCTGCAGGCTTTAACTAAAAACAACTCAGCAGGTTACCTGTCTCCAGCACCCAGACACCCAGTTCCCAATAGGTTCCAAACACCACATAAATCCATTTTATTCTGTATAAAGCTTATACACGGTAAACTCATAAATTGCCCGCCCTCTGTAACACTGATAGAGAGAGAGGCACAGATGTTTGCTCCCCTAGGTATTAACCGCTTACTGTGGGTTTATTAATAAACAAAAGTGATTTTATTAAGTACAAAAAGTCAGATTTAAGTGGTTTCGAGTAACAACAGACAGAACAAAGAAAGTCATGAAGCAAAATAAAGCAAAAACACCCAAGTCTAGGCCTAATACATTAAGAAACTGAATACAGGTAAATCTCACCCTCAGAGATAAGCTTCTTTCACAGACTAGACTCCTTCCTAGTCTGGGCCCAATCCTTTCCCTGGTATAGTCCTTGTTAGATCCTGCAGACATCTCAGGAGGTAAGCAGGAGTTTTCTCATGACTAGCAGCCCCCTTTGTCTTGCTCCACCCCCTTTAATAGCTTTGGCACATAGTGGAAATCTTGTGTCTCTCTGGGCCCCTCCTTCAAAATGGAAAAGTATCAGATTTAAGATGGATTTCATTATCAGATGACGTGGTCACATGTCACTGTAAGACCTCTAGTCTCATTCTCCATGGGCTGGCCCACAAGTACACAAGAAGGCTTCCAAGTCACTACGGCTATTTACAACTGATTGTTTCTGGAGCACCCTTAATGGCCTCCACTTAACATGTTTACATCAGTGATACAAGTTTATATCTTATTTTCCTAACTCCAGATATAGAAATAATACATGCAAGCAAATAGGATGAACACACTTAGTAGATTACAAGCTTTCTAATGGCACCATACAAGGGGTATTTAGCGTAAGGCATATTCCAGTTATGTCACATTTATAAGCATATTTCAATAAAACATATGGAATGCAACATCACAGAGCCCACTTGTCTTGGCTGTCCATGGACAGAGGCGCAGTCTCTAATGTAGCTGGGGACCCGAAAGGCTTTGATGATCAGGCCTGAAGCTTTGAAGTGCCAGGGGACAGGAGCACTGGTGTGCTACATGCAGAATGGAGTTTGTGGTCAAAACCAGAGAGACCCCCATGACAGCCAACAGCCCTGGGGTCTGGGCACTCAGCAGGGAAGCGGCAGACCCAGGTTCAGGTCAAGTAATGCAGGGACTCGACCCTGTATCTGCCACAGCTGGCTCTGGTTTATTGGATGAAAAACTTCAACAAAGGTCAGTTTCCTCCCAGTGCAGAATGAGAACATTTTCAAAATTTGCAAACCATTTCCTGCCCAGTTCTAGGGAAAGAAGGAGTTTTACAATAGGGGGCAGGACACTTCACTCCATGATACTCCAGTGTCAGACCATTAAAGTCTGTGGGGTTAGACTGCAGCAGTAAATCAGGCTCTGTGGGTTTTAGAAAAGTTGACAGCGCCTCTTTTAAAAAGATTGTGAACAGCATGCAGCTAAAATAATCATTCCATGTATGCAAGGTGGGGGAGGGAAATCATGAAATATTTTTGGGAGGAAACCAATTTCAATCACACATACTGTGCACTATTAAGTGGTACAAATGGATTGCATGCAATTAGACAATTACAGTGAAGGTTAACAGGCTCAGAGAACACCAGGCAGGAGCCCTTACAGAGCTGTTAGATGCAAAAGAGCTAGATATGGTAATTAAATCACTTAGCACACAGAGCGATGTTGGACTAGGGGCAGGTTTCTCTAAATCGTCTCTGGAGCTGAGGATCTCTTGAAGGCTGTTGGCAAAGTCCCTGAGTGTCTCGGTAGGTTTTCAGGCCCAAGCAAAGAACTCTTTAATCTATTTGTGGAAGGCCAGGGGCCCATAACTCTAATCTAGGCACTTTGACGTCTTTTTGTTGCACTCTTCTGGTCATGAGGCCAGGTCTGCACCTCCAGCAGGACAGGGCCCCTGCCCCATCTGGCCCTACCAGAACCCCACCTTCTGGTACTCAGGGCCTGTGCAACATGCCTTCAGCTCCCACGAACTCCCACTGTAGTTGTGCCCCTGTGAAGAACAGAGACTTGGGCACCCTCTACCTAGGGTGTGTTTCCTGAGCAGTCGGAGGTGTGATGGCAGCAGGTGTAGACACCCCAGCTAACTGTGATCTAGCCCACTTGTGTACCCTGAGACTAGGGCAGGCGGGTGGGCCTAGCCCGTGCAACTGCCTGTGCTGCCGTCAGTGTTGCTGTCTACACCTGCGGCCATCACCCCTCTGACTGCAGTGCAGACGGACCCTGGGTCAACCAGGCAAAACGGGACTCAGCACAGCGAATGTCTTGCTAAAATTCCCCTCTACTATCTACCGCTGATAGAGCCAACAAGCCACTGTCTATGGTATATACATAGAGATATGTACACAAGTACACACACACTATAGATACACACAGATATATGTACACACACATTATCTACATATATCTATGTATACACACACTATATATACATAGATTGTATGTATATGTGTGTACACACACACACACACACACACACACACACACACACACACACTTACTTGCCCTGCAAGATTTAGGGCCGGCTCCTGCCCCATCACACCTGCTTTGAGTGCTTTCGCTTGTCAGCTTGCTGTTTGTCAGAGCGTGAATGTTCCTACAGCTTTATCTGCAATAACACTTCAGAATTTAGCAAGCGCTTTTAACCCCACCCTAGTTACAACTCTGTAGTTGCTTCCTGGGACCAGGCCCCTTTCACCCTCCTTAAACCTTTTTGAAGCCCCTGTCCCCTGTGCGACTAGAATCAGAAGGGAACAAAGTGACAGCAGGGATCCCAGCATTAATCACAGGATCAGGGAAATGCAGGGTGCAGAGAACCTCAAGGAGTCTAGTCAAGCCCCATGCATGGAGGCAGGGCCAAGTAAACCTAGACCCTGTCTGGCAGGGATTTGTCCAATTGGTTCTTAAACACCTGCAGTGATGGGGATTCCACAGCCTCCCTTGGAAGCCTGTTCCAGAGCTGAACTGCCCTGAGAGTTTGAGATGGTTTGCTAATACCTAAACCTCCCTTGCTGCAGATTAGGTCTGTTACTTCTTGTCCTACTTCCAGTGGTCACAGAGAACAATTGATCACCGTCCTCTTTACTGCAGCAGTTCACATAGTGGAAGACTCTTTTCATGTTAACCTTTCCTCAGAGGTTTTCTACCCCATCAGCTCTTCCCACAGATTGAGCTTCACCGGCCTGATCTTTTTCTGGTTCCCCCTAGCTCTATGGTTTATAAAGCTTTCACTTTTTGAATCTCAACATCTTCTGTCATTAAATAATTATCTGACCTCCTCCCATGATCTCCAGCATCTGTGAAAAACTAAATTGATACAAAACTAAAAAAAGATGCTTAAGAACATTAATATTTTCCATTGAAACTATAAGAAATGAAACTAAATTACTGTCGATTCTAATTACACCCTAGACGAGGTACAGCTACACTGGCCAACCCCTCCTAGTGTAGATGCAGATTATACTGCAGAGAGTGCTTTTGTCAGCATTGTTTATACCAGTTCAGTGAACAACAGGACTTTTTTGATGCTATAATTCCACCTACACTAGGGTCAGGGGTGGCTCTAGCCATTTTGCTGCCCCAAGCATGGCGTCATGCCGTGGGGGGCGCTCTGCCGCTCGCCGGTCCTGCGGCTCCGGGGGACCTCTCGCAGGCGTGCCTGCACAGGGTCCGCGTGCCTGCGGGAGGTCCACCGGAGCCACCTGCTGCCCTCCCGGTGCCGGCAGAGCGCCCCCAGAGGCATGCCGCCCCAAGCACACGCTTGGCATGCTGGGGCCTGGAGCCGCCCCTGACTAGTGTTTTTGCCATCACAGCTAGTTCAGTTAAAAAACCAACCCACCACTGATTAACAGTGCCCTGCCAGCCCAAGTTTTAAGTGTAGATCAGGTTCAGTGTAAAAGAAAAGCAGGCCCCTGAATGGATGAACACAGAGCTGCCATGAAAAGATAAATAAGGGGTGAGGAAAGTGACAGAGAAACATTTCTCCTTTCTGATGTATTACCACCATTGTCCTAGCTATGACAGCAAACAGTTACACACATCTAAGAAAACGAGTTTGCATTCAATTCACACAATTTGAAAATGGTCCTTGTTTTCCTTTCTGTCATCTTATATTTCAGCCCTGTTCCTAATTGTGCTGCTCAGCGTATTAGTGTTCTCCTCAGCAGGCTTTCAGCGAATACAGAAGAAGGGAGTGTCATTGGCTTTCTGGATAACTAGAGCTTTGATAAGGTGCTCTATTCAATACACTCGTAAAGCTCTCTCTCATTCCCAGAATGAGGAATCAGTGAGGAACCTCAGGTAAATTTTAGTAGCTCAGCAACCTGTGTATTGAATTAGGGCACATCATAAAAATAAATTAAACAAAAGTTACTGCAATGTGAAAACAATAAATGTCTCCCCCTTAAAAAAATATACTGTTGATTTCAGATAAAAGTTTCTATTAAAGTTGTTAAAACTTCTCAGAATAGCCAGAGGCAGAGAGGTGATAAATCAAGTTCTCTACGCTTCTGGGGCTGAAGATGTGGGAACAGTTGGATTCTAGTGAAAACTTATGGAATCCTCTTAGAAGTTGTCTTGCATGAGCACAGATGGATGCTGCGGTGGACCAGAGGGACAAAATAAAACTATTTAAAAATGGTCTTATGTAAACTGCAAATTCCCCCGTGGCCATACAATGGATATAGAGAATGATAGCGTCCAGAAAACAACAACTGCTTCATTGTAACCCTATCTACACTGCTCACTTTGCTCGGTCACGGACGTTCCAGAACCGCCGTACATCAAAGGTTCCTGCATAACTGGTAAATGAAGAACGAATGAAGAAATACAGACATACATGAGCAGATGCTTCAATAAGGTTTTTCAGGGGCCTGAGGTTAATGGGAGTCTTTCAGTGGGTTTTTGGACCAGACCCAGAATGCTTACAATCGATTAGAGCGCCACTTAATTTGTGTCCCAGATCCAGTCCTTGCGAAGTTGGCATCATGGGATGTATTAAAAACAGTGCTCCCCAAAAGAACGGTCTTCCAAGCACACTGTTCAACCATGACTCCACATCATCATACTTGGATCTGAGACTGAAGTTTTCATAAACACCGGTACGCTAGTGAATGGGCTGGATCAGCGTGTGTATGACGCCATGCCACAGAGACTGTTTGTACAACCAACAGCAGTAGCAGTACATACCTTTGGAAACCCAGAGCCACTGATGATGAGTGGTGTGTTCTCAGCTCAGTTTCTATTTAAGGATAGATCTGTTACCAGTCCAATGGACATGGTGACTAATGGCACAGATACACCGATTGGTTATGCCACAGCAACTGCACAAGAACTGATTCAGATGATCCAAATGGTACGGCCTACCAGGCTAATTCAACTCCTGAACATGTTAAGAGACAGCAAAGAAAACTGCACATTGATAACATGGTTCAGCCCATAGCTCTACCGTACAGACGTATTCCTTCCCGTGTCAGAGAGCCAGCGGAAGAAGTATTAGCACAGCTTGGCATCACCACATCAGGGGTCTCCCCTACAGCAGTGACCAAATCAACCAGACATAATCCAGATCTGCATGGATATGTGTTTACCCAACTAGCTATCAAGTGTTAGTGATTCATCACCCCACCACAGATGACATTAATGAAGATCTAAATGGAGCAAAGTTCTTCTCCAAACCTGACTTCACAGCAGGATACTATCAATCTGTGCTCCATCCTGAATCAAGGTACCTAACAACCTTCACAACACATGTGGGTCTATGTCAATATCAGCTACTCCGTTTTGGCATTTCTTCAGCCACAGAAATATTTCAAAACACCCTAAGTGAAGTTCTAGCTGAAATCCCTGTAGTTCTTAATAGGAGTGCTGACATATTAGTATGTGGCGCCACATCTGCAGAGCACGACATTCAGCCAGCAGCTGTTGTTGAACGACTGCAGGAGCAGAATCTCAGGTCAAACTCAGACAAATATGAATGCAATAAGCCCACATTTGAATGTTTTGGATACACATTCTCCAAAGACAGCGATGGAGCAGATCCAAAGAAAGTGAAGGACATACATGATGGCCCTGTGTCCACAAACCCCACTGCAGTTCGTAGCCTGCTAGGCCTTGCAAATCACTGTGGCAAATTCATTCCAAGGTTAGCCGCTGTCCTGAAGCCTCTGAGATACCTAACCTAGAAGGATCAAATATGGGTTTGGTCAGATGACCATCAAAATGCATTTACGGAACTAAACAAGTCCCTTACCAGTGCTGTAGTCATGTCATATTTTGATTCCAGTAAGAGAACAAGCTTTTCTTAGACTCCCACAGCCCTGATGGATTAGGAGCAGGCCTCACACAGGTTGACCAAAGCGGTCAGAGTTACATCATTGGCTCAAACCAGCAAGACTCTTTCCCCCACTGAATAACGATACCCGCGGACAGAAAGAAAAGCTCTTGCTGTAGCCTGGGAATGTTCCCATTTTCACGGATGCGTTTACAGATGTCTTCTCACAATTCTGACTGACCACAAACCTCTGGAACAATCCCTTCCTGCGCCCACCGGCTCGCATCGAGCAGTGGATGCTCAGACTTCAAGGTTATGATTGCAAAATTATCTATTGGCCCAGAAAAGCATAACCCTGCTGGCTACTTCTCCCAGTGCCCTAGTCCTGAAACAGTTCACAACCACAACACCATGGAGAAAGCAGAAGCTCATGTAAACCTCTTCCACTCACACCCCATTCCTAAAGCGCTCTTGTTACAACAAATAAAAACAGCCACTCAGTCTGACCTGACTCCAAATGGTCACCAAAACCATTGAAAGTGGTCAATGGCAGGAACTTCTGCGTAGCCTACTGCACTTGACTTCTGAAACACAAGGTGTTCTATGATCGTTTGCCCAGGTTAAAGGTGAACTTACTGTGACGGACAATGACATCCTACTCCGAGATACAAGACTTGTTATTCCACGTTCATTGTGGGATCACACAATTGATTTGACTCATGCTGGTCACCAGAAAACAAAATCCCTTCTCAGAGAAAGTTGCATTCAGTCCTGCAGAGTGTGCAGCAGTTCTGGAAAAATCACACTCCTCCACTACATGTATCACCTCTGCCCACGTCCTCTTGGAGGGAAGTCAATGTGGATTTTTGTGATCTCTCTAATGGAAAACATTTTCTGGCTCTTATGATGACTGTCCTCATTACCCAGCAGTTGAAATGATCTGTGCTACTTCTGCCAACACTGTTATACCCAAACTAGACAAGCTTGTGTGATCCTGTGGCACATACAAGGGGCAGAGCTGAGGTCAGCAGTCAGGAATCAGAACCGATGGCACGTTAGAGCCAGGTTACATGGAGTAAGAGAAGGCAAGAGCTAACGCAATTGCAGGCAAACACTTTGGGCTACCACCAAATTGCTGCTGCTGCTGGGCTTAATAGCTGGTCTGCTGATTCTTCCAGTCCATCAGGTGGTGTAGCCAATCCACGAGCCTACCCCAGGCCAGCTGCGTGCGCTAGATGGCCCGGAGACTGGCTTTGCTGCAGGCCCTGATTCCTGACGCTGTGAGTCTTCAAGCATAAGTTGTTGGAAATCGTACGTGAACTTTATATTTTCTTTGCAGAAAAACAGATAAACCTGTTCAATCAGCATCAAGCATCTCCATGACAGCATAAAACCAATCCGTGGGGGAGAGTGGTTTTAAATACCTTAACTATCAACTGTAACAGAACACTCAGAACATCTGATTAGATGATAATGGAAACGGTGTTAGGCCGAATATCCATTTGAAATGTGCTTATGTCAC
This sequence comes from Gopherus flavomarginatus, assembly GCF_025201925.1. Lineage (NCBI taxonomy): Eukaryota > Metazoa > Chordata > Testudines > Testudinidae > Gopherus > Gopherus flavomarginatus. The sequence goes on along the minus strand of NC_066620.1, from coordinate 1,713,728 downwards.
ACTTCACAGAAAGGTCAAAATTAATGTTACTGCAAAAGCACTTTTCAAAGAACAATTATCTAGACTCTTGAAGCGAAAAACATTCCTATTAGGTTTACAGTCTGGGGTTTAAGTCTCACAAGTTTTATCTGGGGAAAATCGCAGATCAAATTGAAAGCTGAATTAAAGAGATATTGTAATGACCTTATCCCACCTGCTGCTTTTCTTCGTCCACTCTAATCCGTCAAACCTTACTCTCCAAAGTCTGTGATGCGACGGTTCTGAAATAAACTTCAAACGTAATGTTTTAGTGTCATAAACAGATAGCTAAGGGTTAATGTCTCTTTCACCTGGAAAGGAGTAACCTGACACACCTGACCAGAGGACCAATCAGGAAACCAGACTTTTTCAAATCTGGGTGGAGGGAAGTTTGTGTGTGAGTCCTTTGTTCTGGTCCTGTGCCTGTCTCTCTCTCGGCTATGAGAGGATTTCTGTCTCTTGCTTTCTAATCTTCTGTTTCCAAGTTGTAAGTACAAATATAGTAAAGCAGTAAGGTTTATATTGTTTTCTTTTGTATTTACATGTGTGTAGTTGCTGGAATGTGTTAAATTGTATTCTTTTGAATAAGGCTACTTATTCATATTTCTTTTAAGCAATTGACCCTGTATTTGTCACCTTAATACAGAGAGACCATTTTTATGTATTTTTCTTTCTTTTTACATAAAGCTTTCTTTTAAGACCTGTTGGAGTTTTTCTTTAGTGGGGAACTCCAGGGAATTGAGTCTGTGCTCACCAGGGAATTGGTGGGAGGAAGAAGTCAGGGGGAAATCTGTGTGTGTTAGATTTACTAGCCTGACTTTGCATTCCCTCTGGGTGAAGAGGGAAGTACTTCTGTTTCCAGGACTGGAAATAGAGAGGGTGGAATTCCTCTGTTTAGATTCAGGGAGCTTGCTTCTGTATATCTCTCCAGGAACCCAGGGAGGGAACACCTGGAGGGGGGAAGGGAAATGGTTTATTCCCCTTTGTTGTGAGACTCAAGGAATTTGGGTCTTGGGGTCCCCAGGGAAGGTTTTTGGGGGGACCAGAGTGCCCCAAAACACTCTAATTTTTTGGGTGGTGGCAGCTTTACCAGGTCCAAGCTGGTAACTAAGCTTGGAGGTTTTCATGCTAACCCCCATATTTTGGACACTAAGGTCCAAATCTGGGAATAGGTTATGACATTTAGCAGATTCATCTTATAGTCTTATGACTATATTACTTTACACTTTGCTTGAGGACTGACACTTCTCTCCTCTTGAAGGCATTTCTTTACCGCAGGAAGGAAAGCTGGCCAATCCTGGGGACACAGCAATTACAGGATGTCACAACCAGAGCCAGTTTTCTGCTGCCCGAGTCTGACATTTGCCTAGGACATTTCACTGGCTTTTCAAGCTCATTTGTCTGCAAATATTTCTAGTGATTTGATGTTCTTAGATGCAAGCAGACGGCATCGTGTCTTACAATCTTACACCTGCCACGTTACATCAAACGCTTGCTGACTGAAACCTATTCCCTACATGGTAATGTGGCCCCCTTAGCCCAGGCAGTTAGCCAACATTCAGAGCCTTGCTGGGCTGTTTCCAGGAGGAGGAAAAGCAGAGATTTCTCTGATGGAATCCTTTTCACAAAGAATGTTCCAACTCCTGCCTCCTCGCACACAGCAGGAATCACACAAAGGGACACGGTTTCCTGCCTCACCATTCAAAGCCTGCTTGTCTAGCCAGCTGCCGAAAAGCTCTCTCTTAAATCCATGCTAAGCACTTCTCCTGCTTTCCGGCTGCTGTATCTTAGTCTTGGTCTACACGACACACTAGGCAATCAGACTAGTTTTAGGCCAGTGGCTTCCACTGTTTCAGCCATCACTAAACAAAGGACATGTTCCCTCACTGAACCCGAATAGCTAGCACACCCATCAGCGTCAGCACTGCCTAACTGCCAAAGAGGAAAGCCACTCCTGCCGAGAACCACACACCTGCCAGCGTAATAATACAGAGTTACACAGGGCAATAAAACAATCTGATCTCTGACATGGGCCTCATTTTCCACTGCTTTGCACATGGCTTAGTAGCTGTATGCGTAAAAGGCTGCAGTCAGAGAGCAGCATCTCACACACCTCATCCATGAGTTCGCACAGGTTTAAGTGACAACACAGGGTGCCAGGCAGTGGGGGAATCAGGCACCGTCACAGTATCCGTAATGCCCCATTGTGATGTGCACAAAGGAGGGTGGCTTTGATTGTCGCACCGATCAGAGGATCAGATTCATTCCTAGGGCAGGCTCGTCAGAACAGCGAAAGGTCAGACCCATGCACAAAAATTGTGTTGAATTTCCCTTAGTGGCAGATATGTAACTCTTCTGCTTACAGATATAAATCAGATACTTGCGTGCACAGGTGAAGCTGTTTGCACCTGCATTTACATGTGCAGTTGTGGCAATTGTGCGTGACAACTGATGGTGCAATTGCACATGCATTGTTCTTGCACAACTCTGGGATTTTAATGTGTTGAAAAATCAAACTCCTCAGGCACAAATATCCTGTCTTCTTACCCAGGACATCAGTAAAGACAAAAGGTAGACAGGGAAAACAGAAATTCAATGATATACAAGCAGATTTTGATTTAAAAATCTAACACTAGAACCACCACGGGTGTAAAGCAGCCAGTGTGACTCCATTGAAATCAGAAGCACTATGCTGATTTGTACCAGCTAAGGATCTGACCCAAGACATACAATAAAGGATAATTGTCCAGTTGCAAGCCTGTAAAGACTGAAAATGTCCCTCTGAAACAGAAGTAGGGAAGACACGCTGATGGCCGAAACATGGTAGCAGCCACTAGATCTGTAGGACACTGAAGTACAGTTTACCTGTGCTTTGAAGGCAAGTTCTTTCCTTATACGACAGCTCTTCACTCTGCTGCCGTGTGATGCTAGAAGGCAGAAAGCCCTGCTTCTTAGCAACCCTTGTACGTATCACTTGCATGTTGGCAGTGGAACCTGGAGACGGTTGTGCGGTAAACCTCATTTTTGTTGCATTAATCAGAGCCATTTCTTGAGCATTTGTTTCAGAGAAGGGTTCATATACTGGAAATAAACCTTAGCACATGGCCCCTATTCTCCTTTTCTTCACCTGGTCACAGATATTTTGTTTCTCTTTGGCCCATCTCTGCTTGGAAACAGAGAAAATGAATAAAAGTAGGACATCTTGTACCTATCAAAAGTGAGGGCTCCAGAGGACTCATTATCTATGGGAGGCTATGCATGATGTGTGTAGCACTCGAGCAGCGAAATGCAGTACATGTTCAATTAATTTGACCAGAGTCCTGGTCCTGAGAAATGTTCTTACTCAATACGGAGATGAGACTCTTAACTCTGAATGACCCTGACACGCACAAACAATGCTGCCTATGAGTTAGACAAATTATGTAGCTATGCAGCTATGCTTCAATGTACAATTTTCAAAGTGAGTTTTGTGACGGCTGATACTCTGAAATTCCGCTCTCAGCCTCCTTTACGCACAAAAATTGTTAGCTTAGGAGAAGAATTCTGAGCTCCATTTAAACATGGGTCTTTTCCATTCCATGGTATTTACCTGTACCTTGTCCACGATACTTATGGTAGTCCAATCATTTCCAATGGGAAATGCAGCCAACACCACAGTAAATTTAACTACTCCTGGAAGTATCATTAGTAATAGAAACTGAAAGGCCCCGACTGAAATCAGGGCCCTGCCATGCTAGGCATCACACATACACAAAGGCAGAGACAGTCCCTGCCCCAACAGCTTACAGGAGAAACAGACAACACAGACAAAGGAAGGATTAGCATCATCAGCCCCACTACACAGACTGGAAACTGAGAAACGGCATGAATGCAGAATTGCCAAGTCTCAAGATTTTATTGTGGGTCACACGGTATCTGGGGGTTTTCTTAAAGCCCCAGATCCTGGAGTCAGGGGATTATATGAAAATCTCAGCCTTCTTTTAAAGTAAGTTTCTATCCTTCATGTTTGCAGAGAAAAGCTTGAAAACATGATCCTGAAAGGCTCAGCAAACAGAAAGCAAAAAAAAAAAAGTATTATTTTTGAGATCTCATGATTTTTAAGCCAATCTTTTGATTTTGAGGAGGGCCTCACTCATGATTTTTGAGCTCTCGTGATAGGCAAATCTGCGATAAGAGGCAAAAGTCACATGGGGAGTTTTTGGCAGAACCAGAAAGTGAACCCAGGTTTGTGTGTGTCTCAGAGAAGCGCTTTAACCTCCAGGGCTTCCTTTTCTAAATATGCAGTTTTAAGGCTCTGTCATTACATAGTGAACAATCAGCATTCAGCCCACCCTTGTAAACAGCCTTCTGTCCCAAGTAAACAGAACTCCTCATTCAGTGAAGGTAGAATTTTATATCTGAAATGAGCTCTCAAATTGCTGTACCGCACTCAGATGAGAGATGCTGCCGTATTGAGGTCAGGCAGCCACTGACAAAAAACTCGAAATGGTTTTCCCTAAATTGAGCAGATATGCAGCATCACGGGAGAAAGACAATGCTCTCAAGCTTCTGCCAAGCTTTGTGATACCGCCGGCAGTCAAAGCAGAGAAGGGCTGGAGCTGTGAAGTTCTCCTCTGAATCCAGATTCAAAGATTTGCACATTTCCACAGGACTTGAACGGAGAGTTTTGGTTCAGCCCAATGTAGAGAAGGGGGCTGCATCCTCACTCACTCAGGGCCACACTCCATGGAACACAAGCTCATGCCAATTCCGCTGCTGCTCTTGGCAACACTGCTTCCTGCTCTCGCTTGGTCAGGGAGGCAGCAACCCTGATGGGCTAAAAATGCAGCTGAGGAGGGACACAGTTCCCCTGCCCCACCCCCTTTCCATTAGCCACCTCCCCTGCGACACTGGCACAAGCCTTAGGAGCCCCTACGTTGGATCTATTCTCTGGGCCAGATTACAGCAGCAATATGGTACCAAGCCACCACCTCACACTGGGGGAGTGGGCTCATTGGCTGAGCCGAGCCCCGAAGCGTTAGCGTAGCCACCAGCTAATTTCATTACGAGACCACAGTTAAAGCTGTGAGCAGTGAGTTCCTTCAGAACACGGTTAAATGGCTACACAGTCTGTTTCATTTGGACTGGTGCTATATGCAGAACTGGGGCACCACCAATCATAGGCCTTCTTAGAGAAAGGGGTTTAGTACAGTACATTAGAGACAAATTAAATTACACTTGCTGACAAAAATCCATAAGCAACACTGTACAGTCAGAGCCTAGATATTCTGGGGAGAACAGGGAGGTTGAACTCCCAAAAATATAAACTCGAATCAACAGATTGTAAGCAAGATTACTGCACTCTAAGTGTGCACTGAGTAAGGGCTTTTATGAAAGCCAGGGCACAATGCTGATTAACATCATTGTGCAATGTCCATACTAACCCTATGTGAGGAATTATGGACATTCTCTGATATGATGCTTTTGGCTGTGAGTTCTCTACTTAGATTTCACCAATCAAGTGTAAACTTCTCAGGCACTATAACAGCTGTAACATGGAGTCCGAGACAGTCCCCTTGGGCAGTCTGATCTATCCTGCCATCTAGGTGAGCTTTTCTTTGTGATGGGTGGTCCCTTACCTCAAGAATCACAGCGATATTCAGGTTACTTCCAGAACCAAAGGACGAGCCACATACCCCAGTTCAACTGCAATTAGCTCTCACACCAAAGACATTTGTAGTCAGTCCTATAATAAACCATATAAAGAGTTATTAAACAGAAAAAGGAAAAGAGTTGTTTACAAGGTTAATGCAGGTAGACAGACACACAAATGAGTTACAATCTTAAATTTCAAAAGGTAGCAGCGGGCTGCTATAATCGACAATCTTTGTCCGTCCTTTAGGGCTAGCCCAGGCTAACCAGCTGAGGGTCTGTTTCTTACACCTAGCAAACCCTTGGCCCCCAGAGTCCAGGCAGCAGAGAACTAATCAATTCCTTCTTGTTAGGGGTTTTTTAATCCCCCTCCTGCCATGTGCTCTGAGCTGCAAATGCAGCAGATGTGAGAAGTCCGCTTGCATGACTCATCTTCATGGTGGAGAGAGCAGAACAAGTCTTTTGTCCTCTTTGATGTCCCACAATAATCTGTCTGTGTCAGGACCTTTCCTGTTGGGAAGAATGTAACACCTGCGGTTAACGATCAGCACTTTGTACTAATTAATGTCTTCCTCCTGTCTGATTTACACAGTCACAGGGCTCACAGGACAACCACTCAAATATTCCCTTACAAGATGGGGTGCAGATGTTACAAGGGAGACTAATGCCGGTAGCAACTCACAAGCTCTTAATAAAGTCTGAACACTCCACACATTCTTATCATTCTGTACCTGTTTTACCAACACAGGTGAGCCAGACGGGGCCCAGGCGTGTACTTCTCACTGTTCCATTGAGCCTTGGCATGAGCGGGCACCTGGTCTGCCAGCATCACAGCCAGATGGTGATGTGACCCCATAGCGGTCTGGGGGAAACCCCAAACGCTGCTGGCTCGGAGACACACACAGCGGGGAGTTAGGACAGCAGGATTCAATTCCCTGCTCTCCCCCAGACTCCCCAAAAGACCTTGAGCTAATCACTTAGGCCTGGGTTTTAAAGGTGTTTGGGCAGCTATTGATGAAATCAAGGGGGTCAGGTGCTTCTGAAAATCCCACAAGCTGCCCATCAGCAACTGTAGGCACCTAGATACCTTTAAACATCGCACCCTCCGTCTCTGTCCCTTAGCCCCACAGCTGTGAAATGGGGATGAGGATCATTCTTGTGTTTGTCTTGCCTGTGGAGCTTGTTTGCTCTCAGGGCTGGGACTGGCTCTTGCTATGTGTCTGCACAGGGCCAGTACAACGGGGCATCTAGCTGCTACCACAATATAACCAAGCTGGGCTCCTCCTGACCTCGGTGAGTGTCGCACAGGTCAGCTCTGCCCAGGCTTCCTGCGTCTCAGCTCACAGGAGAGGGTTTGAGCTGCATGAGCCCCACGCTTCTCGCAGACACCCCTGAGCAATGGGCAGGATATAGAGGATTGGTGCCTCCTTCCAAGCAGTGTCAGCACTGCAAGGCTCTCTCCTGAGAAGGGGAACCAGTGAATTTCCCCTTAATTGACTCTTACGGCTCCTCCATGGGGTGCATGAGTTTATGGAGCAAAGCAGACTGGAGGTTAAGTGGGAAATGGCTCAATAAGGCTCTTCTCAAGTCTGCTTCAGAATAGCACATCAGGGACAAGTGGCGACAAAATGAAAATTACTCACTCCAAGGGTGCAGCTGACAGACAGCACCTGGCGAAGGGAGCCAGCAGAACGTTTCCCCTCGGCTTAAAAAACCGCACTTTTCCCAGCTTGATCCTGCTGTCAGACACAATTGCTCACAACCATGAGATACATGTACAGACACACACGCATACACACAGACAAGCACAGATCCACGCAGACACGCACACAGAGACACTCGCGCACACGCAGATGCACAGACACGCAAGAAAAAAAGAAAAGAATCTTCTAATTCTGCTTCATTTTCTGACCCTTTTGTACAAACTCTGGCATATTTCAGGATTTACCTTGACCCACCTTCTCATTGGCTCAGATTCTGGCTGCTCCTCTGATCAGTGGGGTTTGGGTTTGGTGGAACCCCTGGCAAGCTCTTCCTTGCTGTTACTCTCGTGATTTGTGCCTGTGAGCCTCAAACAAATCTGCGGCCCTATTGTGCTGGGGTGAACCTGCATCTAGTGAGCTCAGTCTGACCAGACACACCAGGGAAAGGAAGCTACACACTCCATGGTACAGAGGGGAACAGAGGAGTTTCCCTAGGGTCCCATAGTGAGCTCAGGGCAAATGTAGACTTGACTCGAGCTCTCCTGAGGCCCAGTCCAGTGATTTAAGCATCAATTCCATCCTCCCGTTCACTCAGCCATGCTCCATACAGCACATGGACAGATGATATTCATAGCTCCTTGAAAGAGGAAGTCCAAGGGAAGCCTCCACCATGGAAGCCTTCAGCTCACTTGGAGAGTCTCCCCCACCCTGCCGGAGCTGGAGATATGAAATCGGAGCAGAGCAGGTGACTTCTTTTTTTTTTAATTTTTTTTTTAAAAGGTAGCCGACAGATGCAGGGAGCTTCAAATAAACCAGACTCCAGGGCTCAGGGGATTCATTGATGAAAGAAAATCAAAAACCGTTTGTAAAAGAGGAAAATCGGTCAAAAACTGACATTGCAACACAAATAAATCTCCTGAACCCAGATGTAGCCTCGGCTGGTAAAACCCATGGCAGGAGACTAACGCGGAGGAAAACTCTACAAGGATCTCTGCTTGGAGTATCTCCCTCCTCATTCCATCCAGGGTGTGGAATGGGTCATGGGGAACACCCCAACCTTCAGGGACCAAAGGCTGAGGTACACAACTGCTCTTGGGATTAGGTACCTGGAAAGATAGTTGCTTCTCTTTAGTAAAGGCTCTGCGAGAACTTGCACAGTTTGACTAGGACTTAGTGTAGGGGGAGGGTTTGGTTTTGTTTGATCGCAAGTTATTATAAACAGGGCAGAGCTCAACGAGTCACGGCCCAGCTGTCCACTCTGAGCTAGGCCCTGGGGGAGCCAGTCGCCTGGCAGAGTGGCTGGCCAGAGGGAAAAGGAAAGTTCTGTGCTTCCCAGCTCAAGAAGGGCAGGGCCATCTCCAGCCCCACTTGCAGCAGACCGAGAGCTGAGTACGGGCCTTCCCCCTACTTTCAGCCCGTACATCTAGTTTATCGCCAGGACATTCCTTCTGGCTTCACACTTTTCATTTGCTGTGGCTCCACCTCTCCTTCTTCCCCGCTCACCAGAGACAAAAACAGCTGAAACCCAAGAACAGTACAGCTGGCCGCCTGGGCCTTTAGACTGATTCATCACAGCTCTGCATCAGAGCCCCCCTGCAGTTCCAGCTGATTCCCAGCCCTCCTGGTCAGTTCCATTCCCTGCTCTGTCCTTTCCTCTCCTGGGACCTGATCCAAAGCCCATTGAAATCAATGGGAAGACTCGAATAGGCTTTGGATTGGGCCCGTAAGCCTTATACAGTTCTCTGCAATAGGATGGAGCGCACTGGTGCAGTTTGGACTTTCCTGCATGTAACCAAACACTCCAGCACGTTTCCATTTCCCTCCCACTATTCATCTAAACTACGTCCTGCTTTTCCACAGCCTGGGGATACAAGGAATATCAACTGAACATAAGAATGGCTATAGTGGGTCAGAGTAAAGGTCCATCAAGCCTAGTATCCTGTCTGCCGACAGTGGCCAACGCCAGGTGCCTGAGGGGGAATGAGCAGAACAGGGAATCATCAAATGATCCATCCACTTTCGCCCATTCCCAGCTTCTGGCAAACAGAGGCTAGGGACCCCATCCCTGCCCCTCCTGGCTAATACAGGAACATATTTCAGATCTTCTAGTGTGTATATTAATGTTTGACTAACGTCTTCTTTACCCATGAAAATCACACCGACAGCGCAGCTCAGCTCACATGTTCAAAGGTTTACAAGTGAACATATTATATCTTAATCATCTCTTTCAGACCAGGCATAAAACAGACCCTGACCATTTTTGGTTATTAAAGATCCCATAGCACATTTTGCAAGAGAAGAGGCATTAACCCACCTGTACATCTACCAGCATCGCCGCTCTGGGGGGAGAGCAGGGTCTCTCTTTCTGCAACCCTACCAGGCCCTTCTGTCTCTTCCTTCAGCTCCCAGGCTCTTTTCTAGAGTCAGTATAGAGTTAGCTACTGACAATAATACTCCCTGTGAATTTAGTCCCTTTTTTCAGTCTGTATCTATCCTCATTTCTGCAAGTGGGCCTGCTACTTGCATCTTTTCTTTGCATAATTTGAGCAAGTCATTTTCCACCTAAAATGTACTGTTCATGGTGGGGTCCCAAGCGACCTAGTACTATTTTGGCTCCCTGATTGGAAACCTGAAACCATGTAACCAGGAGCATAATGAATGCCACAAACAGGAATATCCCTGTTCGCATGTGAATTCCCACAGGAACATAGGAATTGCCATATTCACACAAATGTTTGCGAATAGCAAACAACAAGGCACTGTGGGCATGACTGAACTGAACAGTGATTCAGAATCTGGATGCATTAATTACTATTAATTATTATTATTGTGACACCACCTCAAGGCCCCAGTCATGCTGCAGGACCCTATTGTTCTAGGTGCTGTACATATATATAACAAAAAAATGTCCCTGCTCCAAAGATCCTGAATGCTCATTAGTCCTGCTGTGCTCTTCTCAGACAGCTCTGCTCCTGTCTGATGTAGGAATTCTCTGTCTGTGCCCTTTTCTCCTCTACCACCCTTCCTCTCGTTCTCTCATCATCTGTGTTTGCTTGTGGAGCGTTAATCCCCTCTCACTGGTCCGAGGGCCATGTCCAGACTGGGAATTTTTGCCCTGATGTAGTTACGCCAATGCAAACCTGCATCTAGCCATGCTGCTCCAGTGTGAGATGGGCCTTTCACTGGTGTGACTTACCCCAGCACATTACCAGGATACGTCCTATCAATGCAAGCTCCCTTTTATCCCTTCCAGTGTGTTTGCATTAGGAGTAGAAACCAGTAGCTACATCAGTGCAAACGACTGTAATCTAGACAAGCCTTCACACGCCATCTCTCCCCTTCTGCTTTCAGTACCTTGTCTCTATCCTCTTCCTCTCTTCCAAATGTCTCTTCCTCCAAAAAGCATTTCTCTCTCTGCTCTGTGAGTACTCCCCTATTTGCCCACAAGCTCTTTCCTCCCCCTCCCCCTTCTCTTCACCCCCTTTTTTGTTCCTAGACCTCCTGCCAACTAGTCCCTGACTCTGTGATCTTATTCCCGGTCAGCACCTCATCTTCCTTTCCAACGCTGCCATTTGCTAAGGATGTGGCACCTCCTCAATTGCTTTTTAATCATCAGATGCCAGATCCCAGCTATGAAAATCTATCAGATGCCAAATGAATCTAGGTGATGAGACAAGTCTATCACTTTGTGGGAAATCAATGTCCCGGTTCTTTAAAAGCAAAACCCACTTACAATTACATTAGCTGGCCACGGTGGCATATCTGGGCCAGTCCTTTCAGAGTCTGTAATGCAAAAGGTGGGATGGAATGATAAACTGGATTACGCTGTTCAGCCACGAAGTGGCACGGTGTGTAAAATACCTGATTTAAATACACCTCAGCCATACCTGGCAGAGCATTAAAGGATCTTAGGATGAACACATCTGCTATACATAAGCAAGCTCTGCAGCCAGGCCAGATCTGGTACAGAAACATATGACATGGTGTCAAGAGTAAACTAAGAACAGCAACAGAAGGAAAACAGTAACAAAGGTTGCAGGATCTCATCAACATGCCCTTCCTCAATGCCCCAGAGACTATCAGCTTGGACAAATCTTCAGAATGGACAGACTGGAAACAGTATTTTGCAAGATTTCAGATCACAGACAAACTCCACACAAAAATGGGAGATATGCAGCTATCTTTAATTTCTGCTATGGGGAAGTAGGCAGACCATATCTTTAAATCCTTTGACTCTAATGAAGACAGTCACAAAGATGACTATGAAAGGATTCTGGCTGTGTTTGACACACATACTTTATATATATATATAAAGATATCTCAGAGAAATGCAGTTTATGAAAGAGCATGTTTTCACCAGGGAATTCAAGAGCCAGAGGAAGAAGGTGAATGTTTTATAAGAGCTCTGCACGCACTGGCTGAAAACTGTGGTTTCATGCAAAACATGAAAATACCAGAGACAGGTTGATTATTGGGTTAACAGAATAAAACCTTTCCCAGCAGCTACAAATGAGAATTTTAACGCTAACCACAGCTATACAGAGAGCAAAGCAGTCTGAGCTTGTAAGACAGCAAAATCTAGAGCAATTTGACAACCTAAAAAAATCTTTAATTAGCTTAGAAACTGTAAACAGACACTTGAGTGTTAAAAGTCATGACCATAAAACCCTGAGGCAAGGAGAGAGAACTCTCAGACTAAGTGGGACAAATTCAGCCTACGTGCACAAGCTGTGGAAAAAGTCATATCCCAAGAAATGATCTATGTCCAGCCAGAGGCACATGGTGTAATAAATGCGTGAACTACAGACATTTTGCAGCAGCTGGCTGCACCAAAGAGGCCAGGGAGTTGACTCATATCACAGACAATTAAGAGCAGTTGTTTCTGGGATCTATCACTTGTGATGACATAGATCTTGCCTGGAGAGTGAAACTGAATATTCCTGGCAAGATGATTGATTTTAAAATTGACTCAGAAGCTGATGTCAGTCATCTCAGAAGGGCCTTACAATCACCTTCATCCCCTCTCAGAGCTGAAGTCACCTGACACAGCTCTGACTAGCCCTGGGGTTATTCTGATGCGCATGGGCCAGTTCACCACAGAAACAACTGATAAAGACAAAGGCTTTGCATTCAGAGTGTATGTGATCCAAGGATCAAAGACCACAATCTTCTCAGCCACAGTGTAGCAGCCATGATGGGCCTAGTGAGAAAGGTGGAAGAACTCAATGGAGGATTTGATGATACTGGACTTTTGAAAGGAGAGTCAGTAGAAATCAAGAGACAATGCTGAACCACACAGTACACAAACAGCTCTACCAGATAGACCTTGGTAGAGACTGCTGTAGGTGATGCGTAGGGGGTGCATGCAGCATCAAGTGTCCCCCCCAGATTTCTGCTTGGCCTGCTGCATGGGGAAGGGAGAGAGGCTCTGTCCTTCTCCCACTGCACCCATTCCCCACATGCTCAGCCCCTGTCTCTGGCAGCTGGGCCTGGGCAGGGAGCAGAGGGAGTGGACCAGCCACTTCTCTCATCACCCACTCTGGGTCACTGCTCTGTGCAACACAGCAGCTGCCTGAGAGAGAGACCGGCTGGGGAGGGAACAGCAGTGGACTTGGGAACGGGCCAAGAGAGCTGGAGTCCCGTTTCCCCCAGCACGTTTCCAGCTTGCTCAGCCTCTGTCCCTAGCAACAGGGCCTACAAGGCAGGGACGGCCCACAACCACTGCCACCCCAGCTGAGCTCTCTCTCAGGAAGCTGCTGTACTGCACAGAGCAGCGACCTGGAGCAGCCAGCTTCAGCCGCGTGAGAAGCGGCTTCCTCCCACTCCCCGCCTGGGCCCAGCTGCCAGGGGAGCAGCCGAACATGCCGAGGCCACGGCGCAGCAAAAGAAGGACAGAGCCTAGGCACAAAGGATTTGCCTTTGGCTTAGCTGGGAAATTTGTTTAGGAAATTCCCTGAACTGGTTCCCTGACCCCAAGGCATGTTCTGAGTGGCAGCACAAGGTCCCGCCGACAATTCCAGACCTCCTTTTCTAACTAATCTGCCACCGCTTTGCTAGCCACATCCAACAGACAAGAGAGCCCATGCGAGGCAAACGGAAACCCTGGGATTTATAAACCAGAGTTCATGTTCCAATAGAAAATGGTAGAAAGCACTGATCTATGAATATAAACCTGTGCCCCTGTCAGTTCTACCCCATCCCTACTGTTATCTATTGTTTGTCTTGCAGGTAGCGTCTAGGAGCCCTGTTCGTGGCCCAGACCCCGCTGTGCCAGGTGCTGTACAAACACAAAACAAAGAAAGACAGTTCCTGCCCCACAGAGCTTCCAATCCAAGTATAAGACAAGAGACAACAGATGGATCCAGATCGAGGACTACAAGGAAACAGAGAGACAATATTCATCAGCATGATGGGCAGGGCTCTCAGCTCATCAGCTGTAATTCATGTCTGAGTGAGACAATGGCTCCAGATCCACATACACACACCCCACATTACAGTCATTGTATCTGAGCAGCAAAGAGTGAGCAGCTACATCACACACTTTACAGGGGATCTTAGGGCCCCACAGTGGTTTGAGCATTGGCCTGCTAAACTCAGAGTTGTGAGTTCAATCCTTGAGGGGGCCACTTAGGGATCTGGGGCAAAAATTGGTCCTGTTAGTGAAGGCAGGGGGCTGGACTCAATGACTTTCAAGGTCCCTTCCAGTTCTAGGAGATTGGTATATCTCCAGTTGGTAAAAGTGCTTCCTTCTGCAAACCTATGCCTGAGTTACGTCCTTTGGCAGATATCACACTGTGCTCGAATATAAATCCACTAGAGTTAGTCTCCAGAACAATGGCTCAGAAATTTCAGGTCAGTCTCTCTATTATGACAATAAGTGATGGCAAATCCACCACAGCCTTTTAACAAGCCTCGGTCTTGTCTGCCTGACTCTAAGGGGAACCCTAAGGACTGGAGAGCCCCACATTTCCCACAGCTCTCAAATGTATCTGCCTGAAGTCCAGCCAGACGAGAGGAAGAGAGAAATGGTCCATGTGGATCAGAAACTTTCAGTTACTGAACTACAAATGTAAATGTTTATTACCTGGACATAGTGGTGCCAACTGAGACCAGGTCCTCATTGTGCTAGGTGCTGTGCACGCGCACATACACACACATACGAGTAAGACAGTCCGTGCCCCAAAAGGCTTACAGTTGAAAGACAGGTAAAAGGGTATAAGGGGAAACAGAGGCACAGAAAAGGAAAGGGATTTGTCCATGGTTACTCAACTGCTGGCAAAGGCAGGAATACAACTCAGATCTGCTCACCCCTTTTCTGATGCCCTAGGCCCACACCGCACTGTCCCCTCTCTTTGTCACACTGTTTTCAAATGTTCTCACTGACATATTGACCAGCGCTGCAATAAGTGGCCCCAAAGAGCCAGAGTGAAGGGACAGTCAGCACAGGACTCAATGTAAACTCACTGCAGCCCCCAGTCCCTGCCCTCTCAAATCCTGCGGCCCTAGAATTCTATGATTAGCCCTGGGATCCCTTGCAGCTGCTGGACTGAGAGTCAGATCAACCACAGAGCCCTCTGGAACACAGAGTTGGTCCCTGGTGCGTTCCATACGTCCAATCTCTCTGTTATATGGTGCAGGTTGGCAAACTGTTTCATTATTTTATATCCCTAAGGCCATGTAGCCTGTCAGTCCTTTGGGGCAGGGTGTGTCTTGTTCTGAGTTTGTACAGCACCTGACACAGCAAGTCCTGGGCCAGGACTGGGGTTTGGAGGTACTACCACAATACAAATAGTACAGAGGCTATAAAACATCTGGCCCTGCTTCTTAGGACTGACTCATTTCTCCCAGATGCAGGTCCCAAAGGTGCCTTCAAGCCATGCATGCGATCCTTGGACTCAGGAGCTGCTCTTCCGTCCCAGGAGCTGTGGCAGCAGCTGAGAATAGCCAGAGCAGTTGTGCTTCCCACGTAACAGGCTGCAAGGCAAAGTGTTACTCCCGCCAGTGGCGTTCCCCGTGGGCTGTCAGCCAGAGTGGCGCACAGGGGCTGGATCAGATCTCTCACTACATGTTCATGCTTTGCAATTCCGTGCCATATAACTGCCCCCGCTGCAAAAGCCTATCCCCCACTAGAGAGCAGCTCCATGGCCCAGGGGGTTTCAGAGCAGCGGTGATGTCAGAGCCTGTTGCATGATGGGGCATCTCCATGGAGCAGGAACCAGCCTGTGGAAAGGGAGAGAGGAGGAAAGGCACGCGGAGTTCTGTTCTGAATGTCCCCCCGTGGCCTTGCTGCACCAGGCATTCAGCACCTCAAGATCCCTTTGGCTCATTTTGTTTTAAAGCTTTGCAGGTCAGCTTGAAGTTTTGGTTTTTAGAGCCAGCCATTCAGGGCCGTCCTTAGGCATAGGCAACATAGGCAGCTGCGTAGGGCACCTGAAAATTTGGGGCACCACTGGGTCTTAGTGTCCACCCTCTTGTTTTCCTATCCCTGTTCTGACCCTTCCTGCAGCCGCCCACAGATGGCTGCTCTAGCCTGGTGAGTCTTCCTTGGGAGGGAATCTAGTAGTTAAAAGTGAAAAAACCTCCAGCCTGCCAGACCTATTAGCACAACATTGAAACTGTTAAAGAGACATTCAAGGGGTAATAAAGCCATTTAACAGGCATTTGCCAACCCCAAGGTATATACTGACAGGTTTCAGAGTGGTAGTCCTGTTAGTCTGTATCAGCAAAAACAAGGACGAATCCTTGTGTCACCTCAAAGACTAACAAATTATTTGGGCATAAGCTTTTGTGGACTAGAACCCATTTCATCTGATGTCCATGAAAGCTTATGCCCAAATAAATTTTTATACTGTCAGTTTCTGACTTTACTGACAAAAACAGTTGTGCATTAATGTAATATTTACACAGAACACGTCAGTCTACAGGACCTTAGTTTAAAATTTGCTTTAAAAATATTTCATTAGTGAGCTGGTGAAGATTATAAAATCACATTTCTAAAAAATGCTTGCATAGAGTTTTAGATGCACAATCATCTTTAGCCTTAAATGCGTGGATCTTCAGACATACAGTTTTTTAAATAAATCCTTCAAAAGAACTCCCTTATCTAAAATACACATTTTAATTACTATAGTTAAAAAAAAAAAGTGCTTCCAAGTCTTCCTGTCCTTTCTGTCCATCCCTTCACCACCTCTCCCCCCACTCCCCACTGAAGAGAGCCCTTAAAGGGACAACAGTCCTTCCCTTCCAGATAGCTGGACAAAGAGTTTCCCTTTCTTTACTTCTGACTATCCAACGAACTAGTTTTAAAAGAACCCTCCAGCAAAATCAGTACCTTAGTAAGACAAAATCCTTGTTATATCTAAAATCTTTGGAAACATATTTTTTTAAAGTTGGTGAAATTTCATAACCATGTCTCTTGTTATGGAGATCACACAAAGTAAATTACTGTTCCCTTTTTCTAAAAGCAATGAACATTGTTATGAACACACTAAACCTCTCTGATTAATTTAAAAGAATGTCTTTGTTTCAGTGAGTTAAATATGTAATAATCTGGAATGCTGGCTTAAGGTTTGAGTACATTTAAAATATAAATTCAACTTAGAAATACTGAATAAGAAAATGTAAAACAGAGAAGAGCTGCATCATGTATTCCATTATATGTAATGTTGTATTCAGCAGGACAGCTGACTCATCCTTACTATGAAGTTTTCGCAAATAAATCTCTGACAAACTTCAGGGCATATCAAAAAACTGTGACTGACATTTTTTATTCCCAAATTTTAGTGCTTTTAATTAGGTACTTTCTTCATGTCCATTCTGCATGAGGGAGAGGGCATGGAAGTCTCTGCAGGGAACTGTGACTCTCCGCCACCATGAGGCAGGCCGGGCATCTCATTATCCTTTGCTGTCAAGTCCCTCCTCCCCCTCCCGCACCAGGCTGTGAGCTTGGGCTGCCATCAGGCACAGGGGCACCAGTTTAATAATACTGCCTAGGGCCCCATAAATCCTAAGGACGGTCCTGCAGCCATTCGTCCTCAGAATTGCTGAAGAAATTACAGCTGTACTCGGCAGATGGTTTGTAAAAGGGGCTGAGGAAAATGGAACAGTCTCACTGACTATTAGCCAGGCTATTACACGAGTCTAACAGCCTGAGGCTAGAGTCATTTGCCACTTCAGAGAGCAAACACAATTCATATTATCCATAGGGGTAGCAAGCTGCTGGCTACAGGATTGCAGGTGTTAGTGCAGACGGGGGAGGGCAGCCCTGTTCAAGAACCCACCCCTCAGAGCCTGACCCAACAAACTCACGCTGACCAGGGCCCAGACTCTCAAAGGTATTTAGGTGCCTAACTCCCGTGGGAGGATCTGGGCCTGAAAGGCTGAGTGGGGCAGGATGTCTCACTTTTCAACCTCATCCCTTGCACTGGCCGGCCTGAGCCAGTTGGGATGATCTCCCAGCTCCCCTGTGAGACAGGGATTGCCTCCACATGTCACGGATGGGGTAACTGAGGCAGAGAGAGAGGAAGGGCCGGGCACCTTGGGGTCTGTTTCACTCAGTCTATTTCTGCACTCTGCAAAACACAGGGGCTGCCTACTTCTATTCCCCTGCCCCACACAAGGAGCTAGCTATGATCTGTGGATTCCTTTCACCAAGAAGGTCTAGTGAGACTAGAATGAAAGTTTAGTAAATAAAAGCAGTAGACTTCTCTCCATGGCACTCCTGCAGTTTCACATGGTGTAGCGCCATGGAGTCAGACCGGCACAAAACTGGACAAGCCCAGCTGTGACTCAGGGCCAGTATTTCCATTTAGTGTGTGCGCTACCAGAGAACAAAGACTGAGAAAAATATTAGCAGCAAATAAACTTCTGCCTTCCCATAGTTCCAAACCTATAGCTAACAACTGACATTGTAAGCAGCCCTATATAACTAGTGAGTAAAAATTACTTCTTTCAAGACTATTATCATGAAAAATTTGAAGGAATTTTACCGACTGGTAATTAAAATCTCATTCTTTTTTGTAGCATGTGGCAACTGAGGTAAAGCTATTTTGTTAAAGGTACAGGTTCCAAACTGCATTAGCAATCAATGTGTTTTATCTTCCTGGGAAAGTACAATAAAAGATTCAGAACTTACACGTGAGCCATATAAAGATACCAACAATCAAAAGTCAACATGGCATCTTATCAAACATCCAGTTTAAAGATGCCAGTATTTAAAGGTCTGGTTTTGTCTGTTTTTATTCTGCACTGTTTACTTGTCTCATCTAATGATCCAACTGTGAGATGAAAATTACCCTGAATCTCTCTTGAAGTTTTCTCCGTGTGACTATCAAAGGATGTTTTGTTTTGAATGGTTTGGTTGTTTCCCCTCCCCCCAACCAAAGTAGATAAGAAGACTAAGGGTATGTCTACATCTACAATTTTGCAGCGCTGGTTGTTACAGCTGTATTAGTACAGCTGTATAGGGCCAGCGCTGCAGAGTGGCCACACTTACAGCAACCAGCGCTGCAAGTGGTGTTAGATGTGGCCACACTGCAGCGCTGTTGGGCGGCTTCAAGGGGGGTTCGGGGAACGCGAGAGCAAACCGGGGAAGGAGACCAGCTTCCCCGCGGTTTGCTCTCGTGTTCCCCGAACCCCCCTGCAAACGGCAGGGAAGGAGACCTGCTTGCACAGGGGTTCGGGGAACGCGAGAGCAAACCGGGAAGGAGACCAGCTTCCCCGCGGTTTGCTCTCGCGTTCCCCGAACCCCCCTGCAAACCGCAGGGAAGGAGACCTGCTTGCACAGGGGTTCGGGGAATGCGAGAGCAAACCGCAGGGAAGGAGACCTGCTTGATTACCAGAGAGGCTTCCTCAGGTATGCTGGGATACCTGCTTATTCCACGAATGTCAAGAAAAGCGCTGGTAAGTGTCTACACTTGATTACCAGCGCTGGATCACCAGCGCTGGATCCTCTACACCCGAGACAAAACGGGAGTACGGCCAGCGCTGCAAACAGGGAGTTGCAGCGCTGGTGATGCCCTGCAGATGTGTACACCTCCTAAGTTGCAGCGCTGTAACCCCCTCACCAGTGCTGCAACTTTGTGATGTAGACAAGCCCTAAGGGCTTGGCTACACTGGAGAGTTGCAGTGCTGGTGGTGGGTTTGCAGTGCTGCAACTTAGTAACTGTCCACACCTGCAAGGCACATCCAGCGCTGCAACTCCCTGGCTGCAGCGCTGGCTGTACACCTGGTCTGCTTGGGGTGTAACGATTGCAGCGCTGGTGATGCAGAGCTGCTCATCAAGTGTGGCCACCAAAAGCGCTGTTATTGGCCTCCAGGGTATTAGGAGGTATCCCAGAATGCCTGCTCACAACAAACCAGAAGAATGGCTGACCTCCGAGCTCCCTCGAGCTGCTTATCTAAAAAACAAACACAGCTCCTGTTTGCTGGAGTGAGTGGAGGCAGGCAGGGGAATTGCTTTGGAAGGTTCACAGCTGTTTGCTTGAAGAGACAAGTCACAGGGCAGAGGAGGAGGGGGGAGTCCGTGTTGAGCAGCTGCTTATGTGGTCTGAAGGCTATTTAGGAGTGCATAATTTGCATTTCGTGAATAAGAGAGGGGTGGGAGAAGGGTTCGAAACTTTTAAATTGATTGCAGGTTGGTGCTGTGTATGTTCCAGTCCTTAGAACTTGCAAGGCAGGGAGCTGACAGCTCCAAAAATCCACTCTCTCTCTCTCCCCCACGCTCCCTGTCACTCTCCACCCCACCCCCCTCTTTTGAAAAGCACGTTGCAGCCACTTGAATGCTGGGATAGCTGCCCACAATGCACCACTCCCAACAGCGCTGCAAATGCTGCAAATGTGGCCACACTGCAGCACTGCTAGCTGTCAGTGTGGCCACACTGCAGCGCTTTCCCTACACAGCTGTATGAAGACAGCTGTAACTCCCAGCGCTGTACAACTGTAAGTGTAGCCATACCCTAAGAAGATTTCAAGAGGAATGAAAAAAACCCCACCAATGTCCTTGTACACTGGAGGCAGGCAGGGCAGCTGCAATCTTGGCGCAATTCATTAAAGGTCTGATCCAAAACCCAGTGGGAAAGATTCCCATTGCTTCAACTGGCGTTGGATTGGACCCTCAGAACTCACAATTTGTAAGAGCACCTCTTTAGTGACTAGGCTGAAATAATTATGTTTGACCTGTCATGACCTAAGTGATCCTGTCCAGATATGCCTGTGATTTCCAGTTAACTACCACTCTGATATATTATGTTCTCACAAAGGGAATCGATAAATGTGTCTGTTGGGTGTTGCCACCTCATCCCTCTTGTCAGCAGATACCCCAGCCTGCTCTACCCTTTGATCCCTATCATGGCGTTTCTGGAAAGTGAATTCATTCATGTTTTGCACAGAGACCGGAGCAGTGAAGAGAAGTCATCTGCAGCAGGCTTGTCCAGATTTCCAGAACACAACTTTTAATAAACAGACATTCCCAAGAGTATCGCAGATAAAATTTCGTTATTGCATTTGTAAAGTTAATACATCAAGCCAATAAAAAGAGAGAGAGAGAGAGAGAGAGAGAGAGAGAGAGAGAGAGAGAGAGAGAGAGAGAGAGAGAGAGAGAGAGAGAGACTGCAATGACTAGGGAATTACATTCTGTAAGAAAATGTCTGAATTTTCGTATAAAATGTGCGTGGTATAAAACTTTGTAATATATTGGTCAAGAGGGCTGAGGTAGAGAGAGAAACTTTTTAAAGTGATGGACCCAGGAAAAAACCAAGATCAAAAAATAAATCAGGTCTGATAGCTCCTGTGACTAGAGCTCCTAAATACAAAGCATGTTTGCCAGTCAATGCAGTATTGTAGTGCATACAAGTACAGTAGAACCTCAGAGTTACAAACACCCAAGTTATGAACTGACCAGTCAACCACACACTTGGTTTGGAACCAGGAGTATGCAGTCAGGCAGCAGCAGAAACAAAAGAAAAAAGGCAAATACAGCACCACACTGTGTTAAATGTAGACAACTAAACAGATAAAGGGAAAGTTCAAAAAAAGAAGTTTTGACAAGGTGTGATGCAGTAGGGACTGTCTGTGTGGGGAGTGGGAGAGCAGGGGAGGACTTTAAGGGATGGACGATGCCAGGGCCTGTAACCTGAGCTAGGTAAGGGAGGGGAAAGGTCAAACACCTTTGCCCGGGAAGGGGACAAAGGAAGGGAGCGGCAGGAGGGAAGCAGTTGGAGTTTGGGCTTGGGGCTGGATGGGCGGAATTCAGGGTATCCTAGCTAGGATCTAAGCACCCTGAAAGCCCAGAAGGACTCGGTGGAGGGGTCCTGACTGTGCCTGCAAGCTCTGCTGTAACCTGTGTTCCTGTTGTCCAATAAACCTTCTGTTTTACTGGCTGGCTGAGAGTCACTGTGGGTCCCAGGAAGAGGGGTGCAGGACCGGACTCCCCCACACTCCGTGACAACTGGTGGCAGCGGCGGGAGATACTGCACCCCGTGGACGGCGCTTCCTGCAGTAAGTGACCGGGGAGCAGTAAAACGAAGGGGTGGTTAACCCCTGGGAGTGTGTGCCCAGTGAGAAGGACTTTGCAGTAACAGGGTCCCCCGGGGGATTGCAGCGAGCGGTCCCAGGGGCGGAGGAGTCTGCAGCTCGACCCTGGCAGAGAGGTGGTGACCTCAAGAAGGGCTGGTGCACTAGGGGTCCCCTGGAAACCCGGGGAGCGGCGAGCACCCCGGCCTGTGAGTGGTCAGCAGTAAGATGTATGCCAAGCGGCGCAAGTGTGACCTGCTGGAGCTGTGTAAGCAGAGGGGGCTGCACCCGGGGAGACGCACCAAGGACCAGCTGATTGCCCAGCTGGAGCAGGGAGACCGCATGAATGAACGGAGCCCTGTCTCTGAGGGAAGCAGCCGAGCAGATGCAGCGCAGGCACCAGTGACTGTCCCTGCTGGGAGTGATCAGCCGGCAGACGAGGGCTTCCCGAGACCCCCCCTTCCTAGGCGTAGAGGAAGGGCGGGGAGGAGCCCAGTGTATACCGAGGGCACCGTGAGCCCCCCGGCCAGCAGGGGATCCTCCCGGCAACGCTCGGCATCCGTGGAGCGGATGCGGCTGGAATATGAAAGGGAGCTGAGACGGGAAGAGCTCGAGTTAAAGAGGCGAGAGCTGGAGGAGAAGGCGAAACAGCGTGAACATGAGGAGAACCAGCGTACACATGAGGAGAACCAGCGTAAACATGAGGAGAACCAGCGTAAACATGAGGAGAACCAGCGCCAGCGTGAGTGGGAGGAGAAGGAGAAACAGCGTAAACATGAGCTGGACCTGGCCCGGCTGAGGAGAAGTGAGGCCCCGGCTGCGGTGAGTGAGGGGGGACCCAAGCCTACAAAGAGCTTTGATAAGCACTTGCTGCCCCGGCGTAAGGAGGGGGAGGACATAGATACCTTCCTGACGGCCTTTGAGAATGCCTGCGAGCTGCACAGGGTTGACCCTGCAGACAGGATCGCAGTTCTCACCCCCTTACTGGACTCCACAGCCGTGGAGGTGTACAGCCGACTGAAAGGGGCGGAGGCAGGGGACTACGAACTGTTCAAACAGGCCCTGCTCCGCGAGTTTGGGCTGACTCCTGAGATGTACCGGAAAAAGTTCCGGAGCCAGCGTAAAACCCGTGAGGTCACATACCTACAACTGGTCAACCGGGCGCAGGGGTATGCTCGCAAGTGGACAGCTGGGGCCCAAACTAAAGAGGACCTGCTTGACCTATTCATACTGGAGCACCTGTACGAGCAGTGCCCGTCCGACCTGAGGCTGTGGTTGATGGACCAGAAGCCGGAGAACCCGCAGCACGCAGGCCAGCTGGCCGACCAATTTGTGGACAGTCGGGCAGGGGATGGCAGGGAGGAGTCTCGAAGGAGCAGGCCTGCCTCAACGCAGAGAGAGAGTCATCATGGGACCTCCCAAAGGGGGCCTATGGAGAACCCCCCCAAAAGGGGAACATCCAGCGGCAGGTCCCTCCGACCCACTCAAGGGGACCCACGAGATATGGGCTGCTATCGCTGTGGCCAACGAGGTCACATACGGGCCCAGTGCCCCAAGCTCAGGGACAGACCAAGCAGACCCAACCCGCAGAGGGTGGACTGGGTAAAAACCCAATCGGAGGAGGGGCTACATTCCCAGGAAAGGGGGGCTGGCAACATACCACCTGTGGATGCTCCCGGTTCAGGGTTTTTGGTTTACCGGGTGGGCGCGGGGCTACCCCTCCGGAAGGAGTGCATTGTTTCCCTGGAAGTGGATGGGAGGAAGGTCACTGGGTACTGGGACACGGGCGCAGAGGTGACGCTGGCCCGGCCCGAGGTGGTGGCCTCAGATCGGATGGTGCCCGACACCTACCTGACCCTGATGGGCGTGGGCGGGACCCCATTCAAGGTACCCGTGGCAAGGGTACACCTGAAATGGGGGGCCAAGGAGGGCCCCAAGGATGTGGGGGTACACCAATATTTGCCCACTGACGTGTTAATGGGAGGGGACCTTGAGGACTGGCCTAGTAACACCCAGAGTGCCCTGGTCGTGACTCGTAGTCAGAGTCGGCAAATGGCACTGCTCCCCGACAACGGGGAAGGTACTCGACCTGAGGTGCAGGACCCTAACTCAGGGAGCGGGGAACGCCCAGGGGCACGGTGCAGAGAGGCTGCGGCCTCAGACCCAGCCAGCAAGAGAGAGCCGGTCCCCATTCCTGTCCCAGCTGCTGAGTTCCAGGCCGAGTTGCAGAAAGATCCCTCCTTGCGGAAGCACAGGGACCGGGCTGACCTTAGTGCGGTACAGACCATGAGGAGAGGTTGCAAGGAGAGGTTCCTGTGGGAGAAGGGGTTCCTGTACCGAGAATGGGCTCCCCCAGGGGAAGTAGAGTCATGGGGGATCAGGAGGCAGCTGGTGGTTCCCCAGAAGTTCCGTCACAAGCTGTTGTACCTGGCCCATGACATCCCTCTCGCAGGGCACCAGGGAATCCGGCGCACCAGGCAGAGGCTGCTACAGAACTTTTACTGGCCTGGGGTCTTTACCCATGTCCGACAGTACTGCCAATCCTGTGACCCCTGCCAGAGGGTGGGGAAGGCCCGGGACAAGGGGAAAGCGGCTTTGAGGCCTTTACCCATCATAGAAGAACCTTTCCAGAAGGTGGCCATGGACATAGTGGGACCCCTCAGTAAGACGACCCGGTCAGGGAAGAAATACATCCTGGTGGTGGTGGATTTTGCCACTCGCTACCCCGAGGCGGTGGCCTTGTCCTCTATCGAAGCAGACACAGTGGCAGATGCGCTGCTGACAATTTTCAGCCGGGTGGGGTTCCCCAAGGAGGTCTTAACGGACCAGGGGTCCAACTTCATGTCGGCCCTGCTCCGGTCCTTATGGCAGAAATGTGGGGTCCAGCACAACTGGGCCTCAGCGTATCACCCCCAGTCCAACGGGCTGGTAGAAAGGTTCAACGGGACGCTGAAGATGATGCTAAAAACATTTATGAACCAGCATCCGCAAGATTGGGACAAGTACTTACCTCACCTGCTGTTTGCGTACAGGGAGGTACCCCAGGAATCTACCGGGTTTTCACCTTTCGAACTGTTGTATGGAAGGCGGGTGAGGGGGCCCCTAGACCTGATGAGGGACGAATGGGAGGGGAAGGCCGCTCCCGAGGGAGAGTCAGTGGTGGAGTATGTCCTGACCTTCCGGGAAAGACTGGCCGAGCTCATGGGCCTGGCCAGGGAGAATCTGGCCCGAGCCCAGAGGAGGCAGAAGGTCTGGTATGACCGCACAGCACGAGCCCGTGCCTTCGCCACAGGGGATCAGGTGATGGTTCTCATCCCCGTGAGGAGAAACAAACTCCAGGCCGCCTGGGAAGGGCCCTTCAAGGTTATCAAGCAACTGAATGAGGTAAACTATGTGGTGGAGCTGTCAAACCGGGCACATCACCGTCGGGTGTACCATGTGAACATGATGAAACCATACTATGACAGGGGGAATGTGGTGTTGGCCGTGTGTGGACATTGGGAGGGGCAGGGAGATGACCCCTTAGTGGATCTATTCCCTGGGACAAAAACTGGTTCCCCCCTGGAGGCGATTCCCCTCTCTGAGCAACTGACCCCGGGCCAGCACGCTGAGATCAGAGGGGTGCTGCATCTATACCGACAGATGTTTTCCAACCAGCCTGGATGCACTAATTTGACTGTCCACCGGGTGGAGACCGGGTCACACCCCCCTATAAGATGCTCCCCTTTTCGGGTCACTGGTAAAACTGCCCAGGATCTTGAAAGAGAGGTCAGGGACATGCTGGCTTTGGGGGTGATCCAGCCGTCTTCCAGCCCTTGGGCCTCGCCAGTAGTGCTGGTTCCCAAGAAGGATGGGTCAATCCGGTTCTGTGTGGACTATCGAAAGCTCAATGCCATCACCGTATCTGATGCCTACCCTATGCCCAGGCCTGATGAGCTCCTAGACAAGCTGGGAGGTGCACGGTACCTCACCACTATGGATCTTACCAAAGGCTACTGGCAAGTGCCGCTGGACGCAGATGCCAGGCTGAAATCGGCCTTTATCACCCCTCTGGGGCTCTATGAGTTTTTGACCCTGCCCTTCGGCCTCAAGGGAGCGCCGGCCACCTTCCAGCGCCTGGTGGATCAGTTACTGAGGGGGATGGAGAGTTTTGCCGTGGCGTATATTGACGACATCTGCGTCTTCAGCCAGACCTGGGAGGACCACGTGTCCCAGGTTAAACAAGTCCTGGACCGACTCCGAAAGGCTGGGTTAACAGTAAAGGCTGAGAAGTGCAAGGTGGGGATGGCTGAAGTATCTTACCTGGGCCATCGGGTGGGGAGCGGCTGCCTGAAGCCGGAACCAGCCAAGGTGGAGGTGATCAGAGACTGGCCTGCTCCCCAAACCAAAAAGCAGGTCCAGGCCTTTATTGGGATGGCGGGGTACTATCGAAGGTTCGTGCCCCACTTTAGTGCCATAGCCGGCCCCATCACTGAGCTGTGCAAAAAGGGGAAGCCAGACAAGGTGATCTGGACTGAGCAGTGCCAGGAGGCTTTCCAGGCGCTGAAGGAGGCTCTGGTTAGTGGCCCAGTTCTAGCAAACCCAAATTTTGACAAACCCTTTATGGTGTTCACTGATGCCTCAGATACGGGACTGGGGGCAGTGTTAATGCAGGAGGATGAAAAGGGGGAGAGACACCCCATCGTGTACCTGAGTAAGAAGCTGCTACCCCGGGAACAAAGCTACGCGGCCATCGAGAAGGAATGCCTGGCCATGGTGTGGGCCCTTAAGAAGCTAGAGCCATATCTCTTTGGGCGACACTTCACCGTGTACACCGACCACTCTCCCCTGACCTGGCTGCACCAGATGAAAGGAGCCAACGCCAAGCTCCTGAGGTGGAGCCTGCTCCTCCAGGACTATGACATGGACGTGGTCCATGTGAAGGGAAGTGCCAACCTGACAGCGGATGCGTTGTCCCGGAGAGGGGACCCTGAACTTCCCCAGGTCACTGGGCGGAGTGACCCCGCTCAGTTCAGTCTCGAAGGGGGGAGAGATGTGATGCAGTAGGGACTGTCTGTGTGGGGAGTGGGAGAGCAGGGGAGGACTTTAAGGGATGGACGATGCCAGGGCCTGTAACCTGAGCTAGGTAAGGGAGGGGAAAGGTCAAACACCTTTGCCCGGGAAGGGGACAAAGGAAGGGAGCGGCAGGAGGGAAGCAGTTGGAGTTTGGGCTTGGGGCTGGATGGGCGGAATTCAGGGTATCCTAGCTAGGATCCAAGCACCCTGAAAGCCCAGAAGGACTCGGTGGAGGGGTCCTGACTGTGCCTACAAGCTCTGCTGTAACCTGTGTTCCTGTTGTCCAATAAACCTTCTGTTTTACTGGCTGGCTGAGAGTCACTGTGGGTCCCAGGAAGAGGGGTGCAGGACCGGACTCCCCCACACTCCGTGACACAAGGTAAGGAAACCATTTCTGTGCCTGTTTCATTTAAATTATGATGGTGAAAAACAGCATTTTTCTTCTGCATAGTGAAGTTTCAAAGCTGTATTAAGTCAATGTTCAGTTGTAAACTTTGGAAAGACAGACCCTAATCTTTTGTTCAGAGTTACAAACATTTCAGAGAGCTCCAAACAACCTCCATTCCCGAGGTGCTCACGACTCTAAGGTTCTGCTGTATATCAAACACCGAAATACTGTATAGCATACAAATATAGCTGACAGTACAGTGCTGTATTACATACCAATACAAGTCTACCAGACAATACAAGTGTACCATCTCTTTACTGTGCACCAGGCAAGCTCCTTGGGGAAGGGCTCACTTCATTAAGCACAATCTCTTACAAACTGTGATAGAGCTTTATTCAAATCCCATTGAAATCAATAGGAGTTTTTCCATGAACTTTGGTTAACAAGCCTCGTCTACATTAGTCAGTTTTGTTGCTTTAATTACATTAGTGCATTTAGAGCAGTACAACCTCCAGGGCATGGACACAGTTGTATGTGTATAAAGCTGTCTTATACTATTATATCTTATTCCAGTTCTGGAACTGAGATAAGCTACAGTGGTATGAGACACTTTTATATTGGTATAACTGCATCTATATTAGGTTTTCTTCCCAGTCTAACTATGTTGGCAAAAAATCATACCTGTAAGCTAAAACTTTCAAGTCTAGACGAAAAAAAAAAATTGGAGATATACCAATCTCCTAGAACTGGAAGGGACCTTGAAAGGTCATTGAGTCCAGCCCCCTGCCTTCACTAGCAGGACCAAGTACTGATTTTTACCCCAGATCCCTAAGTGGCCTCTTCAAGAATTGAACTCACAACCCTGGGTTTAGCAGGCCAATGCTCAAACCACTGAGTTATCCCTCCCCCCAAAACTGTCCTTTTGCCTGACCAGGCAATTGAACCCTGGACTCTCAGATTAAAAGTCTGATGCTGTACCAGCTGAGCTAGCCAGGCTCACAAGCCCAGGCTCATATTCACCTGTCCTCACATTAGCATTCGCACATTAGCCCATTTGCTGGTAAATTCATATTGATCACTTTAAAACAACATTACTAAAATATTGTAGTGATGAAAAAGACACGCCATGAGATTTTGAGTTAAGGCCCCACAAGCTATTATAACTTTGAACCTGTATCCCTGACCCTAACCTGCATCTAACTA
This sequence comes from Gopherus flavomarginatus, assembly GCF_025201925.1. Lineage (NCBI taxonomy): Eukaryota > Metazoa > Chordata > Testudines > Testudinidae > Gopherus > Gopherus flavomarginatus. Next base: position 1,685,219 of record NC_066620.1, on the reverse strand, counting down.
ACAGGGAGACTGGTATTTTGCAAGCATTTGGTTAAGTATTGCAGTACAATCGGGGCGGCTCCAGGCCCCAGCACGCCAAGTGCAGGCTTGGGGCAACAAGCAGCGGAGGGCGCTCCGCCAGTGCCACGAGGGCAGCAGGCAGGCTGCCTTCAGCAACTTGCCTGCGGAGGGTCTGCTGGTCCCGCGGCTTCAGTGGACCTCCCGGAGGCGTGCCTGTGGAGGGTCCACTGATCCTGCTGCTTAGGAGCTTCTCCGAAGCCGTGGGACCAGCGAATCCTCCACAGGCAAACCGCCGGAGGCAGCCTGCCTGCCGTGCTTGGGGCGGCAAAATCCCTAGAGCCGCCCCTGAGTACAATCAGAACTTTTTCAAATCACTGGCTCCATTGCTGACCAGAAATGGAAATGCAATTCCATATAAAAATACACTGAAAGAACATAAAGGTTGGAAACTGATGCACCAAAAGTCAAGAAATGCTCAAGTGAAGGTTGCCCGGAGAACCCCTTGTGCATAGGCACTGATCTCTAATCGCATGCTGTGATTTCCAGGACACACCTGCCCCATTCAGTGCCCAGGTTAAACGCTGAGGGCCTGGTCCAAAGCCCACGGAAGCCACTGGACGTCTTTCATTGATTCATAGACCTTAGGGCCAGACGGGACTATTGGATCATCTCATCTGACCTTCTGTAGAGCACAGGCCACTACATTTTACCCAGTTACCCTGCACTGAGCCCAATAACGCATGCCTGGCTAACGCGGCTCTTCCAGCAGGCAGTCTCAGTTTGAAGATATGAGGAGATGGACAATCCACCCCTTCCTACACTAGGGTGTTCCACTCCACCCTCACTATCAAACATTTGTGAATTATTTCCCTTTTGAGTCTGTCTGGTGTCAGCTTCCAGGCAGTGGGTCTTGTTACGCCTCATTCAGCTAGGCTAAAGAGCTCTTCAGTGACCGGTATTTCCTCCCATTAAGGCACTTACACACTGTAATCAAGTCATCTCAGTCTTCTTTCTGAGAGGCCAAGCACTTTTCCCATTGATTCTATGGAACTATGGGGTCAGGCTTGGGAATGAGACAGGGGAGAGGTCTGTATTTTTGTTCTTGTTCAATGAGTTAAACAGTCCATCCAGACTGTTCTCTGAGGGCCCAAAGCCACCCCCAGATAAACAAGGGCCACTTCTAAAGGCTGCCACTGGCTTCAGTGGACTAACACTGGGGTAACAGCAAGAAGAATTTGTCCCAAAAAGGAAGCAGAGATCCACAGGACTCCAGCTTCGTTCACTGTGCACTCTGCCTCAGTCACGGCCTGCCGTCCATCCCGCACAGGGGAGTGAGACGGGTTATAGGTTTTCAGGCCAGAAAGGACCATTAGGAACACCCTGTCTGACCTCCTGCCATGACCCAGGCCATCCTGATCGTTAACAATCTGCATCCAATTTCCACTTTGAACGTTTTTTTCTTCACCTACCAGCTAATGGCTTTTGTTACATCTTCACCGGCTAGATAAAGAGTGCATCTGATGAAGTGGGTATTCACCCACGAAAGCTCATGCTCCAAAACGTCTGTTAGTCTATAAGGTGCCACAGGATTCTTTGCTGCTTTTACAGATCCAGACTAACACGGCTACCCCTCTGATACTAGATAGTGTCGCTTTGCCCAGGCAAGTCTTTGATCAATCCGCTCTTCACCTTCTCTTTCACTCACAAGAGAGATCGAGAGCCCTGTGGTGGCTGTATCGGGCTTGTCACCCTTGTTGTGGGAGGGCTGCGGGGCTGTGTGAAGTCTGAATTCTCCACACATACACTTCATATGGATTCCAAAGCAAAGATGTCAACACAGCAACCAATCAAATCATCGGGGTGGGGGGGATTGTTTGGTGTGAACGATGTTCAGTCCAATCTAATGTACAAGCCCCACCATTGCCATGGCAACCCCACTAATGGTTCTTTTCCTCTGTGACATTTCTAAAGGGGTTGGTCCATACTCAAGCGACTGCACTGAGGGCTGTGGCTGACAACTCACGTTTCTGCTGCTTTCTTCTTTCCCGCGGCAGGAGCAGCTGCCATTAATGAAGTGTGCTGCCCAACTCCAGCGACAAATCAGACACAAAAGCAGCAGTAAGGCCGTGACCCTGCAAATAACAGCAGCACTATTGACGGCTTAATTTGAGGGCTCGGTTTTATTTTCTTAGTAATCTGCCTTGTTCTGTCTGCTACCGTCTTAACCACTTAAAATACACCTGTTCTAGTTCATACGTTTGTTTCTGGTTTGTAATATAACCCAGTAGATGTGATTTCTAACTGGGGGGGCGGGGGTGCATACCTTCTTCCACATAGAGGGAAGAGGAGAGTATAATATATCTTTGGGTCTGCATGCCAAGGGAGGTGCACAGCTGAGGGCTGGAGCAAGTCCCCGAAGCGGAGTCTGCCCAGAGCTGGTCTGCGGCTGGGGGTGGCCCTGCCTGCAGGTGTGTTAGAGGAGGTTTTAAGAGCCCGGCTCAGCAAGACAGGTTAATGGAGGCCTAGGCTGGCAGAACAGGTAGACTTGGGGCGTCCCAACACACCAGGTGACTTCCCAAGGGGTCCAACCCATCACACCAGGCTTCCAGATTGAGAGCAGAAAATGAGGCCTCATTGGAAACATGGCATCTCTCATGCCTGGAAGGCCACCTCATGCCTTGCAATAATCTCCTGTATCCATTCACTAGTTACACAGGTCTGGGGCAGGGGAAAGCCGGAAAGCCAGGGGTGGATTGAGCTGGGTTAGCAGGCTGGCAATCCATTAAAAAGGCCTTGGTTCTCCAGAACATGGGTTCTCCACTGCACAGGTGGCAACTCATAGGGGTCGCATGCAGGTTCCAGGATATCATGACCCTCCTGCTCTTCCCGTACTGTTAAATGGGAGAGGGACTACATGGGGGAGGTGCTGGGGGGCTGCCGGTATGGAAAAGAGGCCCTGCTATGAAACAGCTAGAGAACCACTGTCTTAGTGCAATAGGTTCAAATCCCCACGGGACGGATTCATCCCGCCGAGGCACATCTTGAGTACTGTGCAGCCGAGGCCATGGGAGCAGCCTGTGCCAGAGTGCTAGGTCCCACTCTTCACAGCAGCCCCAGTCAGGCAAAGCAGATTGGAGCTGACTATGCCAGGCAGGGTGGGGCGGGGCAGGGCAGGGCAGAAAGGCCAATTAAGCCATTAGCCAAGAGCCCACAAATAGGCACAGGAAGGAGGAGCACAGGGGGAGCAGGCTGTAAGAGGGAGGGATACAAAGAGAGAGAGAGAGAGAGACTGATTGATTGCTCCTCTCCTCTGTGTGGGAAAGGTTTCTGGGATGCTGTGAGGCGCTGGGATGCAACTGTAAATAAACTGCCCAGGGTGTTTATTTAACAGAGCCAGAGATAAAAACACAAACAAAGACAAGTATAAGGATCCGGAAACAAAGTCATAAGCCAAAGAAAATCATAAGAACAAGCCGTAGCCTCTACTCATTACCAAGTTACTTTCCTGGCTAATAAAGTACGGCTCCCCCAAAAGCCAGTCCTTGCAGTGCTTGACCAACCCAAAGAGCTTTTCCCCTCCCCCAGGACTGAGAGTCCCCTCCTGGGTCATTTTCTGTGCTCCTCTACAGTCACAGACTATTGTCTCTTAGCTGAGGGGTCCCCACTTCCGAGAACCCTCCTGGGGTCCGTTTACCTTTGTAAATCTCCAGCCTGCATCTAATCCAGACAGTAAACATGGGCTGTCTCCATGGATTGTCCATTGTTCTCTCTGGGAACTGAGACAGTTTAGACACCTGCCTTGCCTCAGGTGACAAGGGTAATTCAAGAGTTTCAAACCCAATATCCTACATGTTCCAGAAATCAGATTATTTCCTGTACAAACATCTCGCAATTGTCAGGGTAATCAGCTCCTACTTAGCTTTTGGCAGAATCCACGCAGGGCTCCCTCCAGTGAAATAGCGAGAAGACGATGGTCTGACACAGGGGTAGCAGGTAATAGGCCTGCCTGGGTACACCTGGGGATACCTCTGACACAGGTCTGGTCTGGTGTGACACATGGCCAATGGAAGTGCCTGCAGCATTTCAGGACATTTTTCATCTCCTCCCTGTTCAGCTAAACAAAGAAAGTGAGAGCAAGATCTTGACAAGTCTCTTGTCTATTCTGCAGATAGAATAACCACACTGCAAATAACCAAGAATTATTGACACAGAGCTGGAGCCAGATTCTCTCTGTGGCTGAAGGGGGAAATAGTGACATATTCTTCTCGTTTCTTTCCCCATTACATTCCTGATGATTCCTGCAAAGTTATTGCTAGATCTCCTTGCAAGGAGCTCTGTATTTGCCCACAGGAAAGAGTCAAGGGTTATTTATTCACCAGCCAGGAACTATATTAACATAAGCAATTGCCATAGTGCCCCACGTAGAAACATGGTGCTTCTGCTAGAGACCACTGCAACCAACCCCTCAGGATCAAAGGCAGCAGGCAATTCAACGCGTTCAAAGAGATGTATTTCCGCATCCAAAAATATCATTCTTGGGTTCCTGGGCTGCCTGGGTTCTAAACCATCCAAAATCGTTTTCCAAGGGTGGTTTATGCATTTATCGTTGACAGTTTGACACTTTCCAGACGAGCTGACCCAGCCTCTCATTAGCCCGTTGGTGCGGCAATGCCCGAGCGCAGCTCTGACACCTAAAGTAATGGCACATCTCGTGCCTTCTGCCCCCAGCCCCGCACATCAGTGATTTCTGCCACAAGAGCTCTAGCCCCCTGCACATGAAGACTCGGAGAAATGCACATCCCTGACCTGGGGGGTGGTGACTTACAGACACATTACCTGTGGGCAGTATACTCCCCAACACCGTCACTTCTAGCTTGGCACAGCTCTGGGGCCCACTTCCTGTGCCATGCGATGGGCCAACACACAACAGCGTCTCAGCCGCTACTAATTATCACTCGCTCTTCTGCAGCGCCCAGCTTTGGCCTCCTAGCTAACTACATTTGGATCATCCTTCAAGTCCAACTCGTGACACAGTGCTAAGGGAGTGCCGTGCTGACGGAGGGCCTGGTCCCTGGTGGTTAAAATCACGGGGGATTTTTGTCCTGCCAGATCCTAGCCCCTTTCCGCTGCCAGTCGCTTTGCACTGACCCAGTGCTGCAAAGCAGCCTTAATATTGGTTTCCCCTTCTACAGAGAATCAGTGACACGGAGCTGGTGTTGGCTGTACGGCACTTCCCCCAGTGCAGCGATCATGTCAGGCTAGTCAGGGAAAAGGGACATGGCCCGACCACATGGAGCCCTGCAGTGCCACGTGCAGCACTGGTGCAAATGAGGGTCCCACCCTAGGTATTTACATTCCACCTGCTTCAGAGCTGAAGTTTCAGCTGGAGAAGTTATTCTTCACTTCCCTTTCTAAACTCTGCGCTGCAGTGTCCTGGGCAGCACAATGCTGCTACATTTCACCTCAGAGGCAGCTGCATTTCTGTGATGGGCCTTCACCAAGTCCCTGGAAAGTACGCTGGGGTCTCTGACCATGAAAGATGTCATGGAAATGTACGTTCCTGTGATTCCTCCCTCCTCTTCTCTCTGCTCTGTCAGCCCGTTCAGCCTCCTTTAACTTTAAACCCCAGATGGGAACAAGCTGAACCCGCAGAGGGCCAAACACAGCCTTTTGATCCTGGAGCCCTTTTAGCAGCCATCGTCATCCTAGAAAGTCTCTCTGGACCCTGCAGCCGGCTCTCTCAGAGTGAACAAGGTTAAACACCCACTACGCTATTATCCTGCTCTGTTCTTCCAACCACCCTTTCCTGGGGTACGTGGGCGAGCAGTGAGCTCCTGCTGTGCTGGCTGCAGAACGAACGTTGTGTTGGTTGCAGTGCCTGCAGCCAGTGCATCGCAATGGAGATTCCAGTCCCTGCTGCAACAGAGAGCGCAGCGCGGTCAGCAGCCTCGCCGGCTCCAGGGAGACCATTAGCTAGTTATTCCTGAGTTGGTATTTCTGGGGCAGCAGTGGAACAGGCAGTGCACCCACGGGAAATCCCTGGGCCTGCCCCCGAGTACTCTCAAGCTAAACAGCAGGTGAATTAGCCCTGGGCAGGTCCTCCAGCCCCTCTAGGGCAGCAGAAGGCCCATTCTGCAATGCTGCCCTCGTGAGTGGGCAGGGGAGGGAGGGCAGGTGAACACCAGTGGGGGGCATGGCCCATTGGGACGTGCCCGGATCCAACGTTCACAACCTTTGCATGGGAGGCGAGGCCGCTGCTCCTGTCCAGGAGTTACTGCAGTGCCACATCCTGGCACTGGGTCTGCCCTACAACCTGCCCCCAGGCTCACACTGGGTTAATTAAACTGCCAAACTGCCCCAACCCTGGGGGAATGAAAAGTGATGCCCCTGATAGGGGTGTTCCAGGCTGAGCTACCCAGGCAGAGAACACCATGAGCAGAGAGTGATCTCTGAGCACCATGGGGGTGAGTCTGAACTGCGCTGCCCCAAGGGACTCACTGTGCTCCATTGAGTACCTAGAGCAGAGCTTAGGTTTGGCAAAAAGCCCCCTAACAATTGCAAAACACCAATGCCCTCCAACAACCTTCCCTGTTGCCTTATCAGAGCCATTGCTGAAGCTGGGCATGCACAGACTGACACATGGGCAGATCCCCAGCTATCAGTAGTCTTACCTTTCTAATGCAATGGATTCACACCTGAATCCACGTCGCTCCAGGGGTCAACGGGCCAGATGTTCTGCTGGCATAAATCGGCACAGGTCCATTGAAGTCAGTGGGCCAGCACCTCAAACTCTGTAAAGCTGCATAGCTCCACGGAGTCAACAGGCCAGAGCTGCAGCAGGTGGAAATCACCACAGCTCTGTTGGAGCTTTGCCAATTTACATCAGCTGAAAAATCTAGTCCAAAATACTTTCACTCCCTTTTCATCTTCGTTAGTCCGTCCAAAGGAGGCAGAGCAAATCTCTCTTTTTACGTAATAACAAAGGTTAATAGTAAACAAACTGGGAAAGCTCAATAAACACCATAATCTAGAAGCACAGCCAGAGGGGAGCCTAGGTGAGTGAGACCCAGAGTAAGAAAGATTTCCTGTAAAAGCAGCAAAGAATCCTGTGGCACCTTATAGACTAACAGACGTTTTGGAGCATGAGCTTTCGTGGATGAATACCCACTTCCTCAGATGCATGTAATGGAAATATCCAGGGGCAGGTATATATATGTGTGCTAGCAAGCAAGCTAGAGATAACGAGGTCAGTTCAATCAGGGAGGATGAGGCCCTGTTCTAGCAGTTGAGGTGTGAAAACCAAGAGAGGAGAAACTGGTTCTGTAATTGGCAAGCCATTCACAGTCTTTGTTCAATCCTGAGCTGATGGTGTCAAATTTGCAGATGAACTGAAGCTCAGCAGTTTCTCTTTGACGTCTGGTCCTGAAGTTTTTTTGCTGCAGGATGGCCACCTTAAGGTCTGCTATAGTGTGGCCAGGGAGGTTGAAGTGCTCTCCTACAGGTTTTTGTATATTGCCATTCCTAATGTCTGATTTGTGTCCATTTATCCTTTTCCGTAGAGACTGTCCAGTTTGGCCGATGTACATAGCAGAGGGGCATTGCTGGCATATGATGGCGTATATTACATTGGTGGATGTGCAGGTGAATGAACCAGTGATGGTGTGGCTGATCTGGTTAGGTCCTGTGATGGTGTCGCTGGTGTAGATATGTGGGCAGAGTTGGCATCAAGGTTTGTTGCATGGATTGGTTCCTGAGCTAGAGTTATTATGGTGTGGTGTGCAGTTGCTGGTGAGAATATGTTTCAGGTTGGCAGGTTGTCTGTGTGGGCAAGGATAGGCCTGCCACCCAAGGCCTGTGAAAGTGTGGGATCATTGTCCAGGATGGGTTGTAGATCCTTGATGATGCGTTGGAGGGGTTTTAGCTGGGGGCTGTATGTGATGGCCAGTGGAGTCCTGTTGGTTTCTCTCTTGGGTTTGTCTTGCAGTAGGAGGCTTCTGGGTACACGTCGGGCTCTGTTGATCTGTTTCCTTATTTCCTCGTGCGGGTATTGTAGTTTTGAGAATGCTTGGTGGAGATTTTGTAGGTGTTGGTCTCTGTCTGAGGGGTCAGAGCAGATGCGGTTGTACCTCAGTGCTTGGCTGTAGACAATGGATCGTGTGATGTGCCCGGGATGGAAGCTGGAGGCATGAAGGTAGGCATAGCGGTCGGTGGGTTTTCGATATAGGGTGGTGTTAATGTGACCATCACTTATTTGCACCGTGGTGTCAAGAAAGTGGACCTCCCGTGTAGATTGGTCCAGGCTCTACAATACCAAATTCTACAGGCCACTTCCCTCAGATCCCACTGAGGAATACACTAAGAAACTACAGCATCTACTCAGGACACTCCCTACACTAACACCAGAAGAAATCAACATACCCCTAGAGCCCCGACCAGGGTTATTCTATCTACTACCCAAGATCCACAAACCCGGAAATCCTGGACGCCCCATCATCTCGGGCATTGGCACTCTCACTGAAGGACTGTCTGGATATATGGACTCTCTACTCAGACCCTATGCCACCAGCACTCCCAGCTATCTCCGCGACACCACTGATTTCCTGAGGAAACTACAATGCATTGGTGACCTCCCAGAAAACACCATCCTAGCCACCATGGATGTAGAGGCTCTCTACACAAACATCCCACACACAGATGGAATACAAGCTGTCAGGAACACTATCCCTGATGATGCCACAGCACAACTGGCTGCTGAGCTCTGTGCCTTTATACTTACACACAACTATTTCAAATTTGATGACAATATATATCTCCAGATCAGTGGCACTGCTATGGGCACCCGCATGGCCCCACAATATGCCAATATCTTCATGGCCGACCTGGAACAACGCTTCCTCAGCTCTCGTCCACTCACACCCCTTCTCTATCTACGCTACATTGATGACATCTTCATCATCTGGACCCATGGGAAGGAGACTCTGGAAAAATTCCACCATGATTTCAACAGCTTCCACCCCACCATCAACCTCAGCCTGGACCAATCTACACGGGAGGTCCACTTTCTTGACACCACGGTGCAAATAAGTGATGGTCACATTAACACCACCCTATATCGAAAACCCACCGACCGCTATGCCTACCTTCATGCCTCCAGCTTCCATCCCGGGCACATCACACGATCCATTGTCTACAGCCAAGCACTGAGGTACAACCGCATCTGCTCTGACCCCTCAGACAGAGACCAACACCTACAAAATCTCCACCAAGCATTCTCAAAACTACAATACCCGCACGAGGAAATAAGGAAACAGATCAACAGAGCCCGACGTGTACCCAGAAGCCTCCTACTGCAAGACAAACCCAAGAGAGAAACCAACAGGACTCCACTGGCCATCACATACAGCCCCCAGCTAAAACCCCTCCAACGCATCATCAAGGATCTACAACCTATCCTGGACAATGATCCCACACTTTCACAGGCCTTGGGTGGCAGGCCAATCCTTGCCCACAGACAACCTGCCAACCTGAAACATATTCTCACCAGCAACTGCACACCACACCATAATAACTCTAGCTCAGGAACCAATCCATGCAACAAACCTCGATGCCAACTCTGCCCACATATCTACACCAGCGACACCATCACAGGACCTAACCAGATCAGCCACACCATCACTGGTTCATTCACCTGCACATCCACCAATGTAATATACGCCATCATATGCCAGCAATGCCCCTCTGCTATGTACATCGGCCAAACTGGACAGTCTCTACGGAAAAGGATAAATGGACACAAATCAGACATTAGGAATGGCAATATACAAAAACCTGTAGGAGAGCACTTCAACCTCCCTGGCCACACTATAGCAGACCTTAAGGTGGCCATCCTGCAGCAAAAAAACTTCAGGACCAGACGTCAAAGAGAAACTGCTGAGCTTCAGTTCATCTGCAAATTTGACACCATCAGCTCAGGATTGAACAAAGACTGTGAATGGCTTGCCAATTACAGAACCAGTTTCTCCTCTCTTGGTTTTCACACCTCAACTGCTAGAACAGGGCCTCATCCTCCCTGATTGAACTGACCTCGTTATCTCTAGCTTGCTTGCTAGCACACATATATATACCTGCCCCTGGATATTTCCATTACATGCATCTGAGGAAGTGGGTATTCATCCACGAAAGCTCATGCTCCAAAACGTCTGTTAGTCTATAAGGTGCCACAGGATTCTTTGCTGCTTTTACAGATCCAGACTAACACGGCTACCCTCTGATACTTGACACCATGCAAAGATTTCCTGGAAATCCTCCGATTTCATTCTTAAGGATGACAGAATTAGCCAGGCCTCTGCGGAAAGCCCGAAAGACAGGGGACACAACACCTTGGTCTACACCAAAGGTTCCCAAACATTTTTTCATGGACCACTTGAAAATTGCTGATGGTCTCGGCGGACCACTTAATGATCTTTTCAAATGTTGTTTGTACCGTTAGCTAACTATTGTAAAGCGCTTTGGATAAAAGCGCTATATAAAAAAACAACAACAATAAACGTTTTTTTTTGTTCTACAAACAGAAGCCCACATCTCATATTTTAATATCAGTAGTCTTACCTTTCTAATGCAATGGATGTGCCTCTCCCCCACCACAGCAGCCCCCAAGCTGGGCTGGGAGGGAGGCGGGGCTCTCCCTCTCTCTCCTGCTGCAGTACCCCCATGGTGGGGCTGGGAAGAAGAGGGGGTGTCTCCCTCCAGCAGCTGCAGCCCTGGAGCTGGGGAAATCACCTCCTTCTCTGGCCACCGCAGCCCTGCACGTCCCAAATTCCCCCCATGCCCCTATTCTCAAACCAGTGCCCCCTCCCACCTACTCCCTATTTCCTCTCCCTCCCCAGGCCACCACCTCACCTTACATGTGCGTCTTTCTCCAGGGTCCAGGCACCTAATTAGTGGTGCCACACCTATGCAGCTCCACTAATTGGTTGGGGGGCCCTTCCTTCTCTTGTGTGTGGTCGCCCAGGCACACACCTTAGAGGGAACTATCCACAGACCTCCCTGAATGGAGTGATCCAGACCACAGTTTGCGAACCTCTGGTCTACACTACAAAGTTTTGCCAATGTAGCTATGTCAGCTAGGAGTGGGGGGGGAGGGAATCACCCACACACACACCCGACACAGCTCTGCCAGCTACATCCCTGGAGCAGATGCAGCCCCGCTGACAGCAGAGTACTTCTATTGGTTTAGCTAATGTCATGTAGGGAGGTGGTACAGCTAGACTAGCAGAATTCCTGTCTCCACTAGGGGACTCTGCCAGCAAAGCTATACCAGCCAAGGGTCTGTAGTGTAGACAAGACCTCAAGGAAACCAAAGGTCAGCAAATTTCAAACTGATGAAAGAAATGCTTTTCCACACAATGGACAGTTAGCCTGTGGAACTCACTGCCACATGATATAATTGAAGCCAAGAGTGTTGTTCTCCTTATTAAGGCACAGATAGCTTTAGCTAGCATTTCCATTACTTTCATTTAAGCATTACATGACTCTGACAATAGCAATTAGAGTCTCATGTTGACTGCAGCTTATAGGTCCCTGCTGCTTCACCTACATCCTTACATGACAGCTACTCCCAGGGCCGGCTCCAGGCCCCAGTGTGCCAAGTGCGTGCTTGGGGCGGCATGCCGCAGGGGGCGCTCTGCCGGTTGCTGGAGGGTGGCAGGCGGCTCCGGTGGACTTCCCGCAGGCATGCCTGCGGAGGGTCCACTGGTCCCGTGGCTCCGGTGGAGCATCTGCAGGCACGCCTGTGGGAGGTCCACCGGAGCCGCAGGATCGGAGAGCAGCAGACCGCCCCCCACAGCGTGCCGCCGTGCTTGGGACGGTGAAATAGGCAGAGCCGGCCCTGGCTACTCCACACATACAGTTCAGCAGAGTTCCAAAGAGGCTTGGACATTAATATGGGTAACAAGAACATCCGTACAGCCGTAAGGATAAAGCAAAGTTTGGAAGGTCTATAAACACTCATGCTTCAGGGTTTGGGCCAATCTCTAATGGAATCAGGAAGGAACTTTCCTTGTGGGCAAATTATCCCATCTTTGCCTTCTACACCTTTCTTCTGAAGTAGTTCGTACTCACCACCATCAGAGGCAGGATACTGGCCTGATGCTCTGATCTGATTGAGGGGAGAGGGGTGTTCTCCCCCGCCCCCCCCCAAAAAAAAAAACTTCATCAGAACTGACACTTCCATGAAACGTCTGACTTTGACAAGCTGGTACGTCCCGATGGAAAAAATGTTCCACCAGAAAATTTCTGACCAGCTCCACACTTAACCTACTCAACAATGTTTGGGACGTGCTACATAAGTGGGGCGCATTGCCATGGTTAGCCAGAGGTGAGATTAGAATTCAAGATCTCTTCTCCCAAGCCACAAGGCTACGTGACAATCAGACTCTTCCTCTTGCATTTTCTTCCAAATTCTTAAGTGCAAATCTTACAACAAAAATGGCCTTTTATATCTTCCCATGACTTCTAATGCAGAATTTCCTAATCTCCCAAAAATTCAGGGCTATGAAATCCTGCAAAACAGACTAGCAAAATATTTTGCACAAATTGCCATGAATTAGCGATTTTTCACTACTTTCACCCAGCTCTGCCTGTGACCAGTTCCTACTCGGCTTAGTGCACTGGGCTGTGTGTGTAACGGAGTGTGTGATGGAGCGTGTGATGGAGCCCCTCTGCGCTGGTCCGCCGAGAACACAAGTTGTTACAGCCCATTGCTAAACAGCCTAGGCTCTTTCGTTCAAGCTATAGCTGCTTGTGTTTTTAGCTCTGGAGGTCCCACACCAATCAATCCCAAGTGTGTTGGCCAAGATGGTAGCTCTTACCTGTGCTACTGACAGACACCCTGCTTACTACAGCAGTGCTAGATGCTGGGCTTTTGAAGGGCAGAGTCTGAAAAGCCCCTGGGATTGTACTGCCCATCTGCTCCCAAGACATCTACGTTCCTGGCGGGTGGAAGACTGCCCCATTATCTAAGTGATCTAAACCTGTGCAGCTGCTGGCTACAACCGAGGCATAGCTCCAGAAAGGATGAGAAAGATACTTTACTGTCACGTTGATAGGAACTGCCAGACTGGACCAGCCAGGGTCCATCTAGCCTAGTGTCCTGTCTCTGGCCGGCACCAGATGCTTCAGAGGAAGGTGTAAGAACACTGCAGAGATGGAGGTGGGATAATCTTCCCCCACGTTAGGTTTCTTCCTGATCTCTAATAGCTACAAACTGGCTTCAGCCTTGAAGCACAAGGTTGAAAACCCTTCCAATACCTATCATTAATAATATTCTTCATATCCATCTAAACAAACATCCAGTCCCTTTGGAATCTTATTAAGCTCTTGGCCTCAGTTACACCCTGACGTCTCCCTTAATGCCAGCATCACGCCTGGGCCCCACCAGCTTTATGTGGCTGTACACCTTGTCAGACCGGCCATGTGTCACTCGTGTCCCAGTTCTGCACTAGGATCCAGCACTGACCCCAGAGCCCCAGCCCATGGGTCTGTCTTTACTCCCGCAGCCCCTGACGGCAGCTCACACACCACAGCACGTGTGTCCTCACAGCCCTTCTGCTAGCAGAACGGAGCCAACATTTTTTACAAAATAAGTTTCCCGCCGACAAATTGGGCTGGATTGAAAGCGACGTTTTTCGGTGGGACGATGTTGCTTCTGTTCATATTGATTTGAAATTTCCTGTCAATAAAACAGGAAAGTCCATTGTGAACTGAACTTTTTTTTTCATTTTGGTTTTGACAGTTGTTCAAAAGTTTCAGATTTGGGGGTTATTTTTCTTTGTTTTGTTTCCTATTTCTCCCCCTTTTTTTTTTTTGTCATTGACTGCAATCAAATGAGTGATGTTTGAGGTGCTATTTTTCCATTTCCCCCACACCATGTAACTTTTCCAACCTTCCCCGACTTGGGGAGAGCGACGGGTTGGCGAAGGGCTCTGTGAAGTTCTGTAACACTGCTGCTGTTCTGGTGCTTTTCTGAAGGGAAGGTTTGAAAAGTCAGAGAGTGAAAAAAAGAAACGGGAAAGGAGGGAAAGACCTCAACACCTCTGGATGTTAATAACTTTACTGCCAGGAAAGAGGGAAATGAAATTTCAAAATCTCAAAAATTCAAAATTTTTGAAAAAAAATCATATATTTTTAAATTACAAATTGTTCCTCTTCAAACCCCACAAACTGGGAATATTTCTGCTTATTTCCACGCAGCTCTACCTGTGAGGTAGCTGGGGATTTCATCCCTGTTTTCCAGAGGGGGAGGCCGATATGTACCTGGCCCAAGGTCACGCAGTAGACCTGGGAGTTGAACCCAGCTATGCTGAATCCCTGCCTAGTGCTTTAACGACAAGCCCAGGAGCTGCTGCCCAGCTGGGGTGTCAGCGGAATTCCTGACCACTGAGCCTGACGGAGGCCGCTGGGTAAGGGGCTCCCACATCGTTCTTACAAAGGGATGGTCTAGACAGTATTTGGTCCTGCCATGAGGGAAGGGGACTGGACTCGATGACCTCTCAAGGTCCCTTCCAGTCCTGGAGACTATGAGTCTATAAAGCAGTTTTCTGGTCCCTGCTCTCCCTGTATTCCCACGCCGCGTGTTCTGTGCGCTCTGCATCCTGATCACACTGCACCAGTGGGGCTGAATGCCAGTGAGATCAGTGCTGGCCCTACCTCCAGAGATGTGCTCTTTGGAAAACCCTGCTATTGCCATTACCCAGCTATGCACTGTCCTCCATGGTACCGATCACACCCCGTGCAGGGGTAGAAAGTTCAGCCCCCCCCCACTCTCAAACTAACCCGCAGGGTATTGCACAAGAGCTGTAGCCCTCCCTGGGACATTAAGAGCAGAAAGCACAAGCTACTCGACCCTTATTCCTCCCGCTGTTCCATCCTCTCTGCTCTAGAGAGCTCACGTCTGTTGGCTGCTATAAATCATCACTCTGAATGCTCAGTCATCATTATCATTTACTCCATCGGGTTCTGCAAGGCTCTTATTTTTCCCCCCACTGTGTGGTTTGATTGTGAGCAGTTCAGAGGTACTTAGCGTTCACCACCCACTTTCCTTGCTGAGAAACCCCTGCCTGGGTGAGCACCGCACCTATAACCAGGGAGGGCCGGGCTACCGGACGCCAATGGAGCTTTGAATCTCTCAGAGGGAGGGAGAGGGAACAAATAAGGAAGATCAGAGACATTTTCATCCTTGTCTGCACTGGCCAAGGCGCTGTGCCCAGACACACAGGGCTCCTGGGAGATTTTTTGGCTGGCGCAGAGCTCACATTTAAGTTTCTCTTGTCATATGCAGCACAAAGTCATTGCTTGCCTGGTCCTAGTCACAAAGGACGCGATTGGATTCTTGCCTGGCTCATTCACTCACCATGTTGCTGTCGGACGGGGGGACCCAGCCTCCCCCTGCTTCACCCAGTAGCAAATGCACCATGGCCACGTTTAACATTGACGCCTCATGACAGCTCATGTGGGCAGCTTAATCTGCCCTTTCCACCAGCACCAGGGCAGGGAAGTCAGCTGGAGTGTGAAGACCCCCTCCCCTCTTCATCCCTACATACGTGGGTGCAGAGTGGGGCAGTAAACAAAGGGCTGCCCATTCACTCACTACTTCCTCAGTTCACAGGGGCAGGGAATGGCTCACCCCACACTCACTCCCCAGCTGGTGCAGGCCTGCAGCAAATTCCTACCCCTCCACCAGGCCGGGGGCAAGCAAGGGAGACAGTGCGACTCAGAGGGGTGTCTCTGGAGCACAATGGCTCCTGGGACGGTGTAACTTATACGCCTCCCATAGCGGAGAGCTGGGTCTAAGGGCATCATCCCTCCCCAGATGCAACCGGATACTGGTCAAAAGGTTTATGCTGCCTGGAACTGGTGAAACTGAGTAAATCCCTCAAGACAGGGCCTCCTGGGATTTCTGAGCGGGAAACACCACATTACTTTGATTGACAGCTCTTAAACTGCCTTTCATTCACTAGATCCCATCAGCATTGTCTGAGCCTTCCCCAGAAAGGTTCACCATTCAAAGAACCCTTCACAAACTAGCCCTCCCTCACTCTGACTGCGCCTTCCATTTAAATTCACCAGAAGATGATAGAACATTATGTTGGCTTATATGTGCCAGAGAAAATCCTCTGGGTTATTGACATTGGCTTCCCTGTGGGTCTCCAGTGTTGCAGCCCCAAGGCATCCTTGCCACTCAGACACATGGCACTACCGATGGTGCTTTATGGTCCGGTGTTAATTTGCCATCATGGCAGCTTTGCAGTAAAACCTGAAGTTATGTTAACAGGCGAGTCACAATTTGCTCAGAATCAAGTGGCTTAGGGGACAAGGAACTTTACCTTCACTGCTGGGATTCCAAAGCAAGCTGCCACCCCAGGAAAAGGGATAAGGGACCCTCAGGTCATTTAGCGACAGATAGCAGCACACTTCTATCACCAGACCTACCCCAGCACTATGTAGTGGGATCTAGTGTTTGACAAGTATTTACCATCTTCCGCTTCTGCAGAGAGACCCCCACTTGCGGGTCCATCCAAGCTACAATTTCAACCATAGGCACTGGAGATGGAAGGGCCAAACAGCCACCTCCACCCCCATTTTTAAACAGGGGGGGCCAGGCCCCCCCTTTTGAGAACCTTAATTCATATGGGGCACAATGTGGGGGAAGGTGGGTCTTACAGAGAAGAAGATGATACAGGGAGAAGAAAATACACTGAGGAGAATGGCAGGCAAAGGGAGGGTAGACAGAGTGTACGTAGAAGAAGTTTGTGGGGAGATGAATTTGGGACTCTCAGTGATAGATCAGCTGGAGAGCACATGTGGACATGTGGTAGGAATGGGAGAAGGTGACAAACAAAGAAAGCATAGGAGGAAAAGGACAGCAAGCAAGGAGATGGAAGACCAAGGACATAATGGAAAGACCATCAAGAGAAGTTTGAAGGGAAAAGAACCAGAATGCCAAGACCTATGAGCCTGTGCTGTGGGCTGGAAGGAGTGGGGAAGAAACGTAGGCACCTCCAACCCCACATAAATGGGAAAAGGAATTGAGAAGTGAAGTTGAAATTAAATGTTCCATTTTGAATAGTTTGTAAACCTTTCACTGAAAAATATAGTCAAAACCAGCACGTTCCTGTGAAACATTCGTTTTCAATGGCATTGCAGTTTGTGAGGAAAAGCCATTAACTGAAAAATTTCAACCAGCTCTACTTAGAATCAATTGGTGAAGGAAGCAAACCCAGCACAGGGAAAGCTTTTTAATCTCCAGCAGTTTCTTCATTAGCTCAATAGGTGAAGGGCTGCCCATATGGCTTCCCAGAGCCTGGCACTTTCCATCGGGCTTGGAGAGGAAAATTTTGGATTATGCAACATTATTTCACTTCCTTGTGAGCTCCCACAGTGCATCAGGGCAGTCTGTGACTGCAGTGCATCATGGGAAATGGGGCCCAGCCCATAGTGGAGAATGTCTGCATGAGGTACCTACACTACAGCTCCCATGAGGCACCGTGGCAGCTCAGGGATGCAGAGATTAGGGCTGAATTTATTCTATTCTATATACATTTTCATACCACACTCGTCACCACAGTATCTGAGAACAAAAATGTTTTGTTTATTTTTCCAAAGGCAAACTGAAATTTTTCTGCAAAATCTGAGAATTCTGATCTTGCATAAACCACATTTTCCATCAAAAAAATGAATCCAACAGTAAATGTCCAGCTAACTCTGGCACACAGGAGCAGTCAGACGGGCTCAGACTCCTGATCCAGCTAGTCCAGGATTCCGTCTCCGGCAGTGGCCATCACCGGCTGCTTCAGAGGATGGAGTAAAAATCCTGCAAGAAGCCATGATGGAATAAGCTGCGGCAAGAGAAAATTCCTTCCTGACCTCGATTAGCTAGAGGTTAGTTCAGGCCCTGAAGCATGTGAGTTTATATAATACTACCTAGCTCTTGTAAAGTGTTTGCTGTCAGTAGATCTCAAAGTACTTCCCAATCAATAATGTATTTATCCTCACAACACCCTTTGGAGGCAGGGTGTTATTCCCATTTTACAAATAGGAAGAAGAGGCACAAAGAGACTAAGTGACATGCTCAGGGTCACTCAGGAAGTCTGTGGTTCAGCTGGAAATTGAATTCAAGTTTTCCAAGTCCTAGGCACGTGCCCTAGCTACTGGACCAGCCTCCTAGAACTTCTGAATTGTTTTTTAATTCTTATTATTGTAACTCTTGATGATTCTTTTGTCAATATAAATACCCAGTCCGTTCTGGAGGATTTTCCTTCTCTTGCTAAAACGTTTTATTTACCAGACAGACATTTTAAAAAGCAGGTTCCTTCTGCAGCTGACATAATGTGAGAAGCTACATGTTTTGAGGAATGGTGTCTCTTGTCTCTAAAAGCTCTTCATGAAAGGAACCCCCCTAGTCATCCTTGTCTATTCTTTGGGTAGACACTGGATCTTAAAGGCTGGTTTCAGCAACGCCACAAGAGGGATGTTTTTTGTTTGTTTGTTTTTTCCAATGAAAAGCTGTTAATACCCGCTGCTAGCTACAGAACAGAACAGCCACAAGCACAGAGCTGGCAGATTTGCTATACAAGTGATTTTTTTTTTATTTAATCTCCATGCAAAATTGCCCCTATTACGGCTGTGTAAAGTTTTGAGGCAATATATTTATTCCTTGTTATGCCGATCAATTGTTGCTGAAGGAAAAAGACCAAATGCGGTTAGAAGATTCATCCACTCCCTCCAAAGGGAAACTAGTATTGACGCTCACATGGAAGATAATTAAGTACAGATTGATTCTTTAAACTCTTCTCTATAGAATGCATTTAATGAAATTTCTTTGGTGATGTATTTCAGCAGCTAGCATTTTGCTTTATGAAGTTGGGGCTGGGCTGTGGCTTCTCAGCCACAGCCTGAGCTACTGGCAGTGCAGAGGGACTATGCAGCAGCTGGTACCCTGGGTTTGGGGTGCATATACTGGCGTGGGTCCAGCAATGCCCTTTAAAGAAGAGCAACTGGCCATTATGCCACCCACGGACCCAGCGGATGCAGTCACCAGGTGTCTCTGTGGGAGGCTGCAGTACATCGTTCTAAATGAAACCGCTTCCTGACGGTATGCAACTGGAGGGCATGTGCACGGGATCAAACCTGCCACGTTCGGGGTGTTTGGAGCCCTAATTTCCAGACCCTCTCCATTGGTTAGATCCTAGTCACCCTCCTCCAGCAGAACACACACCCAGGCCCAGCTCAGCTGTTTACCGACACGCTGCATAGGGAAAGGGAACCTGTGAGGTGACCATCTGTTTTATACATCCTCTATTGCTACAGTATCCAAACACCTCACCATGGCAATGTATATCCCCTCACAACACCCTGGGAGGTAGGTGATCCCCATTGTACAGATGGGGGAACTGAGGAACATTGTACAGATGGGGGAACTCAGGCACTGAGCAGATAAGTGACTTGCCAGTGGTCACACAGGAAATCTGTGTCAGAGCAGGGAGTTGAACCCCACTTTCTAGTGCCAGGGTAACACCCTAACCACTGGACCCTTTTGCCTCTCTCTAATCTGAATACAAAACCCAAACATGACCCTGACATGGCAGAGCAGCAAGATGTGTGCGTCACTGCTCCAATCCCAGGCCATCAGAAAGGTGTTGCACACGGTGCCCACAACACTAATAAATCCTGGGGGAGGTGTGGCAGGCTGGCTGCTGGAATGCATGCATGCGGCATGAGGAATCCCCTACAACCTTCTGGTGAGACTCCAGCTTGTTCCACGAGAGAGAGGACAGCAAGAAAGCTGCCTTTTGTATCGCCTCAGCTGGCCACTGTCCCTTGTTAAATTGCTGCTGCGGAGAGCTTGTGCATAGCCAGACAACTCGCTGACTAGGACAGTGATCTTAGCTCTTTGCTTCATCCATCCTGGTTATTAGTGTGCTATGAAAACTAGCTTAGGGGACTGTTCCTACAGCATCTGTTCGGTGAGAGTGAATAGTTCCTCTCCCGAGTGTCTCCTAGACACAGACCCTCAGCCTGTGTAGACTGGGCTGACTAACTCCAGTTGTCCCAGCATCCTACCTAGGCAGTCTCCAGAGCTCCTGATGGGGTGGCCAGGGTCCCCCGCCAGCCTGGGGAGGACAGCGTGAGGCTGGTCCTACAGGGGCATAGAGCTGACGTAGCACACTTTGCCGCTAGCCTAGCAGAGGGACGAGGCCGTGGCTGGGGGAAAGGAGGCATGACAGGATGCTGATCTCCACCTGCACTTTTGGCTCCCTGTGACTGCTGAAGCCCAATTGAAACTAGGGCAACCCTTGGGCTACTCTAACATAGCACAGGGCAACTGGCCCCACTCCTCCTCCCCCCAGACAAGATGATGGAGGACAGTTATGACCGTCTTGATACCAGCTAAGAGACTGTCAGACAAGGGGGGTTTTCCTCCTAAAAACGCTCTCCAGCTAAAGGGAATGGGAGCCAGGGACACTATTCAAATGAAAGCCTGACTACACACCTCACATTTCAAAGGCTTGACCCGTTTTTGTCGAAGATACAGGAAAGAAGGAAAAAGTTCAAAGGCTGCTGAATGGCGTTTGTGTCAAGCACTGAGCAGGTGAAGGTCTCTGGATACCAACAGCCCTGCCCTGGCTTTACACGGTTTAACGCTGGACAGTGACTGGGTTATGTTAATGCCTTTGGCCCATGTTCCATCTAAATTAACAGGACAGGTCTCGGCCCAACTTGTGGAGAGTTTGTCATGTCACCACGTGCCCCAGCCAGCCCTCTGGAGTGGATAATGGAGGCGCTGCAGAAGCTGCTGAGAGACTCGAGGAGACAGCCCAGGAGAAAGGACTGAAGCAGTGTCCTGGGGAGGGAGGCTGGGAGACTGCACCGCAGCAGAGACCTGGGAGCAAGGGCGATGGCGAGGAAGGTTTTGTTCTGGTTGCGAGCCTGAGTGGAACTGCTGGAGGGAAATGGGAGGGAGCAGAGAGTAGCACAGCACCAGAGCCACATGGAGGGCTGTGGGATCCCAGATCCAAGAGGGAAGAGCCACTGGAACTGGTGCGTAGAGACTCAGTACGTTAGACTCAGAAGGGGAATCTTATTTTAAGTGCTTTGCACTGTGGAAGGTACAGGGAGAGCCAGGGAACCGAGAGTGGGAGGGCCTCATCTGGAGATGGCATCCCAGTCACACCAACACAAACCTCTTCTGAAAATCCCACCTGCAGATGCCCTTCATTTTCAGAAAGACGAAGGGACGGTCTCTGGAACTATACAGCTCTCTGACATCTGATCCCTTCCTCTCCAGAGCTACCTGCTTCTCTACATGCCGTCTGATGCGTTCGGTTGTGTACATCTCCTTTAAAGGAGTTGGTGTTTCCCAGTCATGTCCTGTACTGAATGTACCAGTGAACTGACATCACAGCTCTCCAGACTCATGCTTTCTGCTGTACATTAAACCCTATTTCTATATCTCAGCCAGAAGATCCCTCCATCTCCACCCTGTCAACAACAGCACCAAATAATCCCACCTGTCAGCTGGGCTCAACAAGCAACACGCTCATCAGAGCGCAGCCCTGCCCTTCCCACTCGCGTGGCATTATCTTAGCCTCACCTCTCAAGCACCGAGGGGGATACGCTCCCTGAACGTGTGGAGTGGAAGGAAGGGGGGTGGGAAGAACACAGCAATGCCAGCCCACGTGCTGACCACCTAGCTGAAGAGCATGTAACAAAGGGGCTGCTCGCTGTCTAAAGGCTGAGGCTCTCAGGACAGGCTGTGGCTCTCAGGACAGGCTGTTCTCATGGAGGTGGCCGCAGGCACTGAGAAGAGAGCACTAAGTAGCTGCCATGAGGTTAGTGCCATCCAGAGATACCAGGGGACGGGGGTGCCCAGAGAACTGTCTGTGGGGACTGGGACTTCGTTCACCTAAATCACTCCACACCCCCTCCCCAAGGAGCAGGTGCTGGTCCGAGCCACATCCGGCCTGGCCTGTGGGGCCAGCCAGCCCAAGGCACAGCATGCTGACAACACCCCTTTATAACTGAGCAAGCAAATCACAAGCCCTAGGTCCATGGGAATTAGATGCTATTTAATTGTCACTTTTCACACCCTTTATGTACATCTGCTGCCTTGTAGGGACAATCCTCTGAAGGATGCACAGCTGGTCTCTGTCAGAGATGGGATACCGGGTGTGGTGGACGTCAGGTCTAATCTAGTCTGGCAAACCCTCTGCTCTCGTGTCCTGTCCAGAGGCTGAACTGGGGGCCTAGGTGGAGATTTTAAAGGCAAAAATGGGAATCAGCTGGTGCCTTTGAAAATCTCCTCATAGCTGTAACAATTCATATGTCTGCATCAGACCTGGGCTCACCTCCCAGACTGAGTTCCTTGTTCCTCAGGATGAGTGGTGACCCTGGGTGTGGGAGTTGTTCACAAGCACGGTGCTGCTCAAAAGTGACCCCCTGCTGAATGTCTCCCAGGCTCTAAAGACAGCAGCAACTTTCAGCCTCCCTGTCAGAGGTCAATCGCTGGTGAGTGTGCAGGACCATCTGGAAGAACAGTTGAAAGGAGGTGAAAACAGAATAGGGCAAATCTTTGGTTCTGAAGCCGTCTCTGTTCTCTGTGCTTTCGCCTGTACTCATCTGGAACTGGAATCTCCAGAGCACTGTTTGGTCACAGACATGAGGCATTGATGTACTGTTATTGGTTACACTCTTATTTTTACACATGCATCTGATGAAGTGGGTATTCACCCACGAGAGCTCATACTCCAAAACGTCTGTTAGTCTATAAGGTGCCACAGGACTCTTTGCTATTTTTACACTCTCACTTCTGAGATTGTAACTAAGGCACTAGGCTGGGACTTGGGAGGTCTGGCTTCTATTGCAGCTTTTCCGCAGAGTCCCTTCATCACCTTGGCCAAGTAATTTAACCCCTCTGGGCCAAGTAATTTAACCCCTCTGTGCCGCTATCATTTCTATGCAGACTGTACCCTCTCTGGGGTAGGTACTGTCTCTTACATTTTCTCTGTGCGTGTGTGTATGTGGCTGGTGCTCAGTAGATGGAAACCCAGGGCTACTGTATGTGTCCCATGCCATTAAAATGTACTGCTATTAACTACTTGTACTCTATTAATTTGCATTCACGATAAAGGATTTACAATGATTTGCTCAGATTTACATTTTGCCTAATTAAATCCAGCACGGAGTCCTTCAGTTGCGATGCCCATGTTGGACGTGTACTGGATTGGCTAATTGGCTAGAATGTGAAGTCACTGAAGTGTGGAGTGTTTATTCAAATCAATGGAAACCACTTTGCTGATTCAGAGAAACCCCTTAACTGATGGAAGCCTGGTAAAAGTAACTAAACCCAGTACGCTAGCATTCACGTACACGAGAACTGATCAGGTGAGAACATACCTGATGTAGGAACACAGTCCCTCATTAGACCTGGCCGAACTATGGTTTTAAATTCCTTGGTCTATTAGCATGAGCAATAGGCCCAAAGCACATGTCCAAACAGAATGAGCTCCTAGGAAAGAGGAGCTGTTGTGTTAAACTTGTAGTGACCCTTCAAAATCCCAGCGCTTTCTTAGTTACGGTGTGGGCTAAAGCAGTGGAAACAAAACATGGTTAACTGGGCACCAGGCAGGGTAAATAACTGGCTATGTAAGTTTGTTTCATGTATTATAAAAAGTTGCTTCATCCAGACTTAGCTAAGGTCTGATAATTGGCAATGACCTCACTTGTTTGTTAAAGGGTATAAAAAATAAACTCTGAAAAGGTTCATTAGCTGAGCATGCTGGAGCTGACCGGTTGGCTCTACGCACTCCTTGGGTTAGCCTGTTTGTAAGTATCTTGAGCAGATGCTTATAAATGTTTTGTCAATATTTGGATGTAGTAAATTCCTTCTTATTTAGGCCTTTTCAGCTTGTTTATAGCAACTGTATAAATAGCATTGGGCCTCTGGATTTAATAAAGGAATTCACTGTTAAATTAGTGTCATGGCAATACACAAATACTACAAAGTCCAGCACTTGAATTAGTTCAAACTAAAAGCTACATCACACAATTCAGCTGCAGTTGAAGTCAATGGAAAGACTCCTGCTGATTGCAATGGGAGTTTGACTGGACTGGTTGAGCACGAAGGGTGCCCATATGCTACTGCATTAATAATGCACTGTATTGAGTCTTGCAGGAAAGCTAGTCTGGAAATGTAGTCACAGATTTGTAGCAATGTGGGGCTGGAAGGGACCTCCAGAGGTCACCAAGTCCAGCCCCCAGCCCTGAGGCTGGACCAATAACCCTAAACCATCCTTGATAGAGGTTTGTCTAACTGGTTCTTAAACACCTCCAGCGACAGGGACTCCACAGCCTCCCTTGGAAGCCTGTTCCAGAGTGTAACTGCCCTGAGAGTCAGAGAGCTTTTCCTAATATCTCACCTAAATCTGCCTTGCTGCAGATCAAACCCATTTCCTCTTGTCCTTCCTTCGGTGGCCATTGAGAACAACTGATCCCTGTTCTCTTTAGAACAGCCCTTCACATATCTGAAGACTGGAATCAGGTTCCCCCCCCTTGCTCTTCTTTTCTCAGAACTAAAAAACTAGACTTGTTTACCTTTCCTCACAGCTCAGCTTTCCTAAACCTTTGATCATTTGCTCTCCTCTGGCCTCTCTCCAGTTTGACCTTTCCTGGAGTGTGGTGCCCAGAACTGGACACAGTGCTCCAGCTGGGGCCTCACCAGTGCTGAGTAGAGCACAACAGTTACCTCCTGTGTCCTACATACAACATCCCTGTTTGTACATCCCAAATTATTAGCCTTTTTTGCAGTCGAATCACATTGTTGACTCATTCATCCACTAGCCGCCTCCGACCCTGTTCAGCAGTACGACTGCCTAGCCAGTTAGCCCCCGTTTTGTAGCTGTGCATTTGATTTTTTTTTTCTTCCTAAGTGGAGTACTTTGCACTTGTCTGTATTGAATTTCATCTTGTTAATTTCAGACCAATTCTCCAACTTGTCAAGGCTGTTTTGATTTCTAATCCTGTCTCCAAAGTGCCTGCAACCCCTTCCAGCTGGGTGTCACCCAGAAATTTTACAAGCGTACTCGCCACTCCATCATTCAAGCCATTAATGAAAATGTGGATAGTATTGTTAGACGAGGCACAGTATCTACCATTTCTTGGTATTTTACGCTAACCCACTAACCCTGCAGACACGTGCCCACATGAGTTTGGGGCAGGTCTCATGTATACAGTTACTCATGTGAATAAGCCTTTGCAGGACCAGGGCCTTAATGAATCTCACTCAGAGATCTATTCTGAATTCGTAGTAAAACTCCCAACCTTCCCATTCTGAGCAGAGAGACTGGGTGTGGCAGTGAACAGAGCACTGGACTAGAGGGCAGGAAACATTCTGCACTCTGGTTTCTGCCCCAGACTCGCACTGTATCTTTGTATAAGTCACTTCACCTGTCTGTGTCCCCTCTAAAAGAAGTATCATGAAACTTACCCCCGTTCTTTCAGTGCTTTTCACACACAAAGACTCCAGGAGAGGTCAGGAATCCACGGTGCTAGGCACTGCACTGATGCACTGTAAAAACAGTCTCTGCCCCCAAAGAGTTTACAATCCAAACAGCCAAGAGAAAGGGTGGGAGTGGAAACAGAGGCTCAGAGAGAGGAAGTGACTTATCCAAGGCTGCGCAGCAAGTCAGTGGCAGAGTTGGGAATAAAATCCAGTTCTCCTGAGTGCCCAATTCACTGTTCAGTGACCTCTGATCTAGTCTAACCCCCTCATTAAAAAGGGATCCAGAGATGGAATTCTATACAAATTGCTAATTTCCATCTCAGATATCCTTCGGGAGGGAGCTGGTGGCGCTGAGGGTTATTAATGCGCTGAGACGCTCCTTCCCACCAAGCTGCTAAAAGTGAACATCAGGATGAAATGAGTAATAAGTGTACCCAGGTGCTCCTGTAAAGCCAAAACCCACATCTCAATAAAATAAATGTTCCCTTTTTAATGCCACCACTGTGGCTGGAGACAAACTGACTGTCACTGTAGTATACATTTAAAATGCCCAGGAGACGGAGTGTAGGAGATGTGCAGTCATATCAAAAAGATAAAGGGGCAGGCCAGGAGTGAAATCTGGGTATCCTACAGCCCCACAGAGGGGAAACAGCAACACAGCAGCAAACAGTTGAGGGACCCTGCGTCCCGTCACCCCACACGCAGAGGCTGTGACTTCGCTGCAGAAAAGCTGTGAGGGGTTTATATCAAGGCAGGTGAGGGGACAGGGCTGATCTGGATGTAGTTACATCAGTGACCCATGCCTGGGCTCCAGGAGGATTCACGGGTATGTCTGCAGAGCCACGCGAGAGCAATTGCACTGACCCAGGGGACTCAGGCAGCTAGTCTGGGCTGCAGCAGAAGCCACCAGGGCCACCCTACTTTTTCTAGCCAGCTATCTCAAGCAGTCCCCAGACCAGGACTCGCACCACCCAGCTGCTACGCAGACACACCCCTAGATCGATACCTGGAGGGAGAGAGCTTCAGGCCAAGCAGCAAAGACAGAGCCCGAGTGTTTGCTCTTGCAGGGCACAGCGCTGCTGCTGCGGGAGACAGGGAACAAAGTCTCCCATGGAGCCACCCCTCCTACTTCAGGGCTGGAATGTCTCCACCGCAGTCCCTCCGGCTCCAGCTCCCAGGGCTGAGGGATGGAGTGAGAGCAGGAGGAAGCTGCTCTAAGCGGACAGGGCTAGTGGTAGGCAAGAGGGGTGGCTCCTGGCAAAGGAAAGTGGGGACATCTCCTGACCCAGTTCCTTCTCCCAGTGGCCATGGACTTTCCTTCCTCCCCAGCATAGAGCTCGCAGGTGGCCCCACCAAACTGCTGAGTCTTAGCCACTCCTACGTGCCAGAGGATGTTGTGAAGGCCAAGACTATAACAGGGTTCAAAAGAGAACAAGAAAAATTCATGGAGGATAGGTCCATCGATGGCTGTTAGCCAGGGTGGGCAGGGATGGTGTCCCTAGCCTCTGCTTGCCAGAAGTTGGGAATAGGCGAAGGGATGGATCACACGCTAATTGCCCTGTTCTGTTCGTTCCCCCGGGGCACCTGGCATTGGCCACTGTCGACAGACAGCACACTGGGCTAGATGGACCCTTTTTGGTCTGATCCAGTATGGCCGTTCTAAGGCTGTCTACACTGCAATGAGAGGTGTGACTGCAGCAGGTGTTGACACACCCCAGCTAACTTTGATCTAGCTCACTCGTCTACCCTGAGCCGGGTCTAGCCTGTGCAGCTGCCTGTGTGGCCGCAGCTTCACTACCAGCATTACTGTCTACACCTGCTGCCATCACCCCTCTGACTGCAGTGCAGACGGACCCTGGGTGCAAAGGGGGAGAACTTGTCCATTCCTAGCACTCTGCTGAACCAATACAGGCTTTTCAAGGGATAAGTCTGCCAAACACTGAAATTCAGTGACTTCTAAATTGAAGTTGGTAACCTAATCCTCTACACGGTCCAGATCCTTCATTAAAACAAACCCATCTGAAGTAGTCACCCTGGGGACCCTCGTGCAGGCTTGGTAATGTGAAAAAGATTAAAAACAAACAAAAAGAAACTATTGACGCTGGCAAATGCGTCTTAATTAAAACTTTTCTAAGAGTACAAGTGCATCCACTAGCTCCTTTCACTCTCCAAATGCATGTGAAAGTTAATGAAATGTATTATTCTTGCAGTCCTTATTGTTCCATTAATGCAGTCGGAACATCTAACATTATAAATGAAAAATGAGTTAATTGTATATACGGGCCAAACTCTGGTCTCATTTACACTAGTGTAAATGTGGAGTAACTCCACTGATGTCAACAAGGCATCATTTTAGATTTACTTTGGCAGCTGAGAATCGGAGCTGGGCTGATTTCTTCAAAGCCAAATCCTACCTGCATGCAAAATGGCATGAAAAATCAGTCTTATGCACCGCATGCTTTGCTTTTTCAACAGAAAAACAAGATGAAGATATGTGCTTCGTTAGATCAGTCCTGCACAGATAATAAGGAGAATGGTTGTTTTTTTTAAGTATCAGATGCTACTGTGAATCCTCACATCTAACAATCCATATCAGTAGAGACAATCACATAGGGCTTGTGATAAATATCAAATGTTTAAAGGGAAGTAAACAAGATGATTCTGTAGTGCTAGTAAGTCCCCTCTATTTGATCTAGCCCAAGGCAGAAGACCGTAAGTTAGATTTAGAGTAGGTCAGAGAGAACAGTTTGTTTATACCAGATACAATGTTTGTCTACAGATATTAGGTTCACCTTCTTTTTCAGTTAATAATCAGCCCTGAAAGAGCTGTCTCTCATAGAGATGGATGGAAATCTTTGAAAAACTATTTACTCCACTGAAAAATGCCCATTTGTGGAAACCAAAACTGCTCATAAAAAAAGGTCAGTTCTGACAAATCTCCTGACTTGAAATATTTCTGGAGGAAAAAAAACGTTTTGAAATTGACAGAACGTCCTCTTTTGACATTTTCAAAATAAAAAAGCTTTCTTTTTCAAGTCAAAGTGACTTTTCCTTTTGAATTTTAGCTAAGGTAGACACACACAAAAAACAGTTGTGAAAGAAAGAAAGAAAGAAAGAAAGAAAGAAAGAAAGAAAGAAAAGGCCAAAATTGAAACAAAACATTTTGATTGACCCAAACCGAAAATTTTCTGAAGCAACAACAACAACGCGGTTCAGTTTCTTGTCCTGATTTGGGACAGGAAAAATATTTGACCTCTTGAAAATTCTCACAGGGCAGGAAGAGAATTTCCCACCCAGCCCTGGTCTCATGGAAGGGATCCCTGCACCTAAAGAAACTATTACAGAATGTGATATTATGGAGCAGAAAACACCCCTTGGGGCATCCTGCATGCTTCATAGAAATCATAGAATCACAGAAATGTCAGGCCGGAAGGGACCTTGAGAGGTCATCTAGTGTATCCCTCTGCAATGAGACAGGACCAAGTGAACCTAGACCATCCCTGACAAGCGTTTGTCCAACCTGTTCTTCAAAACCTCCAATGATAGGGATTCATGTTTACGTAAAGGAGACATTTGCACTGGTTTTAGCAGTTAATATTTCCAGATAAGATGGGCCAGATCAATGTTAATAGTGCCAGAGGGGTTGAAAAAAGAAGAGAACCTGACTCACTATTTGAAATTGGTCTTAACTGACTTTAGGGTGACCAGATGTCCCAGTGTTATAGGGACAATCCCAGCATTTGGGGCTTTTTCTTATATAGGCTCCTATTACCCACCATCCCTGTCCTGATTTTTCACACCTGCTGTCTGGTCACTCTGCCTGACACGTACGCTCAGATCAGGGACGATACTGTTGCACTTTGCATTCCAAAATGAGAATGCCACATGGAAACAGTTGGAGTATCTCCTTAGAATACTATAGGCCAAATTCCACCCTTGGGTACATGCTTGTTACTTCCAGTGGAACCAGTATGAGTTGCAAAATATGGGTCCAGCTGTGATCAAATACATTAATTATTATTGTCGTGGTTATGCTGTGCGGCGGTCAGTCACACTGCCTCATTGAGTCTGTTGAGCACAGTGGCTGTCATCCATTCAGGCTAAATGAAGGAACAATTAAGTGTCTCTATGGTTAGTATTAGTGGATACAACGGGAAACCACTGCCCAAGGACCAGATCATATACAAACCTGGAGAATGGCAGGGCCATAAACTCCAAGGGATTTCCTGGGGTTCTGATAACAAGCACAGGGGCAGGAGATAGATTGTACTGCAGCTGAGTGAGAGAGGAGCAGGGCTGCAGAAAGCCAAAGAGACAGCCAGAACAGGCACTGGCAGCACGGCTCTGAGAAAAAGCCTAGGGAGAGTGTTTTGGCCAGAGTGCTAGCTGGAAGAGGCTTGGAACTGTGAGCAAAAAAACCTAGCTCCTGTTGTTCGATATAATCCTGGTCATTTACAAAGAATGCACAAAGTCCTTTTTCTCTGAACACAGTAGGCATCAAGGAAATACTTGAGTCCTCATCAACTTTGCCTACTAACATACACACACACAAAACCCCCTAACACCTTGAATATGCCTAATACTTAGGCCTAAACACTATTATAATGATCATTGTAACTCTTCTACCAGGTATTGTCAGCAGCAAAAACAGCCAGGTCCAACTTTCTAGGAGCTCCTTCTCAAAAACCTTAAACAACACTAGGTCACACCCCCAACCAGAAACCTGCGACACTGCACAGGCCTGCATGCCCTTGAGGGGCAAAACTTCCCCACGCACAAGCACTGAGTCCTGGGGCTTAAAACAAACAATGTTATTGGGAGGAAAGGAAAGGGGGGGGACAACAGATTACATTTGAGAAAACCAGAAGCAATTAATAAATTAACACTATTAGGCAAGACTCTGCCCTGCCCCAGGCTGTTTTAACACTAGCCCCAACCTCATTACAGCCACATCCCTCCCCCCAGTTCCCCACTCACAGTTTGTACTCTTGGGTTGGTGGAGTCCAAGGACGCTGGAAGGTCAGGGCTGCTCTGGAGGCTCTGCCCAGCCGGGGTGATTGCAGCTTTCATCGCCAGATACATGGATTGTTGCTCTCTGTACACCACAGCTCACCTGGAAGCTGCCTCAGACCTGCTGTTTGCTAGAGTCTCAGCTCAACGAAGAGCACACAGCAACATCTAAGACTCTGACTATAACCTCCCTACCACAAGGCAGGTGCCAAAGCGACCCATCGTGCCCTTTTCTCTTTCTTCTCTTAGTCTTAGCCAGACTCCCTTACACACCTCTTCCTGACGTTAGTCTCGGTCAGGGTGACCCCAGCACATGTGGTGTGTGGCTCTTGTCCCTTCACTTCCCACTGGGGTCAGTAACGGTTTATAAACCCCAAACTCAAAACTTCCCTGGATTTTAACCAAAATGCCCCAAACTGTTCCATAACTGAAATGCAAATGAGGCCTGGCCCACTCAGTCACCTCCCCTTGCTCTCCGGCAGAAGGAAGCAAAGAGTTCCACTTTGGAGTCTCGACCTCTCTGCAATTCTCAAGCAGCTTTGGGCCACTCTTCTTCCTGTTCGCCAGCAGTGTCAACAGAGCTCCCTGCTCTCCAGGGCTTCAGGCCCATGGCCTACATGACAGCAGCACCTGGAGCACTGTATCTACACAGCATACAAGACAGTGCCTGCTAGGAAGAGCTTGCCATCTAAACAGTCAAGACGGACAGAGAGTGGGAGACACAAAGCATTGCCTGTTTCACAGGTGAGGAACTGACACACAGAGAAATGAAGTGACTTGTCCAAGGGACATAGGGAGTAGATGGCAGATCCTGGAACAGAAGGAACCCAGGAGTTCTGGGCCCAGTGCCAAAGTCCCAACCAGAAACCCGTCCTTCTTGTGTCACTTAAGCAAAAGCTGCCCAACAAAAGAGAAAGAACACGTGGGGCAGTTTGGGGGTGAGATCAACACGTCATCTGCTAACTTAATGCTAGCACTGGTTGATTTGGCTGTTGCTTCCTGGGGAAAAACACTGGAGAGACTAATTCAGCGCAGTAATAAGCAGGTCACTTGGATGAGATTATCATCATCTTTATGTAAAGAGAAGAAAAGTGATGTGTTGGGGGCATAAATCAACTCTTCGTAAGCACACCGACTCTGCTTCTTTATATAAGAGATTCCTTATAAGGAATGATGGAGACCTCACTCCACGGTGTAAGGGTACAGAGGAGTTCTGGTGCCATACTAGACCAAGAACGCAGACCAAGGAGTTGGTTCATTTCACCAGCCCTTGGGTATGGCCAGCATGGACGGCAGAGTCTTCCATAGATAACCAGCCCGACCTGCCAGCAGAGTGAAACAGTACAAAAGCTCTGCTCTGCTCCAGGTTTGCTCTTGATTCTACATGGAAGGCGAATGGAGGCTATGGTGATGGGCGTCCGTGTAAAATTCTGATGAGGGGGACTCAAAGCCTGGAGCATGGCAGGTTTACAGCATCACAAGGCACCCTCCCTCTCTAAGCAGGAACCTCCTCATTCAATCCAGCTGTCTGCAGTAAACTGCCCTCTGGCTCCCTCAAGTGCGCCATTCCTAGAGACAGCTTATTTCTAGCTCTAGTACAAAGAGAAATCAAAAGGAAAAAGGTCTGGTTGCTTCAAACTTCCTGCTCCTCCTCTGGACCCAAACCAGACCTGTTTTGGCTTCATTGTTCTGTGGGGATGCTCTTCCCCAGCAAAAGCCTGAGAAAAAAGCTGAGCTATAAACTGTGCCCTAGAATCTAAGAAACAGACTCAGGCTCTCCAGTGAGAATGCCTGGCCGGCCCCGGCTCCCTGAGCTTGTCCTGTGCACAGGCCACTAGGCTGCACTCCCTCACCTGGCAACTGATTTCCAGCAGCCAGTTTAAAATAAAGGTACACTCAGAAGTAGTGTTGCCAGTTCCAAGCACTCAGAAATGAGGCCTCCAGCCCCAAAATATCATGAGATGAGCTTAAAAAACATTTTGTTTTTTTAAAAATAATTTTGTGGGGCTTTTTATGTTTTTTCCACAACTACGAGGACTAGGAACTTCAGATATATATATAAATGGAAACCGGGACTCTCATGTCATCCTCGGACTCCAGCAGCTGGAGCTTTAAGGAAAATTCCAAGTATCATGAGATTTGTGATAAAATCACAAGAGTTAGCAACACTCCTACAGCTTACCCTGCATCAGCAGGCCTTGGCATGGACAGACTCTCAGGACGGGAGCTATATTACCCACTGACTTTGGAGACAACCCCCAGGACCTCACAGCCCTGACTCTACTGGCTGTCTGCTGAGAAGTGCCCAGTTAACTCATTTCCCATTCCCCCACCCCAGCTGGCATACTGCCTCCTTCCTTTGTGCCTCACACCCCTTCCAGCCTCCCGACACCCCCGTGAATGTGGGGAACTCCATACTCCCTGTCAGCTGCAAGTCTCCTCTGCGGCGGCCGGCTCAGCTGCGTGTGATGGGGCTCAGGACACCCTGTCAGCTCCTGCCCTGCCTGAGAGGCAGAGTGCTGAGTGCAGAGTGCTCACATGGACATAGGGTTTATACCCTCTATTCATTTGTACCAGGCCAAGGTTCAAAGTAACTATTCCTCATCCCCTGGGGGCAGCCATGCTGCCAAGGAGTCACTGGTACAGCTTGACAATTGTCATTCAAAGTGTCAAGTCATCAACAGGAGATAAAGTTAATGCTAGACCTGTGGTCAATTTGTGTGTGTGTGTGTGTTCCTCCAGCAGCCAATGGGAGCTCTCAGACAGGCAGATCTTCCTCCTTGTGGGGAGCAGCCAGTTCTCTGACTGAAATACTCGTCACTTGCATCTCTGCTGAGCTGGTAGCAATGAGTTTTGGCTGGGGCTTGGCTCTGCTTTGCTATTTAAGTCTATGGGACTTAGCCAGGACCTCTAATGGTAAGATCAGAAAATAACTTCTATCTTCTTTAAGCGTAAGGTTTGCTGACCTTGTGTGTGTATCTACATACATGTGGCGTGTGTGAATAATAGCTGTGAGCCAAGTCTTTCTCTTTCTGAACTCCAGTGTGTCACAGCCATTGTCTGAGTGCAGGATTCCATATGTAACTTCAACTGCTCCATAGCCTTTCCCTACCTATATCAAACAGTGTGATCTGGGGAGACTTGTCTACTAATTCTAAAGTCAACTTGTGATTTTAATTTATATCAGAGTCTAAACTCTCCACGGCCTTGACTATTAACTGTAAAGACAGCATGTAACAATTACAGGCTGGCAGCGGAGTGATTAGCAGACTCTAATGAAGCATTCCTTTGGCTCCATGCATACTCTGCTGAGCCAGAAAACTCTCTTGATTACCGCTAGCCTTAAATCTTTAGAGTGGTAACTTCAAAGGCACTTTGTTTTTTAGGACTTGTGTCTTTATTTTGATACTAATGCAGAGAAAAGGCGACTGGGGCTCCTATGGATTCTGGTAACATGTTGCTAGATGAATCGATAGCTCTCTGCTTCAGCTGTGGTTTCCTTCTGGGGTTGAAGAGGGCTGCAAAAAGGTCTGCTTCTCTTTAAGCGTCTGTATAAAACGAGGTCTTGTTCCTCAAAGTGAGAGGGGAACGTTGAAAACTGGCCTCTTCTTACAAATCTACCTCTGCCCAGATCTTCCCCAGTGAGGAACACATTTAATGTCTATCTGAGTTTGCACCTCTGTTCTTGTCACTGATGCACAAAGCTTAGTAAGGTTAGCTTCATCTACCAGCCTCACTCCTCCAAACAAGAAACCACATCTGGGCCTCAGCTGCAGAATTTGGATCTGAATTTTATGAGGCCTGAAGTTTAGGGTGCAAGGATCTGATTCTCAGTCTGCGAAAACAGCCCCTGAGGATGACCTCTGCACAGAGGGAGGCCCCTGCTGGCACAAGGGTTTTGTGCTGGTTCTGCTCCTGGGATATGAGGAGTGGGGCTGCAGAGCACTGGACCCCCTTTCTCTATTTCTCAGGGCCTGTGGGGAGGAAAGCACAAGTCAGGGTAGCCCCAGGGCTGCTCTAACTTACCATGGCAGACAAGGCCCATACCGTCCCTGAATACAGAGAGCACAAGGATACTTCAGGCCATTTCAATGCACCCAGTCAGGCCCTGAGTACTTAGCCCATCTCTATAAGAACGAAAATCTGTGG
Source organism: Gopherus flavomarginatus (assembly GCF_025201925.1). Classification (NCBI taxonomy): domain Eukaryota; kingdom Metazoa; phylum Chordata; order Testudines; family Testudinidae; genus Gopherus; species Gopherus flavomarginatus. Next base: position 1,650,505 of record NC_066620.1, on the reverse strand, counting down.
CTTAGTACAGGGTGGTTGTGCTTAACTCTGGCAAAGGAAAAGTGACAACCTTACAGCTCGTACCCTTTAGCTTTTGGGCCTCTTGCTGTCTTTGAACAACAGGTGTTTAGGGAGTAGAGACTGAGGAAGGCAAGATACAGTCACTCTCTTCCTGCTCTGCCATCTGGGAAGTAAACGCTGACATGGATAGAAGATGGAGATTGAAATACAAGCATTTGATTGCCTGGGTAGGGCGACCACTCGTCTGTTCTAGTCTATATAGGTTTTCATACCATGCTCATCACTGCAGTATCTGAGTGCTTTCCGGTCGTGCATTAAGCACCATGAATAACATCTGCCACATATCTGTTCTTTGTTCCTCTCCGCAGGGCGAGAAGTGGGGCTAGAGCCTAGAACAGTTAACTAGCTCCAGCTAGAGTGTCATGTATCTCTCTAACACCTAGGAACAGAGGTGTCATTTGCTTTGGGGGAAGAGGGACAGTTGTCCCACCCCAGACCTCAGTTTGTGTCCCCTCCCCACAATTTCTCATAGGTCTGTGTGTCTTCTACTCTCCCCTTGTCACCGACCCATCCCAGCTGTGCAGGATGTAACAGAATCACACAGCATGTTCTGTATGCAAACTCCACTTTATCCCCCTGAATCTGTCTGAAATGATGCCCCTGCCCAGGACAGGCTGGACTGGGATTACGCTTTCCCCCTGCAACCATCAGTAAGGCTATAACCTTTCCATTAAAACTGCCATGGGGCCTGTCACAGCTAGCCAGCAGCCACAGGGCTACACAGGAAAGACATGGCTACGTGTGTAGAACTTATCAAGATGTCTTTAACCTGTTGGCTAAAATCCGACTGGGCTGCAATCAGCTCCAGTACGCAGCCCTGTTATGCGCATGGCCCTTGTGACGGTAGTATCTGAGCTGCACCTCCCAATATTCCTGGGAGCCTGAGGAGCTGCTTATTTCCTTTTCACAGGTGGGAGACTGAGGCTCAGAGAGACTGATCATGTGGGCTGACCTCCAGGTCTCCCAGAGAGTCTGTGGTACAGCAGAGACTGGAAGTGGGGTCTCCTGAGCCCCCCCAGTGCCCTAACCACTGAACCATCCTGCCTCTGACCTGTGACTTGGTATTTTAGGGAATGTAGCTTCAGTTGTGCATTGATGAACAATCCAGGTCATCAGGAGGACCTCCCTGGTCCCACCTGCGCCCTCTGCACAAAGGAGAGGAGACTCAGGCCCTGTATGTCAGGTTGGGACTGACCTTGCCAGGAAGGTTGTGGTGTGGGAATCATAGCTATGGCTGCATCGCTTGATGTGAATTATGGGCTTTGAGCTGGGCAAACTGTATCCGATGGAATAACTGGCCTGCTGGGTGACCTTGTGCAAGTCACTTCACCATCCCCTGCCTCAGTTTCCCCATCTGTAAGGTGGGGATAATGATACTGACCTCCTTCATGATGTGCTTTGAAATCTATGGATGAAAAGTGCTATACAAGAGCTAGGGATGATGACGACTGTTATTATTAGTGCAATTAACTCTGCAGTTGCCCCATGACTTGTGTTGAGATATTTATGACACACACACCAGCCTGTAATATTTCTGTTGCATCCTGTTCTAGTGAGACTCCCAAGAGATCAGATCAGAATCAGTCTTCTTGAGGTTTGCCCACCATCACTGGCAAACCATAAACTTTTAGTACAAATCGCTTTTGAATCATACGAAGATACAATCTCTCTGCATCCGTCCCACCATGCACCAAGGTTCCTTATGTGTTTCTAATGTGCCCACTGCTTGGGGTGTCCGGGTATCCTTCCTTTGTCTGAAAGGAAACTTCATCTGTCTGATATGATCAGTTAGAAGCTGGAGTCGTAGTTTAGAGACTTCTTTTGACACTGGCCTCCCCTTTTTTACAGGCAGGACGTTTAAAGCTCTTCACATGCCTTTTGTCTGATTCCCTGGCCAGGCAGAGCTGTTTCACCACTCTTACAAGAGGCTGTGACTCAATAGGTGTTAGTGAGCGTTAAGCCACAATGGGGTCGCACGCTGTGAACAAGAGGAAGAGGTTATCAGGTTCCTCCTACAGACACAGGGCCAATATCTACACCAGCCCTGAACAGCATCAGTTTTTCCATGCAGAACTTCTCAAATAACTGTCGCAACCACCCAGGGCCAGTGATGTTTTGCCAAAACAGATCAGAGCCTTGCTCTGGCATCCAGCCTTGGGCAGTGGCCTAGAAATGATGCTTCCAGGGATAGTTAAGTCACATACCCCATTGGTGGCACTAGTTAGCTCTGCAATGCTGTGTCAGGGAAGAGCATTGCTGCCTTAATAGCGTGAAGGGGAGGAAGAGTGGCCCAGTGGCTAGGGCACAAGCCAAGACCTGGGGTCAAGGCTCTGTTCTGCCACGGATTTCCTGTGGCACTTAGTCTCCCTGTGTCTCAACTCCCCATCTGTAAAAATGGGGATAATGCACTGCCTGAACTCACAGGAGTGGCATGAGGTACAGTAAAAATAGTGAGGTGTTCAGATACCATTATAGTGGGGGGCTATTAAGTACCTTGGATAGATCCTTGAAGGATAGATCCTACTCCTTGAAGGTGAGATTACCCTTATTTTAACACGTTTCAGAGTAGCTGCCCTGTTAGTCTGTATCCGCAAAAAGAACAGGAGTACTTGTGGCACCTTAGAGACTAACAAATTTATTTGAGCATAAGCTTTCGTGGGCTACAGCCCACTTTATCGGATGCATGCAGTGGAAAATACAGTAGGAAGATTATATATGTATATATATATATTAGTGTATGGTTACATCCATTGTTTCATGTTCTCTGTGTGTATATATATGTATATCTTCCTACTGTATTTTCCACTACATGCATCCGATGAAGTGGGCTGTAGCCCACGAAAGCTTATGCTCAAATAAATGTGTTAGCCTCTAAGGTGCCACAAGTACTCCTGTTCCTTATTTTAACATCTATTAAGAGCTGCAGCAGCAGTTTTACAGTTAAGGGCTTAATCCTGCAAATACTTATTATGTAATAATAAGTTTACTCATATACATAAAAGTTACTCACATAAGATGTTTCCAAGGCTGGGGCCTCAGATTGTAAAACAGTTGCCATTTGCATCTGGATTTCTTCTCCTTCTACACCTTTCCCTTTTTCAGTTCTTCCCAAATTTGAAACAGCTGCCTGCAGACTGGGTACTCGGCTGGTGGCAGATGAGAAATATTCTCATGAGAGGGCACTGGCAGTTAATTGGACAAACCATCTAGAAGTTATGAGGTGTAGCAAAAAGGTGGAGTTTTTCATCCTTTTTAATAAAAGTTTGTCTGCTCATAACTCAGACAGCTGCAAGTTTGTTTTACATCTTGATCCCCAGCAAAAAAAATTTTTTTTTTTGGCATCCCTCAATTATTTTATGTCCCCATCAGCAGCATAAACTCATGCTTGACTGGAAGAAGGGGAAGGTAAATTGTGCAAAGAATCGTAAGAGTCGGGTAGGCAGATAAAGGAGAATTCGGTGTCCTCTTTCATATGCATTTTATGTGCATTCTAACGAGTGCATGTTCACTTCATGTGCATTGTCTCTTATGCTTCACAGCAATGTGATCTAATTGTGTTCTCAGCATAAACTGTTTTAATAACACTTAATTTGCTCTGTCGCTTGGTGCTGATGAGAGACTAGGTGTGAAAGATAAGTTGGAGGAGACTCAGACTTAATTTTTACAGTAAATCAGCACAAGCTGTGTATGAGAGCAACTTACAGAGCCAGATCCTCAGCTGGGTTAAATCAGCATTACCAGTAAAATTGTGGTGATTTACACCAATTAAGGATCTGGCCCTTAATTTCTTTCTCTTGCTCTTGCTCACGCTACAAAACTCTCAGGAGCCCTGGCAAACAACTGGAAATGCTGCATTTTCCCATATTTTAGAAATAAGTGTTAGTTTTGCAGATACATTATCATAAAGGACTCTTCGGCAGTGAGCTGTTAGTTTATTTGTACAATAACCTCTCACCCACATGCATCCGTCTGTCTGCTTTGAACAGTGGATGTTACCAAGTGTAAATGCCTCTAAAACTGCTTCAAAAAAAGAACCCTCCCATTAAATCCACAGTGAGACGACTGACCTGGGATCTTATTTGAACATGGACCTAAATAGAATATTTCATAAGCTTCTAGAAACCAAGTATGATGAAACAGCACCTTTCAGCCCTCATCCGCAAAATAGCAGCCCCGGTACAAGAAAAGTGCCCCCTCTGAGAAAGTTAAGTTTAATCTCAGGGGGCAGATGTCCCAATGGAGCAGTGGCAGAGTGGTGTTAACCTGGAGACATACTGTGTTCTCTGGCCCTGCACAGTGTTTGTAATGGAGCATGTTTCTGGCATTCTAGTTCTCTACCTGCAGAAGCCGAATTCCACCACCAGACCTGGATTCCCCAGACCCATGAACACCAATGACCCCGGCGTTCGCAGAGCCGCTCGCTTTGGGGTTTATCGCTATAACAACAGCTCAAACGACATTTTTCTATTCAAAGAGTCTCGTATAACTAAAGCAATGGTGCAGGTAAGCACACCTTGGTCACATAGAAAATGTTTCTGACTCAGCCCAGATCAGCTAGGAGTAATGAGCTCTTGCCAATACAAGCGGGAGCACTCCTGTTCCTCACTCAGCAGCTGTAACTCGGTGCAGCCAGCGTAGCTCTGCTGCCTTCAGTCAGAGGTTTGGCCCCTCAGGCCTAGCAGTGACATAGCTCCTTCTCACATCAACAGTTAGAAGTGTTTTGACTCTTTTAAAAGGGGATTTCCCCCTACCTCTGGGGGACAGATAAAAAAGCAAAGTTGATTAGCCAGGATTGCTGCACTGAGTTTCCTCCAAGGCAGTCAGTGAAAGAAGCCACAGGATCCAGCTGCTGGTCTGTAACTCAGGCTAGACCCCACAGGGTTGACAAATGAAATCTTGTTTTCCACCTCGCTCCCAGCAGACACTTCCCCAATCCCACTGCAGTGATCAGTTTGGCCTAAGCACCTGCTTTTCAATGCTGTATTTAGACAGTGTCAGCTCTTTGGGACAGGTCCTCAGACATATGTTTGTACAGCACCTAGCACCATGGGCTCTGGCCCCAGGTTCCCCCTCAACCCCAAAGCCACCGAGTAACAGCGTATTCTCCCAAGGGGCATTGTTTGACACACCTAGAACACACAGGATGTTGTTGATTTAGATTAAGTACCCAGTTCTTGTTCCATAGCCCAATGCTCTGACTCCTTTTGGATACATCTGATCTTTTCTCCCTGCCCTGACTCTTCTCCCCTCTATTAACTAACCTGGAAACTGCTTCCTCTAGGTAGTCAGAGGGCTGAAATACATGCTGAATGTGGAAATTGGCCGGACGGTGTGTGACAAGAGGGGACACTCCAACTTGGACAGCTGCGACTTTCAGAAGAAGAAAAAGCTGCAACAAGTACAATGAGTTTCATTTTCTCTTTCCCTCTCCCTTGGGGTTGCTTAGTAGCTACATTTTTAAGTTCATGGGAGTACAGGGCCTGTAGTCAAAGGGAGTCTTTCCACTGGATTCAACAGGTATTAGATCACAATCAATTAAGGCCCCAATCCCACAAACATGCCTGTGCGCCACTCTTGATTTGCAGTGGGACGACTCTCACCAGTTCACTTATATACAACAGCCATTTCCATTTCACACTCTTCACAAAACTCAAGTCTATAAGTTTTCGACGCACAATGTTTTATCAGTTATGAGAGAGATTTTTCATTGACTTCAATGGGAGCAGAGCTGGGCCACTGTGGAGCACTCTGGAAAGTTCCACTCAAAATCTGTAGGGAGGCTTCCTGGAGGACAGATCCAATTTTATTATGCACGCATCCTTCCCCAGCCCTCCTGGAGAGTCATTTATGGTACACAGACTTCACCAGCAACAGGGGAAAGAACTGCTACATGTTTAACCTATAAGCAAGGATTCTGTACCCCCTCATATACTCCTGTTAGGATACTGGTTTAATGGTCTGCTGAAAGGCTAATGACCATTTTGTAAGGCAATGAACTTGGCTCAGCAGATGCTTTAACCATCACTTAGGGCACAGATCCTCAACACGGGGCCCAGGGGTCATGTCCACCCTTCCTTTCCTTATGGCTAGAAGGGAGGAAAGTCCCCAAACTTTTCTGCTGAAACATGGGGCCACAGCCTGGAAAAGGCTGAGAGTCAGTGACACATGGGCTGAATTTGGAAGCCTCACGTGTTCTTTTCTGCTTGCAGATGTTCAGATGCTATTTTGAGGTCTGGACTATCCCCTGGCTACACCGAGTCCAAGTGCTGCTTGCTCTCTGTCACTGATCCAGCTTCCCCAGCCACAGCCACACCTGCCTCAATGCACTCACAGTGAGGATTTCGGTACTGTCTGTTTTCTGTTAGCAGCAGAGACCAGTGAAGAATTGCTGCAAAGAGATTATTCCAGTGAATGGCTCTTTTTCAAGTATGACTCCTTGGGAAGATAGTTGAAAAGTCTACACCACAAAACCCACCGAGCAACAGGATCTTAGCGAATCAGGTTAATGTTTACTGCTGTCCAGCTGAGGCATTTTGACAAATTAACTAACCTGCAGAAGACAGTTTTATTTCTCCAATTGACACTGGCCCACCAGTCAGATGGAAAGTAAACTAGATTCTAACTGCATTAGCTGAAACATCCACATACAGTCTAAATGGACTATGGTGGCCAGCTGTATATGATTTCAGCTGCTGTATGGCAGAAGTGACACAAACTAGGCAGCACTTGTACATTATCCACAATAACCTATCCATGCACATGCTGAGAAATCTTAGGGAAAATGTTGTTTTGCCATCTCCTGCAGCATGGGGCATGGGTCACTTGCTGGTGGATTCTCTGCAGCTTGAGGTCTTCAAACCACAATTTGAAGACTTCAATAACTCAGGCATAGGTTAGGGGTTTGTTATAGAAGTAGATGGGTAGGGTTCTGTGGCCTGCTTTGTGAAGGGGGTCAGACTAGATGATCACATTGGTCCCTTCTGACCCTAGAATCTATGAATCTATTCTAAGAGGAATAAATTGTCTGCACAGTTTTATTTTACTGAAACTCGGTTACTTGATTATATTTTTGTAATTCATCTGGGAATTAAGCTACACTCTGTTCAGTGTCCAGTTATTCGCCTTTTCCACTTGAAATGTTGGTTGCCAAGAGCTCAGGTCTAAGAGGGTGAATCAGCTCCCAATGGCACTCGATAACCCTTCATCACTGACTCTTCTCACCTGTGCTTCACGCTGAATGGCCAAACCCACTTGGGCCATCAGCCGGAGTCAGACCCCACACCACATACACTGAAACCATGAGTCTCTGATGCCTGAGGTAAGGGACTAAGGCAGAGGTCAAAGGTATTTAGGTGCCTAACTCCCCTTGAACTCAATAGGAGATAAGTGCCTAAACACCTTTGGAGGAGCTCAGCCCTATATCCTCTAGCTGTAGCAGCTTCCAATCTTATCTAGACCAAGCTGGGGGAGGGGGGAACAAAGACCCCCTCTCCTCTAATGTGACGTTCTTCTGTCTTTCAAACACCTCCCTGCATCCCTAGGGCAGCCTGTGGCACTCATACCCCTGTCAGGCCGTGGCAGGAGCACCTGTCTTGGCAAACAGCTGCACTTTGACAAGGGCCTCTGCCTCCAGCCACTTTTACAGACACCAGTTAGACCTGGCAGACCCCACAAAGCCAGTGGAGACTGAGTGGGGGCAGGAGGGAACCCACATCATGGCAGCCTGGCCCTAGTGTAGTTCAAAGGCCCCTGTTCCCACTGAGCCCTCGTGAGCCCTGTGGCAGGATGCCCACCCTAAGCTGGTCACAAGTGACCACCAGACATGCTTCTCTCAATAGCAGAAGGTGCATGGTGCAGTGCCAGATAATAGCCAGTAAGAGCTGCAGGTCACCAGCTGCCCACATCCCTTGTCTCTTATAGTTGGAAAGAAGCCTCATGCTCATTCCCCGTTAGCTGGTACTTTGCATGGAGGTAGGGCTCAGGCTATGGTGTTCCATGCCTGGCTGTTATCTTGGGAGGAGGTGACTAGAGTAGTCTGGCACTCACCCAGAGGTCTAGCTTCCGCCTCCAGCTTACTGGCTGGGTGATATAATAGATTGCACCCAATTAAGTTAAAAACCAGTCAGCACTATGTGATGTTGTTCCTAGAAGGAACATATGGAAATTGGTCATGGCTGTGACACAGATTCAAGAGTGCAGCTAAGCATGTCAGTAGAACAAGATTTCTCAGCTGTCAGCTTTCCACAGCCTGTGATCAGAGTTTAAAGGCTTTGTCTCTCAGCCTTTTCAGTTTGAGTTAGTACCTCATTTGTTAGAGAAATAGCTGTTTGAGCCTAGACGCATGCAAAGGCCCATGCAATTGCCAGACACATCTGATTCAAATCTAAGGGCTGGTCTACACTACGGTGGGAAATCGATCTTAGATACGCAACTTCAGCTACGTGAATAACGTAGCTGAAGTCGAAGTATCTAAGATCGAATCACTCACCGTCCTCATGGCGCGGGATCAATGTCCGCGGCTCCCCCTGTCGATTCCGCAGCTCCGTTGGGGTTGGTGGAGTTACGGAATCGATATAAGCGCGTTCAGGGATCGATATATTGTGTCTAGATGAGACGCGATATATCGATCCCCGAGCAATCGATTGCTACCCGCCGATACGGTGGGTAGTGAAGACATACCCTAATACACATTTGGCGTGTGTCTGCTCTCTCTACATTAGGAATACAAGGCACAGTCAGGTTCCAAATAATCAGGGTTACTGACATCACCACCACCCACACCCCCTACCTACCTACCTTCTCTGGGAGGGGGCTGGTGGCTTCTGCAGCAGAAGACAGGGCCAATTACTAGAGGGCTCCTAAGCTATTTAAAAGGATATCACCCTATTCCTATACACCACAGCATTCTACCATGCCAGGTTATGCCTGCAACTATTGTCTGGTGTAGGTATTAGTATACAGACATGGAGACCAGTCTCCCACTCAGAAAGCAGGGAAATTCTCTCTCTTTTACAAAAAAACATTAAGATCTGTTGTAACCCTGGGGAACCAACTGTTCACCATTATTCACAAATTGATGTAATGTGAAATAGGCAGCATGTGTCTTCTCAAATAGATTCCATTGTTCCTCAAAACAAAGCAGAAATGAGCGGCCCCGAAGGTGGCTACCACCAAGTGGCACAGCAGAGGTTCTCTCTCCATGCAAGGGGTGGGGGGGGGCAGGTTAGTGTAATTAAAAGCTTTGCAGTGCGAGGAGATGTACAAATGTTGGCCCTAATAAGTGCTATGTGGAGTTTCCTTAACATTTGAGTCACGCAGTGTCACTAACAGTGCTCCGCCCAGGGATGGGTCAGACACCACCCACGGCCGGGGAGTGTATGTCTGCCCAAGAGGTGCTAGCCCAAGCTTAATGCTTGCCAGTTCACTCTGGCTACTTACTATCTTTGTACAGACATCTGTTCCACGCTACAATCATGTGGAGTTGACCCTAGGGATCAAACAATTAACTTGAGGAAAACCTTTAAAGACAAAGCACAGGACAGGAGGCAAATTGGCCTTGCACCAGCTCCAAGACACCAAGGCAGCCGCTAAAGATTGAACGTTCCACTGTGCAGCAAAAGTTTCTGGGGCAATTGGAGCTGCTGTTTCTTGCACCTCACCTCCCATGGGGTGTGTGAATCAGCAGGTGGAGGAGGGTTTGGAGTGGCATATTTTTTCTTTTTAGATTTTCAATATCCCCCTTGTTTCCCAATTGAAAATGTGTTGGGCATCAGTGGTGCTACCCAGCCCCTGTGCACAGCCCATTCCCCACTTAGCTGGCCTAGGGCATGACTCAGCCAAGTGCAGCGGGCCCTGTAGCCTGCCAGGGAGGGAACTTCTGAACCTGGCAGAGGCTAGGAGAACCAAAGCTGCGAGGTGGTGGAGCGCTGCCCCTTGTGCTGATGGGGGGTGGGAGGAGGTTGGATGTATCTGCAAAGGCAGAGGGGCGAGGCAGCCTCCACCTGTTTCACAATAAGGGTGTCCAAATATCCCTCAGCCTAGGTGCCTACAAACCCAGCCCCCCACCTTACAAAGAGCAATTAGAAAGCCACACGTGGTGCCCCTTATCTCCCAATACTGCCTCCCCCTGAATCAGCTCCACCGATATCTCCAGGGATTGAGACTCTCTGAAGAGGTCCTGTCCTACGATCTCAGGCATCTCTGGCACCCTTTTCTCAGCTGGGGCCCGGGTGTGGGTTTCCCGCTCCGGACGTTCCAGGGCCATCACGCTGAGCACCTCTGTTCTGTGGAGCAGCGTCTTGGCTTGTACTGAAGTGCAAGGGCTGGGAATCGGGTCTGGTTCACCACAGAATGGGCAGGTTCTCCTCCCTCTCCTGAGCTGGCTGCGAGCATCGTGGGCCTTGTTATATCACACCTTGAGACCTTTAACCATTTCCCAGTGCGCCCCGGGGGACCAAGTGATACTCTGCAGACACCTGCCTGGATCTCCTCAGCAGCCAGATGCCAGTGCCAGCACCAGCACATCTGCCTCTGGTCACTCCTAGGAAGCCTTCTTAAATATAAAAAAGTAAATAACTGGAGATATACCAATCTCCTAGAACTGGAAGGGACTGTGAAAAGTCAACAAGTCCAGCCCCCTGCCTTCACTAGCAGGACCAATTTTTGCCCCAGATCCCTAAGTGGCCCCCTCAAGGATTGAACTCACAACCCTGGGTTTAGCAGGCCAATACTCAAACCACTGAGCTATTGCCCATCTTCTGAGATGTGCTCTCACTCAGCTATGCACCATTCAGCGGCCAGTATGGAACAGATAGGGCAGGCTGCAGCCAGGGCAGGAGATGAGCAGCAGAACCCAGTGCAAGTGACTCGAGCTCTGAACAGGGTGAGACCACACCGTGGTAGAAACACCTGCACGCCACGTACTTTAGTACTTCCACCACTGCTGGAATGTACCTGCCACCACTGGGCAACATGCTGGGGATGCTCCATGAAGATAAATGAGCTGCACCTCTGCAGGGAGAAATCAAGTGTGATAAGACTCAATTGCAAAGAGCTGCCCCAGGATCTACACCTGGATCCAAAGGCCATCGAAGACAATGGGATTTCAGTGGGCTTCAGACTGTAGGCCCCCAAGCATACCATGGGAGTGACAGTGTGTTTCAGCACAGAGAAGTCATGAGGAAAATTAAGCAATTGTGCGATACAAACTAGCCCTCAGTCCCAGCTGAGAAAGAGACCTAAGAGGTCTGAAAAAAGCATGAACAGCAGCAATGCAACTAGCAAAGGCTGCGCATACGCTATGCTGCCCTCAGAAAGATTCATGAGGGAGCCCTCCCCTCATCAGATCAAGCCACCTGTTTTATCAGACGTTATGTTTCTGTGCAAGGTCCTGCCATGCACTCTTGATCCCAATCCCACCCATGATCAGCAAATGGACTAGGGGGGACACAGGTCCTGATTCTCCATTGTGCAGTCATTTAACAGAGTGCAAAATGGGTGCAGAAACACCATCAACCCACTTCACACAGCAGCAAATGACCCCACAATAAAGAATCAAACCCACACAGCACCAGACCAGTCAAGAAATAACAGCTGCTTAGCAGCGGTCTCATTTTCTCACAGCTTGTCATGATGATCTGCAAACTCTTACATCCTTAGCATTAAGATCAAGATTTGTGTTTGCCCACTGTAATGATTTTTTTTGTTGTGTTGTAAATTTCTCGAATAGAAGCTGCTCAGTGTAGTAGCTGAACCCCATCCAAAATGAATAATGACATAGTTATGACATCAGATAGCAGAGCTATTTTCTGACTGTGTATGCCCTGTGGTTCCCATTTGCAAAGGAGTCAATCCAGGTGCAAAACAACTGTAGTCTTTCATTCTACTTCGTGACAGCATCACCACCTAGTGTTTAATCACCTCAAGATGAAGAATGTGGCTGGAAGTAATTTATAAGCCCTTGTGCAATCAGCATTAAAGCCATGGTCTCTCCGGGTAATGCATGAACAGTCTGGGGCACGGTGCATGTGGCTACATGTTTTAATTCTTGGCAGCAAGCAGATGAAAGACATGACTTTGTTCATTAAATGAGGCATGGCTACTGCATGTGTATGGGTTTTTGTGCCCATTTATTGATAAAACTACATAAAAAACCTTCAGTCCACTTGAGTCCTGGTTTAAAATTCTTCATCTGCTACAGGACACATAGCAGCAGTACTGTTTGTGAGACACAATCTCCTGCTTGATGCTCTGGGGGTGGAGGATTGGGTATCAGCCACAAGTAAATGTGGTTGGGAACTGGTTTGTCCATGTTGGGCCAAAGTCCATGATTTCAAAAAATCTCTTCCAAAGCAGAACAAAACCAAAAAATGTGTTTCCTCCAAAACAATCCCCCCTCCTCCCCACAAAAAGTTGTTTCTAAATCAATCAAACATTTTGATTGTAACATTTCATTCTGATTTTGATGGAAGGCGAAGAAATCTAAAGAACACAGTCTTTCAATGAGCTAGGGTGTTCCCCAGAAGGCATGGGTAGCACCTCATCTGAGTGCATATTGCAAAGGCTACTGCATCATTTTGCATGCATGCAGTCAAAGAAGAGTCCAGAAAATAAGACTGTCTCAGTCACTGATGAAAGGAAAGCGCAGACTGCCTGCATTCAGGAGACCACCTGGAAACGAGCCAAGGCCAAATACACTAAGGAAGTCTACAAGCTACTGTACTATGGTATGTCAAATACGAGAAACAGAGCTGGTAAAGGTTTAGACACAGTGATGCAGGAATGTGTGATGGTTGCGGACAGGGTGTGACAGGATAATTTCAGTTAAGCTTGCTCTTGAAAATGGCCCCCTAAACATTGTGTACCTATGCATCCAAAGTGGGATATGACGAACAAGAAAAAAAAATTCTGAGTTCCATATTGACCAACCTATTCACCTTCAGATTTTCCACCTTAAACCTCACCTGACACACACTATATCAGGAGAATCCTGGCCTTCTATCTTGACAGGAAAAACACTCCCAAATTATTTGGTCTCTGTGGCAGATAGGTCAGAAGGGTCCACAGTATCTAAACAAAGACTTTCCAAGCAGGTATCTGGCTGCATTAGTTGTTGTTACCACTCTTGTAACCTCCAACCACCTTCAGAAATACAAACTCACTCTCTGGGGTCTATTTCCATCTCTACAGCCTTTCTCAAAAATGCTCCCATCATTGAAATACGTAGAGCCACGGCTTGGACCGCTCTACGTACGTTTGCTGAGCACTATGCAATAACTCATGACTCTGCTTCTGACTCAGCTGCACTTTATATTTTTTCCACAGGCAATTTTAATGCAAAGATAGCATCCATTCTTGACTTGCCTAGCACAAATCCAAACCGATTGTCCCTGACCGTTACTTCGCTTCATAGTCTCTTATCAATAACTTTCTCCCAAAGCTTTGTGTGACTTGATTATAATGCCATGGTAGTTACCACAGCCACGTATGTCTCTTCTCTTAAATATTGGTACTAATGTATTCTCCAGATATCAGGCATCTTCTCAGTCCTCATGATGACATTAAACACTTGTGCACATATGTTCCTGCCTACTTGCCCCAGGTATTTCCATACTTCTGCTGGTATGTCATCTGAGCCAAAAGCTTTCTTATTTCATGTTGCTCAATGCTGCTTCAACTTCTTCTAGAACTAATGCCACCAGTCAGTCCCTTTGGTTATTTTCAAGGGTCTTTGCCAGTCTATATTTTTCTCTCTCACCTTCCTTTGTTTCAAGATGGACAGATAAGCCTTCTATGGCTTTAGGCTTAGCAGCTGCAACTTCATTCTTTGCTATGTTTTTGGCTTTTTTATACTCCTGAAGATCTTGCCGTTTGGGTGTCGTTTGCCAGAATTTTAAAATGCTTTTTCTTTTCTTTCATGGTCTCTCAAACTTTCTCATTCCACCACCAGATCTCATGAGGGAAAACAGACTCTTGCTTTTGTTTCATCAAGCGAGCTCTTTGCACATTCTTATATTTTGCTTGCAATATGATCCCACCGTTAATTCATATTTTCTCTTAACCCTTCTAAAGAGATTTCTCCACTACTTTCACTTTAAACTCTTATTATAGTAGAAACCTTACGAATTAAACAGTCAACCACACACCTCATTTGCAACTGGAAGTACACAATCAGGAAGCAGCAGAATCACACGCCACGCATTCCTGTGCTCACTGGGCTGCACCCTTCCCTGAAACAGGGGTCTGGCTCAGCTCGTCCCAGGGATTTCTTCTTAGGCAGCAGCCGGGGGAAGTGATGGACTTTGCTGAGCACCAGCCACAGGCAGGTTTGCAGCCCGTGAAGGCATGTTGCAGCACTTATGTCCTTAACAGCAGCCCCATAAAGCTCCCTGGTGCTCCCTGGCAACTTCTGAATACCGTATATACTTGTTCATTAGCCCATTTGCTTATAAGCCGACCCTCCAAGATGGTTAGGTAAAAATAGCAAAAACTATGTGACCCTTTCATAAGCCAACCCTACATTTCAGGGGTTGGCAGACTCTGGCTCCCAGCCTGTTAGGGTAAGCCGCTAGTGGGCCTGGACATTTTGTTTACCTGGAGCATTCACAGGCACGGAGCCCCTCAGCTCCCAGTGTCCCGTTCCCAGCCAATGGGAGCTGCGGGAAGTGGTGTGCCACTTCCCGCAGCTCCTATTGGCTGGGAACATCAAACCGCAGCCACAGGGAGCCGAGGGGCTCCATGCCTGCAGATGCTCCAGGTAAACAAAACAACAATGTATTAGATATTCAATTCAATGATTCCATAGAGTTTAAAATCATCAAATTTTGGTGTAGACCCGTTTATAAGCCAACCCCCGTTCTTTGATGTGTCACTTTTTTACCAAACATTCAGCTTATGAATGAGTATATGTGGTAAGTTTTTGCTAAGCAGAATGCACTGTATTTCCATTTTTAAGAATATCCAAGCTCCTGAGGTTCTGACCTAGACACCTCTATTGCCAGAGGAGCCAGCTGGGGACAGCTTCTGTAAGATGAGCAGTACTTAAAGGCACAAGGCCAAGAATTTGAAATCCATATAACAAACTGTCTCCACATGATCCTACATATCAACAAAGGATGTAAACAACTGGATACCTTAATACCCATTGGAGCATTAGAGTATGTCCTTTGGTTAGTAGAACTTTAAACATGGCCTACAGAGCTGGTAACAGAAATAAGTTATTCTCTACTTCATTTCCTAAAAAACATGATTGCAGTGTGCTGCTGTAGGTGTCTGCCTTTCAGAAGTGGTCAACAGTAGCAGAGTGACATTACATAGAGAGAGGAAAGAAGGCCTTATTGTTAAGGCCGTGGACAGGGACCCAGGAGATCTGAGTTCTATTCCTAGCTATCAGACTTATGTGTGACCTTGGCCAATCTTCACATGAGGCTAATAACTTCCTTTGTCCATCTGGTCTATATGGATTGTAGGATCTTCAGGGCAAGGACTGCCCATTACTATGTGTACAATGGGGCCCTGATCACCACTCAATAAAAAACAGAATCCATGATGGCTTGGTGAGATAGACTGCGGTCATCTGACACATTGCTTATTACATTAATACCATGTACCATAATGTGATCCATACTTTACGCATCAAATTTTGATGTGTTTGAACACTCTTAAAAAAATTAACCTATATTATACTTGCTCTCAGAGCCTGGACAGGCAGATTTTACACCATCTAAGTAAATTGTGCAGGATTATGTGCTCATGATTTTAGTTTTCTTGCCAAGCTAAAGCATAAAGGCTTAATATCTACATCTGAAGAACTCTGTGTATTTCAAAAGCTTGTCCCCTCCGTCAGCAGAAGTTGGTCCAATAAAAGATATTACTTCACCTACCCTTTTTCTCAGTATAGAGAAGGATCACCCTAGTCCATTAGCTCCATTGAATGAATAGCCATTTCTCTGGGACAGAGTCCAGACACACCACCTCCACAAGCAATTCTGTTTCTAGTCCTGTTATATTTAATCTCTCCTTCCCATTTACACTTCTCTATATTCCAATCCCTTGTCCAAAAAACAGCAGAGGAGATGGGGTAAGTGTTAACTTTGAAACTACTGTGTTTCATACACAGCTCAGAGAGAACCAAGATGTTGCCTGGAAGTTCAAATCACTTCCATTGGAATTTGTGCAGCTATCAATTCTGCCCCGATCCTGCCCCTTCTGAACATACCAGGAGGCCTGGAGAGAACAAAGTAAAGAGTCAGACTTCATAACTACAGAGCATAGCTCCTAGACCCATTCCCCTGGTAGCCAACCAGGACATATCCTACTCTTTGAGCTGGAGATGTGACTAAGTTGAAGGACATACAGCATGCTAGCTTGGTCAGAACTAGTATGGGTAAAAGTAATGGCAATGTGAGCCGCTTGCCACCCCAACTACATGCTCATGGTTTTCAATGGGTCTATTCTTGGAGCGGGTAGCCCCTTCCACTGCTTCTCTACTGTTGGCACGTTACCTTGATCAAAGCTAGCACAGGTATGTCTTCTTGAGCTGGGAGTCACACCTCCAGCTCGATACGTAGACGTACTCTGGGTCTGCACAGCATGCTTGAGTGGCTATGAGTCAAGCTCAGCACACAACAATCCAGTGGTTGCTCCATAAAGCCAAAAGGAAACTATTTTTTTTATTTTATGCTTTGTTCTTGGTGCCGGACAATCACCCCTGCAGGGATACCAGTGATCCACATTTCACGTGGATCCTCCCTTCCACCACCAATCCCCCATCTGCACAAGCAATTGTTGAGAATTTTGGAGTTTCAAAACACAGGTCTTTCTTTGGGGAGATGTGTCTCAGGAAACCCTTGAGTAAACAACCTCACAAATTTGCACCAAACCACACCCTGAGCCATGATCTGGAATACCAGTGTTCAAGCCAATCACAAAGGACATGCAGATCTGTCGGATGGACTGAAAATTTAACTTTAAACAGAAAATCTGGGCTTGTCTACACTGTTCCATCATGCGCACCACATGGTGTAAATTTCAAAGCGCACTGAAATGTTGCACTCTAACTGCCACATGTGAATACTACTGGCATGAGCTAAAAGATGCTTAGTTTTTGTTAACTCAGCCCTGTCAAACCAGAGTGAAAGGCAAGCACAATGAAATAATTTGCAGTATATGCCTGTGATATTGTATCTCTCAGCATAACAATCAAGTAAACACTATTTCATCCTTTGTTTGAGAAGTGCAGCAGAGCACATAAAAGGCACTACCCCCACATAATGAACAGTAATGTAAATACACTATTTAAAACCCAGTTGAACCAATGTTCTGTTTAATAGTGTATAAAATATAACTACCATCATTGTCAAGTAACTACAATACTATAAGAAAGAGCATTCACAGACAAAATATCACAGGTAAAATATTTTATGTCACTTAACAGTCAAGTATAGTTTCATATTCTCATTAGATAGATTGAATTGAAGAAATCTAACTGATGTGACTAGATTTCTAGGCATGTTCTGGTGGTTACTGAATCTAACACTGAAGTATGGTATGACATGTGAATGTGCATAATTTTTTTTTTAAACCATGCCTACAGAGTAGGATCTAAATTGGACGTAAACACATGCAAGACATCCTCTTTTCAATACAGTTATTACTTCACTAAAACCATTTACCTATATCCAGTGTAATATCTTGAACTCAACGCCTATTAAAAGTTGACAGATGCCTTTAAGACAGCTCAAAATTAAGAGAAGCAACTTTGTGATTGTAATGAGTGCAACAGGTTTTGTTTAACAAAAGCATTTGGTTGTATTTACTTGTCTCTTTACTCCCTATGGACATTAATTTTATGCATGTCATTTTAAAAACATGAAGTAGTTAAAGCAAAAAAAGAGGACAAATACAGCAAACCATACACATTTTCCTATAGCAACATAGTAGCATAGGATTTCCCTGCTGCACATAATGGATGCATTTCCATCTCTCTCTCGGCCAAACATTGCTGCAATCTTCTTTTTACAATTCTAGAATGTTTCAGGATAACAATGGCATTTCATTTTGTACGGACAGTTATACATGCTCCAGGTTAAGTCTGCAAATAAACGGAGACCTGAAGGAGCCCAGGTAAAGATATCCATTGTGTTCATGTGCCTCACTAACATAAGTCACCACCATTCCATTGGGATCATGAAAGCTTCTTTTGTAGGATCCAGTTTCGCTAAGTTCAACGACAAGGCTATACTTGGGCACAAACTTTATCACAGTTTCTTGACTTAGCAGCTAAAAAGAAAAAACAGAAGAGTAAGTTGTCGTATAGTTATCTAACCATGAATTACATACACTATCATATATTTCAAAGCAATCCAGGATCATGCCAAACCTTGGCAGTAATCAGTGAACAAAATAAGCCTTCAGATTTCAGGTGAAAGTTAACTGCATAGATTTAACATCTTAAGAGCACTGAAAAGTCATCTGTAAAAGCATGTTTGATAGAAAATTCACTCCAATGTGGAACTCTAGGATTTACTCAGCATGACACTGATGCACAAGGCACTAGTGTTCTCACACAATTTCATGATGTGGTTGATGCCAGTGGCCAAAAATCAAACAGATTTTGTATAGCTCTCAACAGTGCTGCTTATTTGTGACTTGGTCCCCAAGCCTGGCTCTCTGTTGATATTCTTTTACTGCACTCAGAAATTAAAAAAAAAAGTTTTAACACAGCATGGCAACAGAGAGTTTAACTGAACTGTCATTTCCATCTTAAATGCCTGTTAGTCAAGACTGATGTTTTTATGAAAGAGAAATTTGGGGCTAATTCTATTTTTTTTTTTTTTTTAAAGAATGCCTGTTAAAATGTCTGAGGATCAAGAATTCTTAAAGTGATGTTGACGGAATATTTTGTAATTTGATTTTAATAAAAGGTAATCAAATGCCAACACCTTATGTTGATACACCAGTGAGGCTGAGAGTTTGATAATACAAAAGAAAATAAATGTATAGTTAAAAGACACAGTGGATTTGAAAGCCTGCCTTTCCATTTGAAAATTGTGTACTTCCTAATGGTAAGAGCAAGCCTTAGTTTTGCTAACTATAAAAAATGTGGATGACGCCTCCAACTAGCATCATGTGGCTTACCTGCAGCTTTAATCACAGCACCATGATATCTTCCAGTGAAAAAGAGCGAAAACAAAGCATTTTCTTTTCTTTAAATAAAGTAGTAAACTGTTTTTCCCTTTATCTTAAATACATTTACCTTAAATATTATTCTTTTAATCCATGGTTTTTCAGATATAAAATCCACCAAAGAAAATCCAGGATTGGGTCGAACAGCTGACATGGCTACCCAGTATCCCCCAGAGCTGCTTAACCGGATATTATCTGGAAAGCCGGGCATATTTTCTACAAACATATCTGCTCCACCTTTCATTAATCCAGAGACATAGTATCTGTAAAATCACAACAGGATAATCAGGACATCCTCTTAACCTAAACGAAGTTCATACAATAAACATAAGTTCAATATATTTTCTACTAAAAAACAGCTTTTCTTACTGCTAGCAGAGTGAAGTACAGTATGACCACATTCTTCTGTCTGATATGCACCTAGCAATGACTACAGCTTGTGCCACCATGCACAAGGGTCCAGCTGATGAAAGGAAAAGATTGTAAATCAGATGTCTCCAGTGAAGGAAAAAACTGGGTAGAATAGGAGTTTTTCGCCTTGCTACTGAAAACCTCAGAGGAAGATTTAGTCTCTCTAAAAGATGTTAGCTAACCTTTATGGTGTAGACAGAGATCAAAGTAAAGCCATAAATGGATTAGGAGTCTGGTCTGGGAAGCCAAATATGCAATGATTTAGCTGAAATACCAAAAGCAGCAAAGAATCCTGTGGTACTTTATAGGCTAATAGACGTTTTGGAGCATGAGCTTTCGTGGGTGAATACCCACTTCGTCAGATGCATCCGACGAAGTGGGTATTCACCCATGAAAGCTCATGCTCCAAAACACCTGTTAGTCTATAAGGTGTCACAGGATTCTTTGCTGCTTTTATAGATCCAGACTAACACGGCTACCCTTCTGATACCTGAGATACCAAGATCATTGTAGCACAGCTGCAATATCACTGACATTGTAAGAGTTAGTGGGACATATTCTGATGGCTAATATAAAAGCAGAGTAACTCCATTGCCTTCTATGGAGTTATTGCTGATCTCTGGTATAGCAGCAGAATTTGCCCCACATCATTTATATAAATTGTGGGACTGAGCAATTCAACTCAGTTTACTCATAAAAAAGATAAAAAGATATGGTGCTACAGTCTGTCACATCTACCCTATGAACTATGGTAGAGGAAAAAATGGGGTGAGAGCACCGACTAGAGTGAAGAATTAATTGACTCAAGTTTTACAGTCCCCCTTAACTTGTATGAGCCTTTTCTCCCATCTGGGGTCAACTAAGTTTTAATTTCAAAGAAATAAAGATAGATCAGAAATAATGTCTATTTGAATTTCAGCTGCTTGTGTAAGTAAAGCAGATGCTCTGTGGCAAACTGGAAGTTAGGTTAAATAGTCTGAAGCCTGAAAAACCTCTGAAACCTTTACCAAGCACACTTTTTGAACTCTGCATTCCCTTTTTCCCCACCAGTGTCACAATAGTTTTGACTTTAGCTCACACTTTATTGTGACCAGAAGGCAAGAATATTAATCTTTTCTTCTTAATGCTAAAAAAAACACCACAACACAAAACAGAGACCAGTCCCTGCTGACTGGAGGGCAGAGAAAGACAATGATATTGTTGTGTGTCCATTTTGCAGAGTGGCAAGGATGTTCTGCTGAATCACACTGTTAATAGGTATTCAAACTCTGCAGAGAGCTACTGAAATCCTACCAGTTCCTATCCTATTCACACTCAGGAGATTTTAAAAGTTCCCCACCCTTACTGTTTATCCCACCAGTATTGACAGCCTTCATGGAGATGGACCACCAGCTGCAGGGACTGTTTTAAACACCACATTGCTTAGATTTGCTCTGAGCAGGCCAAATTAATTGACAGTGTGCACAGAACAGTGTCAGCAGCTGTTGACCCATTTCCACTGATTTCCCTCCAGAACCCCAGTAGACCTGGACCAGAGAAAGCTGCACCAGGGTTAACAACTGCAGGAATTTTTTCAAAAATGTCTCTAATGTAGGCAGGGCCATTGCATGACACAAAGCTTGTTAACTCCAGCTGGATTAAAAGCTAAGTGGGGGCAGCTGCCTAAAGAGAAGCAAGAACCAAGAACAGAAGAGGCTCTGGATGGAAACCCTAGCGACAGCCAGACACAGGAAGGAGGGTTACTGCTAAGGTTCGTGTTGGGTTATTATGCTTTTGAGTTACCAATACAGCTAAACTGGGGTGAAATTGGATACTAATGCAGTGTTTGTGCACTTTGAGGTCAGGGTAGGGATTCGGTCTATTCCCCTAATGACCGAGGCACTCCTATGCCCAGCGATGGGAATCAAATACCTAGATAGAACCATGCACAAAAGACTAAAATCTGCCTTGACTACACCCTGTGAAGCCCTACTTGAAGTCAATAGGGTTGCATGAGTTGTAAGTCAGGGAAGTATTTGGCCCAAGATTTTCTTTTATGCTGTATAGTCGCATTGCTTAATGCACTACAGGAAAGGGCTCAGATAGTGATGAGGCTGGTATAAAAACCTATATAGAATAGAAGGTAAATCAATTTAAAGTCATTTGACAAAGTAAGATATCCCCAAGTGTCTCACTCACCTCCTTATTCTAGCTAAGGTCGTTTCTGCTACCAACACAAAATCTTCAGCAGGAGAGAGCTGGACTCCATTCGGAAACCTCAGTCCTACCATTAAGACTTTCACTTCTTTTGTCACAGTGTCATATTCAAGCAGGCTAAAGACAGAACATTACACGTGTACTTAAGTGAAGTTGGATAAGACAGTTTGCTCAGTTGCCATTTGCTTTGCCAGGCATTTCCCTTCCTCTTATTCCTCCAGGTTTTATGCACAAAGAATTTGAGAAAAAGCAGAGCACTCAGGGCACATTTAAGTTTATTTATTTATGACCTGAAGAGTGGGGCAGAAATACATCAGCTTTTTAAGGTTGCTAGACAATTGTCCATGACAGAATTTGGGTAAAAAAAAAAGTTAATTCTTTTAATTTTAAAAAGCACATTCCACTAGAGAAGATTTACACAAATAGGCTTTTTGAAAGAGGAGGAAATCTCTTACATTTGTTTCATTTCTGCATGTGCCAGTTTCTTCCACATATGCCCCCTTGCCATTTTCAGAGCAGCATTATCTGCATGGTTTATAAAGACTCAAAGGGTTTTTAAACCCAACTAAGCTGTCCTGGCTATTCCTATTGGTTTGATCTGCTGTAGAGTAGATGGATTGCTGTACGTAGATACTTGCCGTCCATCATCTGTGCCTTCCATAACCAAGAATGAATAATCCCTCCTTTGCCATTTACTGCTGGAGTCTGTGAAGAAGATTTTCCTCCCGTCCCGAGTCAATGTGAGGTCATTCACAAAGGACAATTTGTGATCCTCAACTGGTTCACTGGTTGATAATAGCATTTTCACGTCACCTGATTACAAAAAATAAATAAAATAAATAAATCTGCCCATCTTTTATCCTGCCGTTCCAATAATCTGAACCCTAACACATTCAGTTAGGTGTTAAATTGGCCCAGTATCTTTTCTATCCTCAGAAGAGCAGCTGTCAATGTTATACACCATTTGTATGTGTAAAATTTTAAGGTATCAGCATCTGACATTGTATCAATCCACATCCATGGCCTGCACAGAAATGGTAATGATGAAAAATGTTAATGGGGGGCAATATTGACTGAAATACAAGGTAAAACTAGTATCACTGAAAAACTTTTACATAGAAGATGCTTCATATTGTAGAGAGCCATACACTGTAAAAGCTTTTAAAAATGTATTTTCATTTAAAGTATACACTTAGGCCCTGATCCTGCAATTGGATCCATGCAAGCAGACCACTGCACTATCCTGGAGTTGGCTCTGTGGGGGAGAACTGTCTAATACTTAGGGCACTAGCCTGGAACGAGGTTCAAGAGCTTGTTCTGCCACAGACCCCCAGTGTGACCTTGGGCAAGTTACTTAGCCTCTCTGCCTCAGGTCCCCATCTGTAAAATGTGAATAATAGTACTTCCCTATCTCATGTTGGGGGCAAGGGGGATGCAAGGATAAATACATTAAGGATTGTAAAATGCTCAGATACTATGGTAATGGGGGGGGGTATAGAAGTACTTCAGCTAAATATGCTTTGTTTAGCTAAATAAAGCACTCAGCTCTATGGATAAAAAGCACTGGGTTGAAGTTAAGTGCTTTCCAAAAGGTAAGCATTGGTAGCCCTCTTTATGGTGACGGAAACACAGAAGCATGCAATGGCAAAAAGTGACTGGGCCAAAGCCACAAAAGTCAAGTAGAGACAGAAACAGAAGCCAAGCTGCCTGACTCAAAACTCAGTGCCCATAGCCCGGGGGCAGGGTGGGGCAGGGAGGAGGAGGAGGAGGAGGAGAAGGAGAAGGAGAACCATACCTGTGACAGTATCAATTTCATATATTCCGTAATACGCATCTGCCACAAACAGGGTATTAGTTGGCCCAACTCTGATGCCAAGGGGTCTCCCGCAGGTGGGCTCATCTTCCCTGGTTCCTTTTGAGACAATTTTACAGCTGTTTTATAGGCAGAGCAGTTTGCATATAAAGGTATTGAAGCCACTCCAGCAAAGAAAGTTCAAATATAACAACAAGACTATATTGCCAGCTTCCCACCACCACACTTATAAACATATAATGCTCTCATTTTTCCACCGCGAAATGAATTTTAATGATCAATGAATCAGAGCTGCTGGAAGGTTAGCGTTAACACTGCCCTCTACTGACAGGCCTAGCAAAAAACATACCTACGCTAAGTAGGGGTGGTTGAATATTTTTAAAAAATTTTGTTTTGATGGAAGTTTGGAATTTTGATTAAACAAATATTGACACAGAAAGTGGCTGTTCTCAAAAGTGTTTGACATATTTTAGTCAGAAAACCCCAAACCAAAAGTACTCTGGTTTTCTAATAAAAAGTCAAAAATTTCTGCTGAAAATAATAAAAAACAAAAAAGACTTTCCCCCAACCAGCCCTAACCTCAATACTTTGACAGCTAACAGAAATTCTCCCTTAGAACAGGCAGTAAAGATCTGTGTTTTCAAAGCAGATATTTAGCACTACTGCGTTTGCTGTATATACATGGCTTAGCCATTGACTATAGTGGTTTCATATGTATATACAGTTGAAATCATAGTATAAGTTACAATGGCAACTGCAAACTCAACTACTACATTAGCTGACAAATAACAAAGACAAGTGTGGCACTAGTACTGTGTTAGTAATAACTGGTATTCACTTAGTCACCTTCAAACAACACTGAAAAGGTTGTCGATAACAAAGAAGGAGTGTGCCAGAGGATATTTGGCACGTGCCTCAAGTTTCCCTTCTAATAAAAGATGGAGGAAAACTATTACAAGTGAGAGTCACACTATATATTTTATTCAATTTGTTTTTCAAAAAATGTCCATAAGGTGGTTGCTGCTGTTTAACGTTTAACCTGGGACCTCTTCTACTTATCTACTCTAACAGCAATGCTACCATGGAAATATCTCAATCATTGTTTGAGTCATCTCTCAATCTACTGCAGAAGTAACAAAATTTGTTTGCTAAACCTCCATAGATAATGTCAACTAGATAGTAGCACAACAGTAATAGTCAAGGATTTATGCAGAGATTCCATTAAGATTATCAGTGGGTATCGAGCTTTGGGAGAGTTTAAATGCACTTCAAAACGTCCCCCAAATTTCCTGGCACAGGCTGGAAAACAGCTGCCTGACTATTCTTTGGGCTGTGTTTTTAGTCCTTAGTTTTACTATGAAAGGAAATTACATATTGGGCCAGATCCTTACCTGGTATAACTGACAACTCTATTGATGTATAGCGACATAGTTCCATTGACAGCAATGGAGCTGTGCCATTTACACCAGCTGAGGATGTAAGTGATGTAGAAAGGCTAAAACAAACAAAAGCAAGGGTGTTGAGCAAAAGAGCTGTAACGGCATCCTTCATCACACTGTGTCCAGGTATTGCAGAGAATTCTCACTCATATTTCGTATGGGTATGTCTACATTGCAGTCAGGATAGCACATATAGACATCAATCTAATCCACCTTTGATGGAGCTAGCTCACTAAAAGTAACAATGTAACAGCAGCAGAATAGGCTAGCCCCCCAAATATAATCTCACCTGGGATTCCAGCCTGTACCACTGCTATTTTTTAGCAAGCTAGCTCAATCAAAGCTAGTTTGAATATACATACGTAGACTGCAATTGCACCTCCTGACGGCAGCGTAGACATACCTTAAAACAGTCCCCCACCCCACCAAGTACAGCATTGAGAGAGAAAGTTTGTTGCAAACCTAACTCTGAACTCCCTTAAGACTGGGGGTTTAACTCAGACTCTCAGAGCCCTGCTTACAAATTAAGCACTTTAAAGTAGGCACTACAGCACATTTAGGTAACATGCAACTAGCCCAATTACCAAGAAAAAGGGGGGAGGGGGATTTTAAATTCACAAACGCATGCCTCACCCAACATGTAATTGTGCAGTTCTATGCCTTACTGAACATGCAATTGTATGCTTCTAACCTGGGTCTATTTCATATGATGGGTATCAGATTTTTAAAAATACAGGGAAAAGGTAACAAGGAAAAAATAATTCAAGTAATTACATGCTGATCACCTTCATCTTGCTTAATATATAGCAATTCTAATTTATGCAACTATTTCCGCATTCCTCCTTCAAACAATGTGTCCTATCTACCCAAAAGAAGGGGAAAAGATGAAAACTTGTTTAACTGATGGAGATTAAAATATTTAGGTGTAGCTAAGATTCTTATGTCTCCAAATCTCAAACTCTTCAGAAATTACAAAAAAAAATCATAACTATTTCAGAGTTTTATAGATAACAGTCACAGTATAAAGTTCCTTTAATCCTGAAGACTAAGTTCTTCACAAACTGCGCGCAGCATTACTGAGATGCAAACGTATTTGGAAAGGATGACAGCAAGCAGGTGGATAACTGGCAAAGCATAGCCTTCATAACAAAGCAGAGAAGAGACTTTGGCCAAGGGAGCCAGGGCAAGCTGTTATTTGTTTTCTACACAAACAATCTTTATAAAGAACACACACATATAATCTCTAATGGTAAAAAAGGCTGAGCAGCACCTTCGTCTTTCATATAGCTTCTGAAAGAGCTGCAAATTAAGCTGTATGGACTCCTACTTCTCTGCCTTGATGACAGAAGAACTGACCCTTTTGCCTATAGTTCCAAGACATTTTCTCTCTTCTCAAGTTTCTATAAATTGAGAGCTAGTTCATGCCATTTTGGTATATCCCAGAGTAAGGGGAGGCGCTCCAGTGGCCCAAGGGAGCACAGTGAGGCATCTCTCCCCCTGAAAAAGTCTCTGGTACACAGGTAAGCATGCTCACTACTACACCTTCAAGGGGCACAGCCCACTTTCCCATGTGGAGCAGGGGGTTAAGCGCATGGTCCAACCTCCTCGCTGCCTCTTTTGCTGTCATACACCCCAGGGAGATGGAACAGTGCAGTTCTTCAGTTTCCCCAAACCACAAAGAATGCAGTACTGCCTGGGCTATATACAGGCTGTATGAAGATGAGCAGGAAAAAGGGAGAATACATGCTCCTGGTATTCCCCCAGCCCACACCCATACTCAAGAGCCACATACAGTCTTGTCTTGTATTACAGAAGGGCAGATCTAATTTGTCATCATTGTCAAAGCGTTCTCACCAGATATTATAGAAGCATTTGAATGCTCTTAAATAAGTCTTACTGTAACCATG
Source organism: Gopherus flavomarginatus (assembly GCF_025201925.1). Classification (NCBI taxonomy): domain Eukaryota; kingdom Metazoa; phylum Chordata; order Testudines; family Testudinidae; genus Gopherus; species Gopherus flavomarginatus. The sequence continues at coordinate 1,623,494 of NC_066620.1, read as the reverse complement.
CAAGCAGCTACATGTGGACATGAAATCTGACAGCCAAACCATAAATGCAAGCTGTGCTCTCTTTGGCTATGTCTATACAGGCAAAAATCAGAAGTGAAATATACTATTGATGCAGGGCTACTGCAATACTATAATAATGCTTACAATATGCTGCGGCTCCATTACTGTTGTTTACAAGTATCCACGGGTGCAAGGGATGTTAGCCAAGATTTTCAGACCTAGAAACCTAAAGTGAGGCTTTTGAACTGAAGAGGCCTCACTAACAAAGGTTATAAATATATACAGCTTCCACTGACTTTGTGAAAGATCATGAGAGAGGCATATTGTCACGTACATACTGTTAATATTCTCATGAACATTAGTTTAACATGTTGGGGTACATGACGTTCAATGAGAAATCATCAACGTAGCCTACGAAATCAAGGAAATATTGAGCATACATGTCAACTAAGCATGGACACGCTACTGTCAGCTAAAATCCAGCTACTGCACATGTGCACTATGCTGTGAAATATGTGAAGATGTGCACTTGCAGAAGAGAGCAAGATTCAGTGCTAGCTTATAAATCATTACAAAATTATCCCATGGATTTTTCAACTGAATGATAAAAGTGTGTAATGGTCAAGAATCATTATTTACTTACTGCATGGACCGTGGCCAAGTCTGGCTAACGTTTTTATTTCCCCATCTTCAATTTTTAGAATCTTTCCGTCAGCTGTGCCAGTAAACAGCACATCTGCATAAACAAACAGTATTATTAGCTTGGCTACAAAACTGCTGTAATATACAAAATCTTTTTATAAAGATGTAACACAAATGTCAGCATCGAGCCCACATTCCCTCCCACACAAAACTAATGCACTTTGAACACATTTAGTTAAAGATACATTCTTCCCTATTTATTCTTGTACTTCAACTGAAGTAAGTCCAGGCAATTAAATCACCCAACTAGCTAAGCTGGATTCATTCAAACAAACAGGAGGAGTTGAGTCTCAGACCAGGTCGCTGGTTTGAATCTGACCATGGACATTAGCGATGGTTCTGTGGCCTCATCTCAGTGAGCAGAATTCCACATCACCAAAAAAAGACTCAGACACCACCATATAAGTCAACCTTGTTACTACTTTCAACAGGGATGCCACCAACTGAATTATCCCCTCATGCTAGAAATGGTTCCTTCAGGTCTGAAACACTCAAGCAGGCATGTTTATTACACTGATACTGTTTAGGCTGTACCTGATCTGTGAAAAGATAACTTCAGTGCTGGATTCATTCCTTGAACTACGTCAATCAAAACCAAAAATGTAGCGAAGTCACATGACAGCAATGGGACAAATTAGTTCTTAATACGCCATGATGAGCTCAAGCCCCTCTCTGAACTTTGCCATAATTCTTTAAAAGTACATAGATTGTGGGTTAGAAGAATTGCTAAACTGTTTGGGCTTTTAAACCTCCAGTTTAGGTGCTTGAAAGTGTAATGGTTTACTCCAAAACTGTAAGAGGAAAAACTATTTTGATCATGAAGGAAGGAACAGCTTCTATTTCCTAGAAAAGTTCCAAACTTCCAGCCAGGTCAGAGATTTCAGCCATCTGAAGTCCCGTAATCTTCTTGCAACTACCACCTAGAGAATAGAATCTGAAAGACTAACTGAGAAGCAGCAGACAGCATCCATACTTTGACTAAACACTTCAACACACATTTGTGGAGCCAGGCAGCAGCAGCAGAAATTAGAGAACAAGGACTCTGGTAATGATTTACTGGGCACCTTCCTGATAAGGTTAAAGATAACTAGGGCTTTAATATATCTTTCTAGTTAACCAGGAAAAATGGCAGCAAGAACTGAGCTAAATATACTGTTACTAATCAATTCCACCTTTAAAGGAAACCGCAGAGACACTGTCTCAGATAGAAAACTGCAGCTCCAGCTCTTCGTTTACTGTTAGCACTGAAACATAAGGACCTGATTCTATAGCTAGGCCTGAATCTCACCACTTTCAGGGCACACTGCAAAATTCACCTGTCACAAAGGCACTTTCCTAAGAAATGGGCACAGTGCCTCCAATGCCACTTGAGTCTGGCCCTTCTGATAAGAAGCTGCTCAGTAGGAGACAGTGTAGAGCTAGTAGGGGCTTTCTGTGTAATGGGACATATTTATTTAAAAGCACCTCCAATGGTTGTGTACAGTAGTAGTAAACTTCAATGTTTAGGAGTCTGATTTACCAATACAATTTATTGACAGTATGTTTTATTTTATTTAAATAAAGCTTAATACTCTGAGAAACTCAATTACATAATCATACGGGTGGATATTTAAAAAGGCTTTATAACCACTGAAACCTAATTAAAAAAGTTACTACAAGTGAATATCGGAACAATAGTTTCTACAGTTAGGACCTTGACGTCATTAAAAGCCATGTTCCAGAAGGGTAAGGATGTCTTGTGAGATCTAGGGGTATGTCTATACTATCCGCCGCATTGGCAGGTAGTGATCGATCTATCGGGGATCAATGTATTGTGTCTCATCTAGACGAGATACATCGATCCCAAACGTGCTCCCCATCGACTCCGAAACTCCACCAGGACAACAGGCGGAAGTGGAGTCAATAGGGAAGCGGCAGCCCTCGATCCTGTGCCGCAAGGATGCAAAGTAAGTCAATCTAAGGTATGTCGACTTCAGCTACGTTATTCTCATAGCTGAAGTTGCGTTTCTTTGATCGATCCCCACTCAGTGTAGACCAGGCCTAAATGACTTACTTCTGGGAAAGGGGCTACATGGAGATATGTAGCTCTGAGTTGTTGGTTGCTGACCCAAGACAATATTAAATTGAAGACACATGGAAGTCTGCACAATTTGGTATCCAAGAGATATGTAGCTGAATCAAACTCTTAGCACAGAAGCAATAGTCAAAAAGCCACCCTAAATCCCCACAGCTTTCCAGTACTTACCACCAATATTGGCAATGGATTCGGGTCCAATAAGTTGGTTTTCAAATATCCTCTCTGCCTGTCGCAACTTAATATTTGGCTTTAACACACCAGTCAGGAGGGGAGGTTCTTTGAAGCTGTAAAATCAAAATGCAGGTCTCATGATTTTATCACAGAATAGGTACAAAGTCAAATGCTCTTGAGCAAAAAGTTGAGCAATTTTTCCAGGTTGCCAATTAGAGTGCAAACATGACAGCCGTTTTTGAAACAGTGTATTTCATTTTCCTGGACATCAGCAGACTTTTCTGATGCAATATATCAGCTCTAGCCTGCATCAAGTCTTAGGAAATAAGAGTTTTACAACACCAGCGTCTTGATGTTCATTTAAATACAAGTCAGTTTCAAAGATGTGGTTCAGCAGTCTTAAATAGTTGAAATAAAATTAAATTCAATGTTGCTACTTAGCTAGTTGATAAACTACTGTCCCAGTTATTATGGCCCCAAACCTTCAACTGGATCCATGCAGATGGATGCTTGAACCCACACAGATCTGATTGTAGGTTTGATGCCAGTAGGAGAGAGAATTCATCCTAGAGAATTATATTCTCTACTCCTGAAAGAGCCTTAATAATTGTGACAAACACCTCCTTTCAACCCTGATTCTGTGCTTATTTACACATGAGTAGTCTCTCCACTGAACGTACATGTGTAGTTATGTGGCAGCTGCAATCTTGGCAACACTAGGGTCTTAACCAGGATCTCCATAGCTAAAAGTCTGAGCTAAAGAGCTATGCTTTCTGACTGGGACCATAACAGACTCTCGGCCTCTGTGGATTGGGAACAGAGGGGGCCCAAGTAACACACACTGACCAGTAGGTTACATTTACTTACATGAATAAGCTTTGAAGCATTGGAGCCTATAAGCCTGACTGATGTGCTTAGTAGCAACTGGGACGGTAGAGAATTCCAATTTCTGTTAAAATAATCTAGATACATTTAAGTACAGCATTAGCAGAGCAGTGATAATTAGTTTGGCTTTGAGGGTGGTTTTTTAAAAATCTAGTAAACAAGTTTGCAGAGTATGAGCCTAAGAATATTGCTATCTGATCCACAGGGGGTCTGTGTTCAATGTGGTTCCCCACTGACGTCAGTAAAACTCCATGCAGGCATAAAACTCCAAACTGCAGCAGATCTGACTGCTGGACTACAGCCTTGGATTGTAGCACTTTGGGACAGAGACCATGGCCTTTGTCTAGGGCTTACAACAAACGGACCCCTAATTCTGCTTCTGCACGCTACTGCTTGATACTAAACAAAATCTATAAAAACTCTGTGAAACTGAGTCCCGCCCCAGGCTGTCACCTTCAGGCATGGGGCGGGGGGTGAACGGTTGCAGCTGTGAGCCCCACATGGCTATCAGTACCCCCACTTCAGCTGGTGCAAGCACGCCTGGGGAGGACATACACCACCGACAGAAGGAGGACAGTAAGGACACCAACAGCTGACTGAACTACTGTGGTGGCTGTAGGTCGACCTAAATATAGTTTACCTAATTTTGAAGTGTAAATAAGCCCTCAGTAACTTCATAAAAGTTGACTAAATTTTATCCACCAACATAAAATCAGTATTAAGTTACCTTGCAATAAAATTCAGTTAAAACAAAAAACACAGCTCACCTTAGAGGTTGAGGGTCTATTGGACATTCCAGGAGAACCATTGCTCCAAGCAAGGGAATAATTAAAGACACAGCCAAAATCATGAAGGTCACACGGAACACCTTACTGCTGTAAGCACTGCCATATACAAAAACAAGTTACGATTACAGCATAAACACAACTTTAAGATTTTAAGAATTCTCATTACAAAATTTTCTTTTTGAAAAGCCCACTTCTTTCTGCTTCACCCCCACTACACACACTTCTCTTCATGTTCAACCAACTGCTAAATCATGTAGCCAGCATAAAATCAGGTCTGTCATCTATTTGAGTACAGTATTGTATGTATACAATGCATCATAACTAGAGTATCCATGCATTAGAAATAAATATGGATAGACTACCATCTACCTTCTAAATTAACTTTGAGTCCAGTCTGGAAACTCCTATTCCAGTAGCTAATATTGCTGCCAAGAATAAGTTATCTCAAGTAACTGGAGCAAAAGAGATACTGAAGTACTTTAAAATAAACACTTTCTTAATTTAAGAAGCCTTAACTCGAAACTCATAATATAGGGGTGTGATGTTCCCCTCTGGTATTACCTAGACGGGTGATCTGCTAGGTCACGCCAATCTCTGACTCTGGGAGCCAGCCTTACCCTGCTCTGCTGTGAGAACCCCACTCCTGGGCTGTTCACGCACAGCCTCTGGAATGTAAGCTGCTCCCAGCTACTTGCAACCATATGACACCAGCCAATATCTCCAGTCCCAAACACAACCCTAGGAACCACCGTATTGCAGTGTCCAGTTATGCCTGCTGGACGCTGCAATTTTATATTAGTTCATCAATTTAACAAAGAAATTGATATGTACCAGGTTTGTTTTCCCAAGGGGAGTCTCTGCCATGCTTCAAACCAAACATACTACTTCAGGTAGAACAAACAAACAGATTTATTAACTATGAAAGATAGATTTTAAGTGATTATAAGTCAAAGCATAATGAGTCAGATTTGTTCAGATGAAATAAAAGCAAAACGCATTCTAAGCTGATCTTAACACTTCCAGTGCCCCTACAAACTTACATGCTTCTCACCACAGACTGGTTGGTTGCTCTTCAGTCAGGCTCTCCCCTTTGATCAACACTTCAATCGCTCGGTGTGGTGTCTGTAGATGTAGCTGGGAGAGAGCATGGCAAATGTCTCTCCCTTTTATCATGTCCTTTCTTCCCTCTTGGCTTTGTTCCTCTTCCTCTTTCAGAGTCAGGTGAGCATTACCTCATTGCACTTCCAAACTGACCAAAGGAAGGGGGGTGACTCACTTGAGAGTCTAAGAGATTCTTTTGTTGCTTCCCAGGCCAGCGTCTTTTGTTCCTGTGAGGCTGGGTTGGGTTTGTCCCATATCTGCCTTGATGAGAACTACCTCTCTGCTCCTGGAGTTTTTGCCTGGGCTTATTTTAAAACCATGAGGATACGTTTTCAGCCTCATAACTACATACATGAAATTATAACCTATAACATTACTGTAACAATTACTATGACATCATTATAACAGCCATGTTCAGTGCGTCATGAGCCTTTTGAAGACACCCAACATGACAAACTTCGCACTGGATACTACGCAATCATTTTATAAAGATGAACATGGGGGTGTAGGGTGTTCCCTCAAGGTACAGCGCATCACAAAGGTGAATATAAATAAACCCTTCAATTCACCTATGCAGGACACAATATCCATCAAAACATGAAACAAGACACTGAACTCTACAGTAACAAGTTTAAAACTGAGAGTGTGTGAATAGCAAGCTGATCATGCCGCTCAGAAAACAATACAGATAGAGTACCTTCCCAAACCCAGTTGCAGAATTTCACCCTGGGAGTACAACAGACTTCCGGCAGATATAGTAAGGCAGCCCATCTGCTGATAGTAGCCTGTGTTCTCCAAATTTACCATGAGAACCGTTTTCCTCACTCTTGAAAAAGATCATGATCGTGACAGTCTGTTGCTCTCTGAAGTTGGCCAGAACTCTTCTGTGGAGTTGAAAGGTGTAAAAGTCATGAATTATCCCCAAGCGTCAGAGAAAATTCAAGACTGAGTAGAGGGACCTGTCAGGGTCACTGAAGTCCTGAAATGGATTAGATTTTACATATTTACATAGCCCAGATAGGAAGGAAAATATACACTGCTTTTCTGTGCAAGCACACCAGGGCTGCACAACCTTCCTCGATGCAAACAGGGTCATCTCTTGGGAATGGTTCTTGCATACACTGTTTTTGACTGTAACAAGCTCCATGACACAGACAGCTTCCAGAGAAGAGAAATGCAAAGATTTTTGGAGCATTTGTGGTTTGAATTGGAAAGGCAGCCACTGAGACTTTCAGCTGCTCTCTAAAACAGCCATTAGCATATACCCAATCTCCTTGCAGTATCCATTAAACCAACAGCAACAGTACCTTGTGATGGTATGCATTAATCCTTGGAACCTTTCCAAGGTATTGTCCTTGATCAGCCAATCATCCAAATAGGGGAGAAATGTATGTCTCCGCCCTGTGTACAAATATCACTGGGACCACTAGGCAGTGAGCACATACACAAGGTGCTGACACCAGGCAATTTTGGGGATTATTAGTGTTGATCCCTATGTGAAAAATCTAAGTAGAATTGAATTTGTTCCTATTTGTGTGTAAGCATTCACAAATTTGAGCACGCAGCTGGTCATTTTCCTTTTGCAAAGGCATCATTGTTGGCAACCCAGTTCTGACTGCAACTGACAGGATCTATTGTTGTGTTGAACCTGGCCACTCTAGGCAGGCACTGCCTGGTAGCTGCTCATTCAGAATGGGCACAGCACGTAGCAGGCCCTTCCAGCACATACTGAGCTGTAGGCAGCAGACTACTTGCGATAGCGCTGAGCCAGACTGAGTCCATGATACTTGGCACAAGGCTGTCCCAGGGCAGCAGTCAGAGATCAGGCCAAATGTGCCATTATCACTGCTTTGGTTGTTGCCATGAAGATTAACCCTTTAGTGCTCTTTCACAGTTCAGATGCTTTCCAAGAGGACCACTCTATGGGTGTCCCCCTCCTGCCAGTTATCTTCTGCATTTTAAAACCATTCATCTGAAGCTGTGTGTTATTGGTAGCAATTGCTCCACTCTCCCTTCCTTTGCACCTGCACCAGCCCCCTCATGCTTCTGGGTAACTCAGGGAGGTACAATGGCATTCCCCATACCAGTTCCTCCATCTTCCTCAGCTGCATTACAGCACCAAGCCCCATATCCAATCACCACCACCTAAACTGAGCCATTTTGGGAACTGCCTTAAACCAATTTCTTCATCTCCTTCAAGTCAAGCATCTGCTGGCCCTGCAACAATTACCATGTTTAGAACTTGCACCTCAGAAGCTTCAACACCAGCTTCCAGGGCACTCCAACACCAGCAGCCTTGGAATTGAAAGGTGGGAGCAGAGAATAAAGGGGAGGCATGGGTCCTGATTAAAGTTGGCCTCTTATCTCTATATATCAGTTAACCAAGCTTCACATCTCTTATCACATCTCAAAAGATAAAGGCTCAATATCTTCAGAACTGTCAGAAATTACTCTGAGCTAAGAGCTTCAACCAAAACCTCTTTATAACAGCTGAAAACTACTTAAGAAAAAGTGAGCATCAGAGAGAAAACTGAAACTCAGCTGCTGAAGCCCGCTTAAACTTCAGTTAAATCTTGCTTTCCAGGATAAAGGTTACATTTCTGACCCCAACTAAACAATGGACAAAAGACAAAGAAAGGGTGCAAAAAGGACTTGAAACCTCACATTCCAAGACAACAAGCTACTGGCCTTGTGCAGGCTTTTTCTGCTCCTTGAGCTGACAGAAGCTGCTAATCTCTTTTAAAAAAAAAAAGGGAAAGACAGAATACAGACAACTTTCTATATTCCGAACAGTGGGCAATAAGGTGAATCACTGGAGTTAAAATGTACTAATTTTGATAAGCAAGATGTGAATTCTAAGATAAGATTAGACCTCAAGAAGCCAACATATCTGGAATCCTGGCTCTAAAGCTGGCTCTAGAATCCTAAAGGACAGATAAAGTTTCCAGCAAGAAGAGGCAGAGAGATACTTCTAGAAGAAGGAAAAAAAAGATCAGATAGAATCTGATGGGTGAAAGATTCTGCTGTGTCCTAACCAATTCTGCCTAGCTGGACAGGTGCTGAATGGGACTGAAAATTATTTTGCTAAAGGCAGTGCCACTTCACTCCTTTTTCCAACAAAACTCTGAGCTAGTTTACACTTGCCATCTAAGATAAAAGCAAAATACAAAACACATCATAAATGAATCACAGCCCTTTTGTAACTGGTGGGCAGAGTACATATCCATAAACATCCCAGGCTATTCAAGATAGATCTACAACTGAGATGTTGGAAAAAAATACATGCAACTCTCTATAGTTGCTTTTTCGTTAGACATTGTTGGTTGAAAGAAATCAGTGTGTCTGTTTTCCTTTATATGAAGTTCACTTGAGCTCAAGAGCACTCCATAAATGTATCCTATCATATTACTGAAAAAGTAAATTTTATTTTAAAATAAGAAAGGAGAGCCTTGGCAGATGGCGCCTTTGTACCAAGCCAGGAAGAGGGGGCTGCTGAAGCTGGCTCATGATCTTGGTGCAGGAAGTATCATGACAGGTTACCAAAGCAACCATCCCTAATATTTCTTCCATTTCAGAACAGTGTCAACACAGGAGGAGGGACATTGGTGCAACAAGTGGTCCCAGCCACTGGACTAGTGCAGGACATATCAAGGCAGGAAAAAGAAGTTGTCAAAGTAACTGAGCCTGGCCGGCACCTCCCGATACCTGGAAAAACTGGTTAAACAACCAGTCCTTGCAGCCAAGTTCTCTTCAGCCAGGAACTGTTGAGGCAGCAAGAGGCAGGTTACCAAGGCAGCAAAGCTTGCTGAACCTCTCTGACAGATGATGTGCCATAGGCCCTCAAGCTGAAGGATCAGAGCTCCTAATTAGAGAAGCATGGCAGCCACATATACTATTGGGTAATATACAAACAAAGCCACCAGTAGCAACTACTTCCTTCTGATTAACCTGAATGACAAAGGAAAGAGGAAAAATAATTGCAAGACATCAGGATGAAGAGGAACAGAAAACAAATATAATCCAAGGCTGTGCAAATCACCCACTGTCAAATCCAAAACAAAAAACAATTAAAAAGTTAGAAAGTAAAAATTGCCCCAGTCATATCAATTATAACTATTATCATTAGAAATGTGCAATTTATTCCATGGTTATGCAGATTTACATGAAGCTTACTGAATTAAAAAAAGAGGATAGTTTAAAATGGAATCCTTTAATCTAGTTGTGTTGAAATAACCTTTTAAAGCTATTGCATTATATAGCCCAAACTTAAGTATGAACTGTAAACTTACACTGCTGGAAAACAGAAATCCAGTACAGAGCAAGAATTGAATATATCTGTGCAACCTCAACACAGTCAATAGGACAACACAAGTACAACCAAAAGCAGAACTTGGCCCACAGAAATGCACGAGTAACTCTGGCCTGGTTAATGTGTATTTGTGTTGTTTTAAAAATAGGTTTTGGCTTAAAAGACTCAAAAGCACAAAATAGTACCGCTCAATTAAAAACCTCTTCTGCCAGAGAAATCTGTTAGATGTATAAAATACAGGAAAAGCCCACCACCTTTAGATTTTGATTATCCGATCAAAATATAGAGTGAAAGTCTGACATTCCCTGGTCCCTAAAGCAAGTGCAATGTTGACCAAGAAAAACACCAACAAGAGATGTTGCAAAAAGGGGAATAGCTGTAGCATAAAAACTATTTACTCCAGAAGGGATCCAGGGATGAGGGGGATGAAGTGCCACGAGAGGCCTAAGAAACAAGACATTTGAAATACTCCACCAGGCCAATGTTGCCTATATATCCAATGAAGTGGGGCTGTAGCCCACAAAAGCTTATGCTCAAATAAATTTGTTAGCCTCTAAGGTGCCACAAGTACTCCTGTTCTTTATACACCCCAGAGCTCTCTTCAGTGTCCAGCCACCCCTTTTCATGTAAAGACCCCAGACACCCAAGCATGAGCACCCCACAGTGTATCCCAAGCCAACACAAGGTGCAAAGCCAGGCTATGGCCACTAGCACCTCCTCCCTGCCCCTACTGCCCCCAGTCACTAACCCACACAGAGAGTGCCCCAACCCCCCTTTTCCAGTGCACTAAAACTAAACCATGCCCCACTCACCCCCCCTTCCCTCAGCAAGGTCAGCTCTTCCTCCCTCCCCTCATTCGCCCTCACCCCCACCTACTCACGTCAGCTCTTCCTCCCTCCCTCCCCACTCACCTCAGCTCTTCCTCCCTCCCCTTCTCCCCCCCACTCACCCCAGCTCTTCCTCCCTCCCTCCCCACTCACTTCAACTCTTCCTCCCTCCCCCCATTCGCCTCCTCCCCCACTTCAGCTCTTCCTCCCTCCCCTTCTCCCCCCCACTCACCCCAGTTCTTCCTCCCTCCCCTCAGCAAGGTCCGCGCTTCCTCCCCAGCTCAGCCCACTCGCGCCCTCCCTCTCCGCGAGGGTAGCTCGCTCTCCCCCCAGCCAGGGGTGCCGGGTGCGGCCCACACCTGCCATCCTTGGCCTCCGGGGCCGGGGTGTCCTCCGTGATGACCTGGGGTCGCACGGCGCGGCGCTGCCGCAGGCCCTCGGCCTCATTCATGCTGCTCAGCGCCTCAGCCCGCCCCGGGCCCCGCTCGGCTCCGCTCAGCCCCGCCCCACGGCACCGCGCGCGCGCACGCCCGGGCCCGCTCCGCCCCGCCCCCTGAGCAGCCGTAGACCCCGCCCCCTTGGCCGGCTCCACCCCGCCGACAATCACACGTCCCGCCTCTCCCTGGCGCGGTGCTCGGCCAACTGGCGGCACAAAGCCCCGCCCCCTTCTCTCGCACCCCGCCCCTCCAAATCCAAGCCCGCCGCCTCACAAGCCACGCCCACCGGCCTGGAAGCGGGAATGATGTCACCATCCGCGCAGAATGATGACGTAAAGACAATTAGCCAATTGCCGCCGCCGGCCTTTGGCGCGAAATGACGCGCGCCGTTATTTGAAACTCAGTCTCAGGGCTGGTGGTTGCGCGAGGCGGGCGGGACTGGACTGGCACCGCCCCGCCCCGCCCGGCGGTCGCTGGGCCGTGGTGCCTGCGTACCTCAGAGCTCCTGCCCTGCCCTGCGCTGTACCCAGCACAAACCAGGCTCCTGCCGGCAGCCAGCCGCCCCCTCCCACTCCACCTTCCCCCGTCACTCAGCCGGGCGGCGCGGCGCGGCGCGGGCCGTCCCCTGGGGACCAACGGTCACTAGCTCCGGGAGCTGCCCTGTGGTCACGGGCGCCTGCCCCTCTCCCCGGCACAGGGCTGAGCCTCGCGCCCCGGAGCCCCAGCTAGTCTGCGGGCAGCCGCCGACGGGCTCTGCGGGGCCTGTGCGCTGCGCCCGCCGCACGCGCTGGGGCGGGCTGTGTCCGCTCACACCCACAGCGTCTCAGGGCCCAAGCGCCAGCAAGTGTGAAAAATCGGGACGGGACGGGGGGTGAGCGGTAACAGGAGCCTGTAGAAGAAAAAACCCCAAATGTTGGGACTGTCCCTATAAGATAGGGACGTGTCAGCCTAGGCCCCCCCGCTCTAATCTAACGTGTCAGCCTAGGCCCCCCCGCTCTAATCTAACGTGTCAGCCTAGGCCCCCCTGCTCTAATCTAACGTGTCAGCCTAGGCCCCCCCGCTCTAATCTAACGTGTCAGCCTAGGCCCCCCCGCTCTAATCTAACGTGTCAGCCTAGGCCCCCCCGCTCTAATCTAACGTGTCAACCTAGGCCCCCCGCTCTAATCTCACGTGTCAGCCTAGGCCCCCCGCTCTAATCTCACGTGTCAGCCTAGGCCCCCCGCTCTAATCTAACGTGTCAGCCTAGGCCCCCCGCCCTAATCTAACGTGTCAGCCTAGGCCCCCCGCCCTAATCTAACGTGTCAGCCTAGGCCCCCCGCTCTAATCTCACGTGTCAGCCTAGGCCCCCCCGCTCTAATCTAACGTGTCAGCCTAGGGCCCCCCCCTGCTCTAATCTAACGTGTCAGCCTAGGCCTCCCGCTCTAATCTAACGTGTCAGCCTAGGCCCCCCGCTCTAATCTAACGTGTCAGCCTAGGCCCCCCGCTCTAATCTAACGTGTCAGCCTAGGCCCCCCCGCTCTAATCTAACGTGTCAGCCTAGGCCCCCCGCTCTAATCTAACGTGTCAGCCTAGGCCCCCCCGCTCTAATCTAACGTGTCAGCCTAGGCCCCCCGCTCTAATCTCACGTGTCAGCCTAGGCCCCCCGCTCTAATCTCACGTGTCAGCCTAGGCCCCCCGCTCTAATCTAACGTGTCAGCCTAGGCCCCCCGCCCTAATCTAACGTGTCAGCCTAGGCCCCCCGCTCTAATCTCACGTGTCAGCCTAGGCCCCCCCGCTCTAATCTAACGTGTCAGCCTAGGGCCCCCCCCTGCTCTAATCTAACGTGTCAGCCTAGGCCTCCCGCTCTAATCTAACGTGTCAGCCTAGGCCCCCCGCTCTAATCTAACGTGTCAGCCTAGGCCCCCCGCTCTAATCTAACGTGTCAGCCTAGGCCCCCCCGCTCTAATCTAACGTGTCAGCCTAGGCCCCCCCGCTCTAATCTAACGTGTCAGCCTAGGCCCCCCCGCTCTAATCTAACGTGTCAGCCTAGGCCCCCCGCCCTAATCTAACGTGTCAGCCTAGGCCCCCCGCCCTAATCTAACGTGTCAGCCTAGGCCCCCCCGCTCTAATCTAACGTGTCAGCCTAGGCCCCCCCGCTCTAATCTAACGTGTCAGCCTAGGGCCCCCCCCCGCCCTAATCTAACGTGTCAGCCTAGGCCCCCCCGCTCTAATCTAACGTGTCAGCCTAGGCCCCCCGCTCTAATCTAACGTGTCAGCCTAGGCCCCCCGCCCTAATCTAACGTGTCAGCCTAGGGCCCCCGCCCTAATCTAACGTGTCAGCCTAGGGCCCCCCGCTCTAATCTAACGTGTCAGCCTAGGGCCCCCCGCTCTAATCTAACGTGTCAGCCTAGGCCCCCCCCGCTCTAATCTAACGTGTCAGCCTAGGCCCCCCGCTCTAATCTAACGTGTCAGCCTAGGGCCCCCCCCCCGCTCTAATCTAACGTGTCAGCCTAGGGCCCCCCCCCGCTCTAATCTAACGTGTCAGCCTAGGCCCCCCGCTCTAATCTAACGTGTCAGCCTAGGCCCCCCGCTCTAATCTAACGTGTCAGCCTAGGCCTCCCGCTGTAATCTAACGTGTCAGCTTAGGCCCCCCGCTCTAATCTAACGTGTCAGCCTAGGCCCCCCCGCTCTAATCTCATGTGTCAGCCTAGGCCCCCCGCTCTAATCTCACGTGTCAGCCTAGGCCCCCCGCTCTAATCTCACGTGTCAGCCTAGGCCCCCCGCTCTAATCTAACGTGTCAGCCTAGGCCTCCCGCTCTAATCTAATGTGTCAGCCTGGGCCCCCCGCTCTAATCGCTTTGTCATTTCGCCTCAGGGAACAGCTTCAGCAGGTGACACTAGGAGCCCCACATGGGAATATCCCACCGCTTGGTTGTCAGAGCCCTCTCCTGAGAGGTGGGATTGGAACAGGGGTTTCCTTCTCCCCTGCTAGCAGAGAAAGGGGAATTCAACTTGCGTCTTCCACATTCCAGGTGAAAGATATAAGGTGGGTGCTGTTTCTTCCTCCTCCACAGTGCCTTGGGCGCACAAAGCTGAGGGGCGCAGAAAAAGATGATGTCAGTGCATTTGTCTGCAGACACAACAACCCTCATTCCAGTAATTGAGTTCTAGTGTTCCCAGTGAGCACACACTTATTATATATTAGGACTTCTGGGGTCTGCTTAAGACCCACCAAATGGTGAGTGCCTTTGCTTATCATTCCTTATTTCTTATGGATATCATAGATTGGGAATCTGCAATCTCTATAATATATTTTTGTTTACTGTTTAGACAAATTTAATACATTTATGTATTTTTAGTTTTTATTCCAGTCTATTGAACAAGACCCTGCTTTATGAATGGTATGAATTCTAAACTTCTGAGTGGGACAGAGTATCGTAAATGACGAAAACACGCTACAGTAGAAAATGTCAATGACAATGGGGAAATGGCTAGTGGAAAAATGCATCAAATGATGGGGATATGCCAATAGCTGACATCTCTGACCTCATAAGTTTGGCACCGCTGTCTAATAGTAACAATGAGAATTACACAACTTCAGGCATTACTGTTGCTATCGACCAGCAACTGGATCGTGAGGTTACAACTTCACCTTCAGTATCAATTACTGACAATGATGAGACACTCAACACCTTCGATATCACGACTAAAACTAATGCCAATGGCTGCGATCAGCAATATAATTCCTCTGCAAGGCAAATAATTTAAATCAATTTTAACAATCCACTATCTTGGCCCTTTAAAAATGGTAAAATAAGATGCCATCTTATTGAACATGGACCTGACCAGGGAAAATCTGCAGATTTCCATGAATCAACAGCGGAAGATGGAAGAAAATTTTCAGGAGACTGTTTTCTTTTAAAAAGCTTTTTAATGGTGAAACCGTAGAGTGTAATTGGCTTATTTACTCAGAAACGAGTGAGTCCATTTTTTTGTTTTCCATGCATGTTATTCGATCGGCACTTTACCAAACCTAATATTGCAAATCAGAAAGTGCGATTTAATTATTGGAAAAATTTAAACCATGTTGTGGAGCATGAAAATTCAACCAATCATCGTGAAAATTTCTGTAAATGGAAATCCTTACAAAAGAGATTACTAAGCAGAGAATGTGTTGTTGATACACTACTAAAAGCTGTTGAAACTGATAGATAAAAATGGAGACAAATTCTAAAAATAATTCTTGATGCCATGATGGTTTGCACCAAAAACAATTTACCACTTAGAGGATTATGTAGCAGTATAGAAAACCGTAATTCGGGAATATTTCTTAGTATATTGGAGTTTATAAGTCATTATGATCTTCAACTAAAACAGTATATCGTAACTCATAAAAAAGGTTCAGTGAGCTGTTTTTCACCAGCTATACAAAATGAATTTATTGGCTTACTAGCAAAGCAAGTTCGTAATGAAATTATATCCAAAATAAAAAAAGCTAAATATTCTATCCTTCTGGACTGCACGTCAGACATATCTCATCGAGAGCAAATGTCCCAGATTGTGAGACAATTCCATTATCATTTCTCACGTATTTATAGAAGAATGGTTTCAATGAAGTCTATAAAACTAAGAAAAAACGGGAAGTGGATTAGCCGAAGAAATAATAAAGAAGCTCAAAAATGATGGGCTTGATCTTCAGAATGCAACAGGTCAAGGCTATGATAATGGCACAAATATGTCAGGTGTGTACAAAGGCGTCAAAGCTGCCATTTTGCAAATAAATAGATTAGTGAATTTTGTACCATGTTCAGTCCACTGTCTAAATTTAATTGAGAGTATGTGCGACTTCCATAAATTCGACTATGGTTTCATCCTTTGCCACTGTAGAAAAGTTATACACATTTTTTTCCCTTAGTCAGCCAGTCGCTGGGATATTTTAATGAGTATGTTAAAAGTATCACTAAAAGGTCATGCTGATATTAGATGGTCATCAAGAGCTAATGCAATTGAAGCCTTAAATTCGCAGATTACAGATGTGACCAAGGCTCTAAAAAATTTCGCTGTTGCATCGAAATGTCCAGAAGCAGTATCAACAGCTAATGGTCTTCTTAAAATGAATTATGAATTTTTGTGCACGTTATCCATATGGCGCAATATCCTAACTCATATTGACAGAGATGAATAAAGCCCTACAAGCAAAAGGCATCACTGTTTCTCAGGCTTGTAAAATGATCAACGGATTACGAAATATTTTACAAGAGATATGTGAAAGCGATAACGATATGGTCAATATTTTTACAGATTGTAAAAAAAGACTGAAAATATAGAAATACCAGCAGAATTTACTGAATCCAGAAAGTAAAAAGGCAGCAACTTTGAGAGTGCAGACATGTCTTCTAATTTATCAGCTGAATAATCTTTCAAAGTACAAATAAAAACCGTATTTGACACCATAATAGTTGAGTTAAATTGGAGATATGAAACTTTAAATGAGATTTTCTGATTTCAATTTTCTTTTGGGTGAGTCGCTTGTTAAAATGGACACTACTAATCTTCAAAAAGCAGCAGTGGATTTAAGTCTCAATTATGACAGCTATTTGAATGCCTCAAATTTCGTCAGAGATTCAGAGTTCTAAACATCAAGCGTTTGCGTTGTTTCCAAACGTTTCAGGCGCAACTAGTTTGTACCTTTGCCAGTTAATTCATGAATATAATATGGCCAAATCTTATCCAGATTTTGAAATTGCATTAAGAATATTTCTCTACTTGTGAAAGAAGCTTCAGTAAGCTCAAATTAATTAAAAACTACCTTTGAGCAACCACGGGTCAAGAGAGAGTAACTAATATGTCCATCTTGTCAATAGAACATAAAGTAGCGAATAATATTAATTTTGATGCAATTATCAATGAATTTGCCTCCTTAAAAGCATAAAGTACAATTTTGAAAAAATCATTAATCGTATCTGATATGGTCCTACAGCTAAATTTTTATTTGTGATTATTTAAATAGTATATTACATGCAGTATGATGCACACTTTATATGTATTAATTGATTTTGTACATGGAACTTATGATTAAAATAAATTAACATTCTATTATTATTATTATTTACATATTTTTATCTTTTCTTTTTTTTTTACAAAGTAACTACTATGAAATTATATGGAGGAGGGGAAGGTACAATTTTATATTCTTGCCTCGGGCGCAAAAATAGCTTGTTACGGCTCTGTTCCTTTGGGTGGATTTTGGGTGGGACTTGAGCTAGTAGGTTTGCTCAGAGGCTCAAGCTCTATGCTGCCTAAGTTGCATGCAATGCCTGTCTTCCCTTGGTTAGTGAATCACTCTGGGGCTTAGGGAGGCAGTAATGTGAAAGCCCCAGGAAACTTTTACAGCAGAAAGTTAGGCGCCAAGTGAGATTTAGGTGCCTACAGGTGCAGGCAGCAGCCAAGCAGGAGTTTTGTGGCTTGCAGTGGTGTGTAAAACTGGGACTTAGGTGCCTAAACTCCACAGCTAGGTGCCTAAATTGCTTCGATCACACCCAATAATTGTCAGGACAACTAAGGCCCTAATCCTACACCTTTACAGTCAATGAGAACTTTGCCATTGACTTCACTGAGCAGAGGCTCAAGCTGTGAGTGACAGAGAGCTGGTTAATGGAGAACTTTTGTACGCACATTCTGGTCAGGTGTCAGCTGTGAACCGTGTAAATGAATCTCAAAAAAGCTAGCTGGAACATAAAGGAAGACTTTATTCAAGAGAACTTCACTGTATTGTGAAACTTTTTGTATCCACTAGATGGCACTAATAAGCTTTACAGATGGGATGAAATAGCCCAGTCAAGCCATTGGCTGATTTCTTGGCTACAAAGGAATATTTGGTATAAAGGATCACAGTCTATACAGGAGGACTGACATTCTGGCTGTGTTTAAGCCAATGGGAAAAGTCCCATTCACTTCAAGGAGGGGGACTGAATTTCACCACAGGTAAGTTAGATTAATAAGACCTGGGCAAGAGGTTCCCTCACTTTTTCAAGTAAAGGCAGACGTTTGTACATTTCTGCACAAAAAATCTGTATTGGACTTTGGTGGTGCCCTCATTTATAAATGAATTGCTTATGGCCCTTGGCAAGTACCTGAACTTTCACCTGCGGCCTTTGGTACCCAGTGCTTGCTGCAAAAGGGTGGATTTATGAGCACTGGGTCTACTGATGACCTTCAATGCCTGTAGTTTCCCATTAGTGTGGCCAACCTGTTGCAGACTGAGGCCACGTCCAGACTAGGAATTAAAATCGATTTTAGATACGCAACTTCAGCTACGAGAATAACGTAGCTGAAGTCGAATTTCTAAAATCGAGGTACTCACCAGTCTGGACGGGGCGGCATCGATGTCCGCGGCTCTCCGCGTCGATTCCGGAACTCCGTTCGGATTGATGGAGTTCCGGAATCGATGTAAGCGCGCTCGGGGATCGATACACCGCGTCCAGACTAGACGCGATATATCGATCCCCGAGCAATCGATTTTAACCCGCCGATGCCGCGGGTTAGTCTGGACGAGGGCTGAGATCTGAGTTAAAGACCTCTTCCCAGGTGTTTCAGCAAAAAGATGCAAACAATGCTCACCAAAAGCCTGGCATAACAGTTTGCAAAGTATAGAGGCACTATAAAACTCAAAGGTGGTAGGCAATGCCCTTTCACCTAATGTAGACAAGGCTTCAACTTAGCTCGTTAGTCTCCCAACACACAATGCATGCTCAAAAAAGCTGACTGACAATATACCACAACACAAGCTCCCTTTCTACTCTGTAACTTTATCTAATTCCTGGTGCCTGATTTCCCACTGCCTAGCACAGGGGTTCTCAGACTGGGGGGTTTGGGACCCCTCAGGGGATCACAAGGTTATGTGGGGGGTTGTGAGCTGTCAGCCTCCACCCCAATCCCGCTTCACCTCCAGCATTTATAATAGTGTTAAATATAAAAAATGTTTTTAATTTATAGGGGCGGTGCACTCAGAGGCCTGCTGTGTGAAAGGGGTCACCAGTACAAAAGTTTGAGAGCCACTGGCGTAGCACCATGAGTTGTCATTTGCACCAGTGCAAGTGCATGGGAAAAGCTGCTCTGAGGTGGTAGCATTTTACATCCACGCTATGCTTGCTTTGCATAGATGTAAATGATGTCCCAAAGTGCAAGGCAGGAGGGAGGCAGGCCTCCTGTGTCCTTTTTCTTTCTCCCTTTCTATCGCATTTTGTTTCCTTCCATTCTTCCCCGGTTCCTCCTGGCTACTTTGTTCACAAGCTGCCTTTGTTTCCTCACTACTCATTTCTCATGTGTTGATTTCCATTTGCACCTTCTTACACCATTGCAAGCCCTGAGCTACAGAAGATTAAGAATGGAAAGCCCCTTTGCTCCCCCCGCCATGTGACAACAAGGTCCTGTTTTTCAGCAGACGTTCCTAGTAAGGTTGCTCTAAGACTGTGCATTTCTAGTATTTCATTACCCTGGGTGGAGATGGATGGCAGGAAAGAGATCACTTGATCATTACCTGTTAGGTTCACTCGCTCTGGGGCACCTGGCATTGGCCACTGTTGGAAGACAGGATACTGGGCTGGATGGACCTTTGGTCTGACCCAGTATGGCTAATTATGTACCCTATGCAGGGAAGATTGGAGATGTCTACAGTGGAGCTGGATGTGTAATGTACTGCTCAGACACACATAACCGTGCTATCTCTGATTGAGCTAGCATGCTAAAAGTTAAAAGGTACCCATGGTAATGGGGGAAGCTAACTGCTCCAAATACCTTCCTGTCTGAGCAGGGGTGGGTAGTCCAGCCAGCTGCTTGTGCTGCTGCAGCTACACTTCTATTTTTAGTGTGAGCTCAATCAGCACCATGCATGTATGTCTGCCTGAGCTGACAATTACACCTCCAGCTCCCGTGTAAACTTATTCTTAGTTTCCTGCTTTCTTTCGGCTTTCTCAATTCCCTTAGAAGCCCTCAATCTGTCCAAGAGGTTTTATGACTGCTAAAGTGTTAAAACTTAATTGGCTCCTTCTCCATCCTTGGGAATGAGGTGGTGATTTCTATAAAAAATAGAATGCAGGGGTGTGGTGCTAGCTAAGGCATTGTTAATCATCCTGAAACAAAGTTTAACTTTTAGATGTTTAGATCAATAGGAAAGCAAGTGCCAGAAAGGTGAAAGGTTCATACCAACCAGGTTTTAGCATCTGTTGACAAAGAATCTATTAACATACTTCTGAACACTATAATTTTGATAATGCTCAAGGAGAAGGGACTGTGCTCAGGAAAATGCAAATGGGATGTGGAGCCTTTCACCATCTTTGGTTTGAATTCAGTCAGCATTAGATAGTGATGTAGGTTGACTGAGTTATGGGATTGCAGCCTAGTTCCTAGTAAACATCTGTCCACGTAAATAAACACCACAGCAGGTGGCAGATCCTTTCTTTCTTGTACTAATCTGGCTCCCATAGCATCTCACAATCTTTAGTATATTTAGCCTCACAGCACCCCTGTGAGGTAGGGAAGTGCTATAAGCCCCATTTTATAGATAGGAAACTGAGACACAGAGACCAAGTGCCTGAGCCCCAGCCTGAGTGGTAGTTACTTGGAAACTGTAATCTATACAAATAATTTATTAATAGCTCCAAAAGTCACCTATTATGTATCCCTGATTAGTGCTTCTCAAACGTGGTACTAGATTACAGGCTGCTTAGAGATGCCTTTTGCCTTGTGTGTTTACACTGCATGGTGATACCAAGGCCATGCTCAGGACTGTGACTAACATCCTCACACAAGAGAGGACTGGCAAGAAAAAAACTGACTTTTTGAACCTGAAAAGTTAAGTTACTTCTCAGGGTTACAGTTAAATAACAAATTCATTTTTCTGAAAGTAGGACATACTACTACAACAATAATTGCTACTGTAATAACCCAGAGTAGCAGAGGAGGTGTGAGCTGAAGACACAGCCACTCGCCCATTATACTGTACTGAGAAATTGTGCCAGGAAACGAATCACGGGTCAGCTAAAGCACAAAACACAGTAAGGAGGGAAATACATTTTAACTCGAGAGCAGCTCGCATTTTCAAGGTGATGCTTGTCAAAATGGGTGTAGGAGCATTCATTAGCTGCAAATGTGTTTGGATGCTTGTCCAAGTGTGGTTGCTGGGGGGGCAGCTGCATCTTTGGGGGGCCAGTTAACAACATGCTACATACTCATCTGTATTAGCTGAATGGTGTTATTCATCTGGTAGTCTAAGGCTTAAATAAAATCTTCACTGGACTTTAGGAGACAAGGAAGGCCCTTTGCAGAGATGTGCTATCCCTACTCTTGACATCTACAAATAGTATTCAGCACCTGGCAAAATACTACCTCACTTTCATCTGCTAAAGCAGGGGGTCTCAAAACTGTGGGCTGGGATCCCTCAGGGGGTTGTGAGGTTTTTCCCTGGGGGGGTCGCGACCTATCAGCCTCCACCCCAAACCCTGCTTTGCCTCCAGCATTTATAATGGTGTTAATTATATTTAGAGTTTTTAATTGATTGGGGGGGAGGTCATGCTCAGAGGCTTGCTATGTGAAAGTATGTACAAAAGTTTGAGAACCACTGTGCTAAAGCATGACTTTTGGATAGATGCAAATTCTCTTGAGATTGAACATTCCCTCCCATTCTCCAAAAAGTCAGTTTTCGTCTTTTTCATTTGTGCATCTCACTTTGCAACATGAGATACCATCTGGGCTTGCAGTGATGCAGTCTATGGCTGAACTGCCGGAAGAAATTAACAACAAAAACTGCCTAGAAATTTCATTGAAGAGACAAGTGGGGGAAAAATATCTCAGAAGTAGGATTCAGACTAGATTGCTCTTTGTAATGTGTTGTACCTGCCCAGGGGGCCACTACTGAAATAATTCAGTTTGTTTCTTCATTAGGAAGAAACACAGTGCAACTCACAACTCCACCCCCCCCCCCTTCTGTAGCTCTGTTTTGTGGTGGTAGTTTTACCATGCAAATACAGTGCTCCTTAATGCATTATTGTTCAGTACAAAAAGTCTTAAGTAAACCTGAACAATTTTGGCACTGTGTTTGAATCCAAGAGTGAGATTTAACTCATCTTGATCTAGGAAATTCCTTTGATTTTGAAAAGTAAACCATGTGTAAACAATTCACAATAATCAGTAAAGGCAGATTTGAGTCTACGAAGCTGAATAAACCCATACCTCAAAAACTTTAAGGGATAGGTGGTTTATGTCAAGGCTAAGGTGCATAAGCTATGCCTGGCATTGAAAAGAAGACACACTATATATAAAGACACGATTTATTTTAATGAAAATCTGAATACATATATTATTCCAGAGTCCAGTTTTAAGGCACTTATGCCCAGATCTTCACAGGTATATAGGCTCTGGTGCCTAAATACCTGTGAGGATCTGGATCCTGGTCCAAAAACAAGTTTTTACTTACACCATATGATTACAAGAAAACAATAAAATAGAAGTTCAAGGTGCTTTGTTAATTTGTTCCATATTTATATCCCACATCTACAAAACAATGACCTTAAATAAAATTAAGAGAATCATGGCATGTGTCCACAGTATTTAACAAACATGCATATCCACGGGGGTGGGGGGGGAAAGGCAATATGGCTAAAAGTCATAAGTGGGGAGAAGTGGAGTAATGAAACAACGTGCAGGTTAAACATGTACACAAATCCGTATGGAAAGCATTTGGTTCACTACAAGATTGTGACAACAGACAAAGAATCTGTAGTCAATTCAAAATCTTATTTCCCTTTTTAAAATTTCCTAGTAGCCCTTCAGTTAAAAGAGTGTAAAGGTAATTCAGGATGCTGTATCAGCTGCAGCAAAGGCAAATGTGATCTGGAAAATACAATTTCACAAGTTAATGTTGGCCAATAAGATGTTTGGAAGATTCCATTACTTTGTTTTTGTTCTTCATTAATGAAACCAACATCAGTAAATCTGTTCCATCCTCCCTCTTCCAAATGTTTTGCATATCTCTAGCTCCTACGTGACCAGCTTGGGTGAGGAGCAATTTCAAGAGGAGGAAGGCCTATGGCTATTTGGAAGCTTCATACCCTCCAACATTCCAAGGAAAGAAATAAGTACATTTTAAGGCCAGTCCTGCAAGCTGAGCCACATGGTCAGGTCCCTATGAATCCCTAATGATTTAAGTGCGGCTTGTGAATGTGACTGACTGGCTGCCTGCAAAGAACAGCTTTCAGAGCGGAGCCTCAAGAGTATTCAGTGAGTGACACTGTCCTCGGGAGGACTATGGTCCCGCATCCTTAAAGATGTTTCATTAATGTCTTACTATGTGAGTGCCTGCAAGCTAGAATGCACATTTTTAATTAGGCACCAAGATAGTGGTAAAGTACATAGTATTAAGTATAAAACACAATTCAACTTTACTTTGGGGCTGCAGCCAGTGCCTCCATAATCTAAGAGGAGATCTGAAAAAAATATTGGTACTTTACCTATTAGTTGGAAAATTTCATCTTGGCAAAGCCACCTATGAGCATATTTCATTTCTTGCAAAATGCAAAAGTAGCAGTCCTGAGCCCTGACAAACTGAGGTTCCCTCAAAGCAGCAATACCTACTTAAGGACATGTTTTCAATAGCTTGATTAACTTATGGAAATCATTGCAAGGAAAAAGAGGTGCTGAGGATTCACAGTTAATTGCAATACTCACTGGGCATGAAGTCTTCTGACCTTGATTAATGGGTTACTTTTTTAAATGATTTTAGTAGAGTTGTTTACATGACTTCAGAAATTCACAAGGTTTCTGGCTCATTATGGCTGAAATACGAGAGTATGTACATACCTTGTATGCTACCACTACATATTAGGGTGATTGCTATGAATTTGGCACCTTCTGGATGGAACAGTTACATGAATAAATCTGTAACCTATGTATCAGCTAAGTTCCATTAGTACTTTTATGTTAAGATTCACATTCTGTACAAACAGAAGATACAGCTTTGCCCCACTCACTCAGCAGAGCAGATGATGAATGAAGAGACTGTAGCTCCAAACCAGCAAACCCTTACCCACACACTTAACTTTACTCACCTGTGTCATCTCAGACTGACTGTTCAGGTGAGCAAGGAAGTGCATGTGAAAGTGTTTACACTATCAAGGCTCATGTTGGAAAGTTGAGGTTACTCCAATACAAAAAGTCTATTATTCCTACAACATAGTAAATAGTTTTCTTGCTTTTATGTGACTTTGATGGGTCTGTGGATGAGGGGAAAGCAGTGGATGTGTTATTCCTTGACTTTAGCAAAGCTTTTGATACGGTCTCCCACAGTATTCTTGCCAGCAAGTTAAAGAAGTATGGGCTGGATGATTGGACTATTAGGTGGCTAGAAAGCCGGCTAGATTGTCAGGCTCAACAGGTAGTGATCAATGGCTCCATGTCTAGTTGGCAGCCAGTTTCAAGTGGAGTGCCCCAGGGGTCGGTCCTGGGGCCAGGTTTGTTCAACATCTTCATTAATGATCTGGAGGATGGCGTGGGCAGCACTCTCAGCAAGTTTGCAGATGACACAGAACTGGGAGGAATGGTAGATACACTGGAGGGTAGGGATAGGATACAGAGGGACCGAGACAAATTAGAGGACTGGGCCAAAAGAAATCTGATGAGGTTCAACAAGGACAAGTGCAGAGTCCTGCACTTAGGACAGAAGAATCCCATTCACTGTTACAGACTAGGGACTGAATGGCTGGGAAGCAGTTCTGCAGAAAAGGACCTAGGGGTTACAGTGGACGAGAAGCTGGATATGAGTCAACAGTGTGCCCTTGTTGCCAAGAAGGCTAACGGCATTTTGGGTTGTATAAGTAGGGGCATTGCCAGCAGAGCGAGGGATGTGATCATTCCCCTCTATTCGACCTTGGTGAGGCCTCATCTGGAGTGCTGTGTCCAGTTTTGGGCCCCACACTACAAGAAGGATGTGGAAAAATTGGCAAGAGTCCAGTGGAGGGCAACAAAAATGATTACGGGGCTGCAGCACATGACTTACGAGGAGAGGCTGAGGGAACTGGGATTGTTTAGTCTGCAGAAGAATGAGGGGGGGATTTGATAGCTGCTTTCAACTACTTGAAATGGGGTTCCAAAGAGGATGGATCTAGACTGTTCTCAGTGGTAGCAGATGACAGAACAAGGAGTAATGGTCTCAAGTTGCAGCGGGGGAGGTTTAGGTTGGATGTTAGGAAAAACTTTTTCTCTCAGAGAGTGGTGAAGCACTGGAATGGGTTATCTAGGGAGGTGGTGGAATCTCCTTTAGAGGTTTTTAAGGCCCGGCTTGACAAAGCCCCGGCTGGGGTGATTTAGTTGGGGTTGGTTCTGCTTTGAGCAGGGGGTGGAACTAGATGACCTCCTGAGGTTCCTTCCAACCCTGACATTCTATGATTCTATGACTTGTACAGTCCTCATAAAAGGTTGTTTTTCTTTCCCAACATCAATCTTCATTACTATGGAGGCAATTTTACAATTGTTTGAACAAGTGAGTCTGCCCACTCTGTAAAAAGCATTTCTGAATGTTTTCTGCTTGAAGAGCACTTTAATGGTTTTGTTTAATGGTGGTGGAAGAAAAATAGGATGGGCACCTTGTGAAATTTTAATAGCCTTCTAACTACAAACTTGTAAGGGAGAGAACTTCTGGATCTATGGTCCTGGGACACCACAGGACCCCCACATAGATCTAAGGGGATTACAAGGGAATGGGGGGACCTCACGCTGCTTTTTTTGCACAGGAATGTGCAATGCACTGGAGCGATATGGAGGAAGCTCTGAGGATTTTCCATGGAAGAGGAGGATCCTGCCTATTGTATTTCTGTGTAATACTGCAGCCCCTAGTTACAATAAAAATGACAGATTAATCTAATATACGTATGTGCAAAGGTCACTCTCCTCTGTAAAGTATGCAACACAGGCAAACTATGATCTAAGAATGCATATGTCTGAGGAGTCAGATTATACACAAACAGTTTGAGATTTGCTTCCATGTTTAGTGACCTGGCATCAGACTCCTTTATGTCTCAAGAGCTCATAGCTACCCTCTCTGTAGGCTATTGCTTTAATACAGACAGATAAAATATGCAATTTTGCCTGCAACTCAGGTTCTGATTAGTTACTCTGATCCTGGGCCAAATCCTGCAGCTCTCTGATGCCCACAACGTTTAGCCTGAGTTTGGTTTGCAGTAGGATTGCAAGTTTCAGCTCGATGACTCCAAATGGTGCACGGTAGTGTAGAAATTACTGTGCCAATCACTTAACTATTTGATGTAACTACTGCTTGTGAAGCACTGACCCATGCCCATAGAGAGGATGATCAGGCCCAGTTACGGTACCAAGAGAATGTATTCTAACCTCCTAATACCCAAAAAGGAGCAGGGAAATCTTTTTGTACCAATCATTCCACTTCCGGGTTAGCACTCCTGAATGCCTGTTGCCAAGATAACATACAAATTAAACAGTAATAATGTGAACTCTGAAACTTTAAACCATTATAAAAGACAATGAATATTTTTCTACAACTATTTTCTGTTCCTCTTATTTTTTCCCTATTCTATCCTAATTATTTTCCTTAAGTAATTTAAAAGTGATTTTCCTTCCCCTTGTTCCCAGTGGAACATGCAACAAAGCTCTAATCACACACCTTGCAGAGAATTCTTTCAATGGGAGTAGAATGGAAAGACAATTTAGCATCACTCTAAAGGGAGGGGTACTCCTAAAGCATGATTTTAATCTATTAAATTTATTAGCTACTAACCAGGAAAATAATTAGAGACAAGCTTTCATGCTACACAGAACTCTGTCTCTGTCTGTTTGGGACCAACATAGCTACAATAACACTGCGGACAAGGAAAATTATTGTCTATTCAGGAAGCCCATGCATGGAGTCTGCATCCCCTGCCAGTAAAATTCAGCAGGGGCTGGCCCTGTGTCCACATGTGAAGGGGATATTTGGAAGTGGGGAAGCTATTCCTTCCTTGGAGAAAAAAAGGCGGGGGTGTTTAGCATGTCATGTCGACTACTTCAGCACCGAGATGGCAGCAAAATTACACCTCTCACGTTGCCCCCATCACTGCCATACCTGAGCCCTGTGAGGCAGGGAAGCACAATTGTCCCTGTTTTGTAGATGAGGCTCTGGGGCACAGGGCGGTGAAGTGCCTCACCCAAGATCACACAGAATTCATTACACTGCAACAACTCCCAGATGTCGCTCACTTTTTCTGTTCTTGAAATGTGAGACTCCCTCAGTGCTGACGAGCTGTCGTGGGGCTGTTCACCCCACACCGCTCCAAAGTGGCTCAGAAAGAGCTGCACCTGAGGTAAGCTGCACCTGAGAGGAGACCTGGGCTTGACTGACAAGCACTCATTGAATATGGAGTCCACCTAGGCAGGAGTATGCGGGGGGCCTGTATAAAGCCAGGAAATGAGAGCAGAAGGTGCAGGAGTGTGGAGGTCTGCAGTCACTCTTCAGGAGCAAAGAGGTGTTGAGGAGGAAACCCAGGGGTGGAGCAGAAGCCCTGGGATCCTGATCTTGACCCTGAAGGAAGGGGTTACCCAGAGGATGAAGAAGAAAGCCTGTGAACAGTGGAGTAGGAAGCAGCAGCAAGGGATGGGGCTGTGCAGACCTTGGCTGCTGCTGATAGGGTTCCTGGCTGGAGCCTGGAGTAGCACCCAGGCTACCCTACCAGCCACTGGAAAAGTGACAGTCTGGAAGGGGAAGACTGCCTGGAGTGGCATCCAGACAGCTGGTCCGGTGAGACTTTGTTACCCCACAAGGAGAAAACTGGTGCCCTGAGCAGAGCACCAAACAACAGAGGAAGCACTGCTACAACTAGAGAGCAAGAGAGGTTGCAGCACAAGCGAAGGAAGGAAGGGGAACTCAGACCAGGCAGAGCTACTCCACAAATGCAGCCACAAGGAGACACTCCAGTGGTGAGTGAACCCTGGTTCAAGCCTGTTCCCTAAGGGTTTCAAAATATCCTAGGGCTGTTTCGATGTTCCGTCCCTGCTCCATTAGGGAACAGGCTCATTTAAAGTTGTGCAATGCTCCTTTATAACATTGTTTGGCTGTCTGCTCTGTCCAGTGCTTGTAGGATTCTCTGGAAGAGCAGCAACTTTACGAGGGAGCATTGCACAACTTTCTCTTCTCCGCCTCCTCCACCTCCCTCCCAGAGCTTCCCCTGCTGCCAACCAGTTATTAGGACTTTCTGGGAGGGTGGGGAAGAAGAGCGGACATAGCGCACTCAGGGAAGGAGGCAGCGTGGCTGGAGGAGCTTCGCTGCTGGTGGATGCAGAGCACCTGTTAATTTTTCACAGTCAACCAAGACTGAACTCTGCCAGCATTCAGGAGGCTGGAGGGGCGGGGGGAAGAGCTTCACAAACATCATTGCTGAGTATAGTATTAAATTGTTTGTTTAAAATTGTTTAAAACTTATACTGTTTATGTATATAATGCCTTTTGTCTGGCAAAAAATTTTTCCTTGGAACCTAACGCCCCCATTTACATTAAATCTTATGGGAAAATTGGATGAGTTTAACGTCGTTTCGCTTAAAGTCGCATTTTTAAGGAACATAACTACAACGTTAAGTGGGGAGGTACTGTACTGAAGTCCTGCCTCAGTCACAGGCTCCTTGTATGATCTTGCTTCTGTTCTTTCCTTTTCCCCAGCTGCAAGGTGCTGGACTGAGGGCCTGAGCGGCATTGATGAAAAGAGAGATGTAGTTGCTGTAAAATGCAGTATAAGTGACAGCTGCATGCTCCATCCCTATCCAGCTGGGACATGAGGCAACATGGGCTTAGAGGAGGCTAATCAGCTGCAGGTTCAGATGAGTGCTGAGATCCATGTTACCTAGAAGGGAGTAGGTGCTGATCTTCAGAGGTATTTAGGAGCTTCAATGCCACTGATTTCAATGGGAGTTAGGCACCTAAAGACCTTTGAGGATCTGGGCCTAGGTTCGTTGAGTTGGGGGAAGGAAATGAAAAGGAAAAGGCTGGGATCCTTTGGACCCAGATTGACTGTTTGGACCCAAGTGTGGTGAGACCTAAAACCATGATCAGGCACCAAAGCAACTGTAATGAAAATATGGCTACACCATTTCACAAATAGTGCGCATGCAATATACACTGCAGTATATAGCATTGCTAAAAAGACACCACTGAACGGGAATAACCAAGTTAGATTTAAGTTGTGGCTTCCCCATCATTGGATATGTTTAAGAACAGGTTGGACAAACCCCTATCAGGGATGGTCTAGCTTGGTCCTGTCTCAGGGCAGGGGGCTGGACTTGATGACTCCTCAACGTCCCTTCCAGCCCATTTCTATGATTCTAAGTGGAATGAAAAACTGAAGATACGCATTCTCTGACTATTCTCCAAAATGGCAAAATGTATTATAAAATCTCTCCCCATGAGTATCTGGGAGCAGAGGGGAAAAAAGTATTGCTTCAAGCATTAAAAACATCACCTACCTCAACAGTCATAAACAGTTTACTAGCTGTTTATTTTTAATGCAGCTAGTGGAAACCTAAAAAGGATGCTATACACTTTCCCTAAAAATAGTGTGAAAACACTTAGTTTTGGCAAATTTAGTCAGGCACTTGTTCAGAATGTTCTTAACATACGATGCTTCACAGTGTGTATTCCATGGTTTCCAAGGAAAGAGAAGGCAGCTCTATACCATGGTCTATGATAGATTATAGTATGTTGTGAGAGGAATCATTTTGTTCTCTTAGGAGTGAGCAGAATTTGATGATAGTCCATGAAAGAGCAAAATTATCTAGATAGTTGTTTATGTTCCTCTGAATTCCTTTTGGAAACAGACTCAAGACCTTCCTATGAAGATGCAGACTGCTGGGTTTTGTATTTCTGGTAGGCATCTAGTATTTCTGCGACGATGCTTGGATCATCCAGCGTGGTGACATCTCCCAAATCATTGCATTGGTCAGTGATGATTTTCTTCAGCACCCTTCTCATAATTTTCCCTGATCGTGTTTTAGGAAGGCGTTTCACCACCTGAAGAAAAGAACAAATACACTTGCCTTAGAACTTTCATCCTAATAAGAATGTTTGAGTGAACCGAGCCTTGAAATGATCCCACTGCATATGCCCAGTGAGATTCCTGGGAACTGTTTAAGAGCTGGGCATAGTAGTCACTGTCCAGGAAGGAGGAATATAGTGATGTTTATTTTTTTATTAGTTAACTGATTTTTCTCCTTTCTTTTTCCAGTTTTGGCCCCATGGGAGATGCTAGGTGCTCAGCACTTTTGAAAATCAGGCTACTTATTCAGGTGCTAAACTACAGAGTTAGAAGCCTACCCATAGGCACCTGTGTCTAGTAATCTTGGCCTCTACTCACATAACTCTCAACGTGGCTTACAAAAACAGGTAGGTATCATCATCCCTATTTATAGACAAGGAATCTAATGCCCGGAACAGTTCAGCCACCTGCTCAGGGTCACCTAATACTGTAAGTCAGTGGCAGAGCCAGAAATACATCTCAGGTCTTCTGATTCCAAGTCCCATGTCCTATCCTCTGTCGTCCGCCACCTCCCGTGTACAGGCAACGGTTAATGTTAACTGATAAGGTTCTAGGGAAGGCCCCAGCAGTGGACCTGAAGGGTTACAATTTGACTACACTGGCAGTTGAACGACAAAACTTTTGTCTTTCAGAGGTGTTTAAAAAAAAATCCCGAAAGACAAAACTTTTACCAGTAACAAGTGCCAGTGTGAACAGCGCTTTGTTGGCTGGGCGCAAACACCGCTCGTTGGAGGTGGAAGTTTTAGGTCGGCAAGAGGGCCGACAAACAGCGGCTACACTGCGCAACTTTTAGTGGGATACCCACGTCGCTAAAAGCTGTGTAGTGTAGACATAGCCTTGGTCTGGCTTCTGTAGGATAGTTCCTTTGGACAGACAAGCCACGCAAGCCACCATACGACTGCTCTGTTTTTGGATATATATGCCGAAAACAGGCCAGTGGATAAGAAAACTGAAGAGCATTAACTGCTAATCTGTAGGGAAAGGGAGCAGTATGATCAGCCATGGACTTTACTCTGGGAATCCGGCGAACACCCTGATGGCTCTGGGAGTAAGTCTTTCGATGCCTGGGTGAGATGAGCATTAATTGGTAGTGCAAAGTACAGGATGCGTTACCTCCTCTTGGCTATACTACAACAGTAGCTTTGCTCTTGTATGTTCCAACCTTTCCATTCATTTTTTTTTTAAAAAAACACAGGGATATTCCAAATACCTCTGTACTCCCATCAGTGCATCCCTCATCCTGATTAACCGTACTGTGGGTCTAACAGACATAGAGGTACATGAATGCAGCAGAGATGCTGTATTAAGATGGAGGCAGAAAACATCAGACATTTTAAGCAACTTGGCTGTTTGTACATGTTTGAACAGGAGGGGCCAGATGCCTCGTGCCAGAGCTTTGCTCAATGTGGTTTGGAGGCGGAAGCAGAAAAGCTGGTTTGAAGCCCCCTTTGTGTGCTCCAAATTCCTAGGGTTGGTTCAGTCCTTGGCATAAGCAGAACAGCCTCAGGGCTACTCTAAATTGTACGCAGCAGTGGTCCCCAGGAGGATGCTTTGCAACCCAGGATTCCCAGGTGCACTAGCACTCCAGCCATCCCCCTTTTCCTGCAGCCATGCCTTTGATATACTCCTGACACCAGAGCCTGGAGGAGTGGCGTAGGGCTGCTATGCCAGTTCTGCACTACAGAGGAACTCCTCATCTATCTGCTTAACCTGGCTTTAAGGCTGCTCTGCCAAGGAGGAGCAAGGCAGCATTTCTGGGGGCAGGATCAGGCCTGTTAAATGGGTTACAGATGAGATGTCTTGCAATAACACCTACCAGAACGTGATCAGGCACAGCATACTTCGCAATCTTGGAAGCAACTATAGATCTGAGCTCTTCTTTAACACGTTCTGTATGAGCTGTGTCTTCTTTTAACACTATGAAAGCAAAGGCACCTGAAGGGAAGTAAACAGAGGGCGTGTACTGTACATTAAATCATTGTTGAGAAAGGCATTCATTTCAGCTGGACTGCGTGCACAGGTGCTGTTTCACATGCCTGTAGCAACTGTCAGGGTTAGGGTCTACCTTGCCCATTCTGAGTAATACCTCACACTGCAGGTGCTTCCAAGAATACCAGCAGTTTACACAGTAGTGGTGAGTAAGGATGTCAGAATCAGGTCCTTAATGATTAATGTGCCTTGTTCTGGAGTCCCTGAACCAGATGCTGATCTCAGTTACAGTGATGGTAAAACTGAAGTAACTCCACTGAAGTCACCAAGCATAAATGAGATTAGAATCCGGCCCATGGAGGTCAGGGTTTTGGATTCTGTTTCACATTGCTTTCTTGAGAACAAACCTTTATTTTCATTTACTAAAATGGAGTCAAACACTACAGTAAAACACTATCCCCTTATAGTGGTAAGGCTTTAAGGGACGTCCAGGAAAATTAATCCAAATTAACTAAAGATGTGAATTTGAACTGGATTAGTTAAACCAAATTAAATCCCTCTGTGAACACCCTCTTTTGGAATAAAAATGGCCTTAATTTGGTTTAGTTTAATTCAATTCCAAAGTGAATTAAACAAAACCAAGTTAAAGTCACTTTAATTTTGAATAACAGCATCCACACAGCGATGTAATGTAATTTAATTAACCTACTTCAAATTCACACCTCTAGTTGATTCAGATTAATTTTCCTAAATGTTCTTGTGTAGACAAGCTCTTAGATAATTTCTCCCTCCCCACAAGGTAGGAAATTAATGCCCAGTGAAGTTCCTTCACTTAATCCTTAACTCATCTCCTTCTGTCTCAGTGTATGGGACATAAGACTCATGAGGGGAATCTGGTATCTGAGATCCCTGCACCCCATAAGCATGAGTTATGGAAGCATTGCTATTCTACTGGCCCAGATTTGGTTTCACTTACACGAATGCAGCTCCCATTAACTTTAAGGAAGAGTATGACTTAGGTCTGGTCCATGCTACGACCTATATTGGTATAACTATGTCACTCAGGGGTGTGAAAAATCCACACTCCCAAGCAACGTAGTTATACCGACCTACCCCTGGTGTAGACAGCATAATGTCAATAGGAAAGCTTCTCCCAACAGCACAGTGTCATCATTAAGGTGCTACATTAGTACAGCTGGGCTGATGCAGCATTTTAAGTGTTGACTTGTCCTTAGAACAAAAAGGGACCCAATGATTTATGCCAGTATCTTAACAAGGGGCTCCCACAAATATATTCCCCTTCAGTCTGTGATAAGCTCCCTGGGGCAGAGATCACAGATGAGAAAGGAGGTAGTATCCAATTCTTTTTTAAATTTTAAAAAAAAAGTATTTCTCTGAGTTAAATAAGCAATGGTGACTGAATTCCAGAAAGAAAAAGATTGGTCTGTTCCTTAGCTTCATTAGCAGGGGTAAGGAAAACTGTGAAGAGAGAGATTTGAAGGTGGCAAGATTCAGGGTCTGGTGCTTGTCAGTTCTAGAGCCCCCCACTGAAAATGCCTATCCCTATGCCTTCTGCAGGCTTTCCTCTGGAGACTTCAAACTTTAATGTCTCTCTTGATATCATCTGTCACAGTGAGGTGCAGAGAGAAATGGCCTTTGATTAGCTAGGTTCTTCCCATTAAGGGCTTTAAGTATCAAGAGCGGATCATTGAAATGGATCCAGAAGTGGACAGGGAGTGAAAGCAGAGAACAAAGTATCAGTGTGATTTGTTGAACTAGCCAATCTCCCTTTCAGACTGCCTGCTGCTCTGTGTACTGGTTTGGCAGAAAGTTGAGGGAAAGGTTGCAAAGGAAATTAGCCATCTGTATATTTCCATTAAGGACACTATTTTACACACTTACCTTCTCCTTTGATCTCATGGGGGTAACCAATCACAGCTGTTTCAGGCACAGCCGGATGTTCATCCTTAAAAAAAGAATGTAGCAAAATATAACAGCCCCCTCTTTCAGGCCATGTTAGGTATGTCTACAAGTGCCGGCTGACTCAGGCTCAAGGGGCTGAGGCTAAGGGCTGTTTAATTCTGCTGTGGACATTCAGGCTTGGGTCCCCACACATCGCAGGACCCAAGCCCAAATGTCTACACCACAATTAAACAGCCCCTTAGCCCAAGCCTGAGTCAGTTGGCACATGCCAGCTGCAGGTTTTTAATTGCAGTGTAGACATACCCGTAGTTTACAAGAGCCTGTGCGAGCTCTTCTGGGAACTGTAACCAGTTGTGTGTGAAGTTCTCACTACCTTTCCCACTTTTCTGAGCCTTCTGTAAATGCACAGTACCAAAAGGCCAACTTCTACATAAGAACGGCCACACTGGGTCCGACCAAAGGCCCATCAAGCCCAGTATCCTGTCTGCCAACAGTGGCCAATGCCAGGTGCCCCAGAGGGAATGAACAGAACAGGAAATCATCATGTGATCCATCCCCTGTCACTCATTCCCAGCTTCTGGCAAACAGAGGCAAGGGACACCGCCCCTGCCAATAGCCATTGATGGACCTATCCTCCATGAATTTACCTAGTTGTTTTTTAACCCTGTTATAGACTTGCCACATTAATGCTATGCTTAATGAAATTAACAGGAGCCATGTGTGCCTGTCTCAAAGCAGCATTTAACTCATTAGTTCTGGTTCCAAAGGGCCCTGTTTTTAAACAACTGAATAGTATTTTCTGACATCCCTTTTGGCTAATAAGAGTAAATCCAGAAAAAATGCATTCTATCTACAATTGGGATTAGCCCCTATGCAGCCAACCGCTGCCAGTGACTGGAGCAGCTGCACTGCTGCAAACCGCAAGTAGAGAGGAAGCTGTGGTTTGCACTAACTGAGCCTCTCCTTGCTGGAAATGAGCTTTTCTTGCCTACACCTGCCTTGATGCAGAACCACTCACTGCTGATCCGCAAGTACAGTCAAGGCCTTGAGGTTCATTCTCCACCGCTTTGCACTTTGGGTAGTTGTCGACACCAAACCAAGTGCAAAACATCTTTCTTATATCCACTTTTTACTGGTGTAAATCTGTGCACAAGGTACAGGACAAGGCAGTGGAGAAGTGGGCCTCAATCTTCCAACCGATGGAGGAGGCACTGCCAGGCTGAATATAGATCTTTATTATTTATTATATGGCTTCATAATACTGACTTATTCTGCCCATGATTCATAGTTAACACTGACAATCTTTCTACACTGATAGAGCAGATCATGTGTACAGGTTGATAGAGCATATATTCATCGTGAACCAAAAATGGGTTATGCTATTTTAAATATCATTAAAATATGGAAGAAATTTCTCTCTCAGCTGGGCTTCTCTGAAAAGGAACCTGCATGACAAGATATAGTTGTAATCATATTAGGTCTTCAAAAAGCTATCATCAAAAGTTTGCACTAATGTCGCTAAGAGATTTATTTGTAGATATGATATTACAATCATCCCTGCAATGTAAAGATGATTTAGTTTTATCAAATTTCACATCTGGTTAATGTTTGCAAGTGAGGCACATAACAGGCAAATAAATGCTCAGGTCAAGCTGTGTATAGAGCTACTTTGAGAGATGATTTGTTCAGTTCTGTGGCTACCATGACCTCTCATCTAGATGATGGACCAGATCCTCAGCTGCTGTAAATTGCCTTTGCTCCATATTTAATGTTGGAGAAGGTTACAAAACAGGTTCAAGTAGCCACAAAGCTGAGAAAAAAACATTAACTCCATCAAAGCAACTGGTGGGGGAAGCTAGAGGGGAGTTTTGAAGCTCCCACCATCCAAAAGTAAAACAACCACGGTATGAAGTCACAGATGCATCTTGAAGAGATGAAATACAATTGAGATCTTATCAGTTCAAACAAAGGAACTGCATGTAGCCCGTCACTTTGATATCCTCCATAAAAACTATCTTACCCCTGAATGAGTTTCATCTATATGCCCTTCCATGGTTTACATAACAAGATTCTTTTCTTAGCATAATTACAGCCTTGTGTATTTAGTATCAAGGGTGTGTGTAGGTGAAACATACACGAGAAAGATTCAGTGGCAGCAATGTTAACCCTTACACATAAACCAATGGGCTAGATCCTCCAGTGATGTACAGTGGCATCGCTCCTTTAAAGTACTTGAAACACTTCTGATTTTTACCAGCTGAGGATCTGGCCGTATGCATGAAAAGCTTTTCTGGGATATTGAAAATTACCATGGCATCTTCAATCTCTGCAGTTCCAAGCCTGTGACCGCTGATATTTATGACGTCATCCATCCGCCCTGTTATTTGATAATACCCCTCTGAGGATCTATAGGCACCATCCCCTGTGAAATAATAACCTGTAGCAACAAAGAACACCATCCCCTGTGATCAACAGCAGCTAGTATAATAATTCATTATCAGTATTTGTGGTTATTATTTTTATTATTACTTTATACTTTTATCCCCTTTCAGTCACAGATCTCGAAGCACTTTACAGGCACCAGTTAACTGACCCACACACCACTCCGGAGGGCAAGGTTTTGTTACATCCACTTTACAGATGGTAATAGCCACCCACTTCTAATTATGATTCTTCTTCGAGTGATTGCTCATATGCATTCCAGTTAGGTGTGCGCGCGCCGCGTGCACGTTCGTCGGGAAACTTTTACCCTAGCAACCCAGTCGGGTCGGCTGGGCGCATCCTGGAGTGGCGCCGCCATGGCGCCCAATATATATCCCAGCCGACCCGGCCACCCTTCAGTTCCTTCTTACCGCCCGTGTCGGTCGTTGGAACTGTGGAGCGCGGCTTCGCTGAACTCCACACTCCCTAGCAGCTCATTTAGCTTTCGTGGTATATAGTTACTCATTGTATATACTTCTTAACAGCAGGAAGCCCTCCACTCGCTCTACGTACAGGGCCAAATGGAAACGCTTCTCTTGCTGGTGCGCTTCCCAAGGGGTGAACCCCACGCAGTCCCCAGTTTCCACAATCCTCGACTACCTCTGGTACCTTAAACAGCAGGACCTGGCAACTTCCTCCTTAAAGGTGCACTTAGCGGCCATTTCAGCCTTCCGGCCAGGTGAAGGTGGCCGCTCCATATTTTCTCATCCGCTAGTCGCCAGATTTCTTAAAGGACTGGAGCGACTATACCCGCCTGTACGCCGCCCTGCCCCTACGTGGGACCTTAACTTAGTCCTGAACAGGCTCATGCTCCCACCATTCGAGCCACTGGCGACATGCTCGCTCACACACCTATCATGGAAGACAGCTTTCCTGGTGGCCATTACATCGGCCAGACGGGTCTCAGAGCTGAAAGCTCTCACAGTGGACCCACCTTACACCGTCTTCCATAAGGACAAGGTACATCTACGACCCCACCCGGCGTTCCTCCCTAAGGTGGTGTCCACCTTTCATACCAACCAGGACATCTTCCTTCCCGTCTTCTTTCCGAAACCACACTCTTCTCGGCGGGAGCAACATCTACACTCCTTGGATGTACGTAGAGCGCTTGCCTTCTACATCGAGAGAACCAAGGGGTTTCGGAAGTCCCCTCAGCTTTTCGTAGCGATTGCAGAACGCATGAGGGGACAACCTATATCCTCTCAGAGGATCTCCTCCTGGGTGACTGCTTGCATCCGCACATGCTACGACTTGGCTCGTGTCCCATCTGGCCACCTCACAGCACACTCCACAAGAGCCCAGGCGACATCAGCGGCCTTCCTGGCGCACGTGCCTATTCAGGAGATATGTCGTGCGGCGACCTGGTCATCGGTACACACTTTCACCGATCACTATGCGTTAGTCAGACAATCTAGAGATGATGCGGCCTTTGGCGTAGCAGTTTTAAATACCGCCACATCTCGCTCCGACCCCACCGCCTAGGTAAGGCTTGGGAATCACCTAACTGGAATGCATATGAGCAATCACTCGAAGAAGAAAAGACGGTTACTTACCTTTGTAACTGTTGTTCTTCGAGATGTGTTGCTCATATCCATTCCAAACCCACCCTCCTTCCCCACTGTCGGAGTAGCCGGCAAGAAGGAACTGAAGGGTGGCCGGGTCGGCTGGGATATATATTGGGCGCCATGGCGGCGCCACTCCAGGGGGCGCCCAGCCGACCCGACTGGGTTGCTAGGGTAAAAGTTTCCCGACGAACGTGCACGCGGCGCGCGCACACCTAACTGGAATGGATATGAGCAACACATCTCGAAGAACAACAGTTACAAAGGTAAGTAACCGTCTTATTTGTATCCTGAATGAGGCATTGGACTGGAATGCAGGCGATCTGGGCTCTATACCCAGCCCTGCCACAGCCTCCCTGCGTGACCTGAGGCAAATCACTTATTCTCTCTGTGCCTCAGTTCTCTGGTGTAAAATGAGGATAACAATCGTTCTTTTCTCCCAGTGAGTGAGTGATCTCTCTGGTCTGCTTAGGCTGTGGGCCTCAGCACCACGGGAATACAAAAAATAATGATAATCAAGCATTCTGACAAAATCCAATGACTCCTGCTGTCCCTCCGGAGGTGGGGTGAACGGCCCCCTTGCCAGCATCCCCCTCCCAGGGCCCCACAAGGCACTGACACACTTAGCACTCTGCACACACTTGGCTTCCCTTCACACACACTCCTACGGGGATCACGGTTTAAGAGCCAGGAGTTAACCCTTAAACCTCGCTTAAGTGTTAAACATACATGGGATGTCCATGACATCATGACCTGATGTCCATGATACCAGGATTTAGCTCCAGGAGAGGCCGCATGGTCCAGTGGATAGAGCACCTGAGCAGGACTCAAGACCCTGGGGCTTATCTACATGGCAAATCAATGGCCAGCCAGGGAGGGAATCTATAGCACACTAGTTTGACACACATTAACTGGCCATGTAGACAAGCCCCACATTTCATAACACCCTTGAGAGGTAAGAAAGTAGAATCAGTAAAGGGGATTGATCTACTCAAGGTCACACAGTGAGGTATTGACAGAAAAGATCCAATAATCTTGAGTTCCATTCCAGTGTTCTACCTGTTAGGTTGCACTGACTCCCTGATGGTTACTTTGAATTAAAAACAAACACACTTGTAAGATTGTTTGAACACACAACCTGTGCCTATCATAATGCACACAAACAGGTTTGCATGGGTGTCAAACACCCCAGCTTCAGTACTCTGATCAGTGGCAGAAAGACTATCAGAGGAATCTTTTCATCTTTATCTATTAAAAGAAATACTACTTTCAAGGGAAGTGATTTTGAGGACGTGGAATTCTGACGCTTGGAAACCTTCTGCTGAAGAGAAAAAGATCAGCTAGTTCTGACAAATTCAGGTATTGCCGAACACATGAGTTTTCTGACACGTGCTGTGGAGATGGGTTTTTTCCCCTATTCCACTACCAATCCATCGATGCTTCTCCACATTTCTTTGGGTCATTCCTGCAAACGTTTCTAGACACTGTAAGGCAGCACTGGAAATGATGGGTGAAATTAGATGGTGGTGTTTGGCAGGATGAATTAACTCCCAGCAAGACAGTGCAAGATGACCACAGAACAAAGATATTTTTGGTGGCATGATAATAAGAGGATATTTTTGGTCAGTCTTATTTTCGCAACAGAGAAAAACAACTTTCTAAGCAAAACAACTTGGTTTGTAACAAATTCATCGCTCCCTAAGTCTTCATTATTATAATTGTGCTGCAACCAAGAGTTACTGGAACCTCATTGCACCAGCTGGAAGAAGACCAAATCCTCTAGCTCTAAGAGTACATCTACACTGTGCCAGCCAACTCAGGCTCCTGGGGCTCAGGCTGCGGGTCTGTTTCATTGCTGGGTAGATGTCTGGGCTTGGGCTGGAGCCCAGGCTGTAGGACTGTGGGGTGGTAGAGTCCCCGAGCTTGGACTGCAGCCTGATTCCAGACAGCTACACAGCAATGAAACAGCCCTGCAGCCTGAGCGCCAGCCACAGGTTTTACTTTGCTGTGTAGCCAGACCTGTAAATCACTACTGCATTTAAGCAGTTTTGATTCAGTTCAGTAAAGGGCAGCTGTAAAGATACACAGCAGCCAATTCACTAGAACAATATCTTGTATATAGCACTGCTGACAACCTGCTGGTACTGATATTGCAGTCCATCACTCTTCCCTGACACCCTCCTTACCTGGATACATTTTGAAATAAGTATCTATAAATCTTTGATGATCTCCATAGATGGTTCTTGCCAGGCCAGGCCAGGGCTGTGCAATGCACAGAGCACCAGAAACATCATTTCCTTCTATAACTCTTCCCTGTTGGTCCAAGCACAGGAAGGAACATCAGACCAGATGGGAAACATCCCAGATTAAAGGAAAGTAGCTGGTTAGTACGATCTAGCTATGTGGAGCGGATTCTGATTTTACTCCGGTTTTACGTTGACTTCAAAGGTGTCACTCCTTCACATTCTGCAGATTTGCAGACTCAGTGTCTATTATTGCAATGGTTTATTCTTAATGTTTCCCACTCACATTTTGGCAGCAATTGAACATGTGGGGGGGGGGGGGGAATGTACCCACTAGAGGAATTACTGTGCATTGTCTGTGTCATGCTTTCATCATTCATGTACACAAATAACAGCATCTGATTCTATGACTAATACGCTATTCAGACAAAAGGAAAGGCAAGTGACCCCTTGGAGTGCAAAGAACAATACAAGATTCACAGAATCCCACTCTTCAGCATTATGGTCCATATGCTGGATTCAAACTGGTGCCAGAGCAGAGCCCAGCTCAGTGGCAGAAGGACTGGCACCTTCTTGATCCCAGAGCTGCCGTGGCTGACTCTGTGCCCAGTACAGGCACAGGGCAGCCGAGTG
This sequence comes from Gopherus flavomarginatus, assembly GCF_025201925.1. Classification (NCBI taxonomy): domain Eukaryota; kingdom Metazoa; phylum Chordata; order Testudines; family Testudinidae; genus Gopherus; species Gopherus flavomarginatus. The sequence continues at coordinate 1,582,365 of NC_066620.1, read as the reverse complement.
TCCTTGCAACAGCACCCACCACTCTCCATCCCACCCTCCCAACTCTCACCAACATGTCCCTGGGCTACAGCCTCCTGTGGGAGGGCAGTGTCCTTCCTAAGCCACCTGACAGCCAGGCTGAGTGGACTGATAACAGCTCCAGGACAGCTGTTGGCTAGCGAGGCCAAGGCCCCTCAGAGCAAAGATATCGCCGAGCAATGTGAAGAAAGGGCAGAGCATCAGTAACTCCCACAACCCAAACCACAGTCGTGAACTTGATTCCCTTCCTCTCCCTCACTCAGGAAGTTACTGCACCTGTCACATCACCAATTATCTGTCTGCCGCAGACAGACATTGTGAAGAGGAGTTAAGTATTATTCTTCCTATTTTACAGCTCAGGAAACTGAGGCAGAGAGGCTAAGGGTCAAGTTTTCAAAGGTATTTACTCGCCCAAGACACAGATAGGTGCCTAGCAGGATTTGTGAAGCATCCAAGCAGGTTTAGTGCCTAAGTCTTGTTATTTGAATGGGCGTTAGGTGCCTCACATGCTTAGGTGCTTTGGAAAATCCCACTAGGCATCAAAATACCTTTGAAAACCCAGTGCTAAGCAACTTGCCTAAGGCTACACAGCAAGGCCCCAAGTATTCAATCCCCTCAGCCCATGCCAAAATCCACTGCTGCCTATGGGGCACTGAGCACACAGATCAGGCCCCAAATCAGCAATACAGACTGGCCTGGAGCTCAGATGTTTTGGGTCTTGGCCCTGTGCCCAAGGTATTAGACAGCACTGCCTCACCACTGGGCAATGAAAATATTCTCACTGTGGGAAAAGGGGCCACTAACAATGGAAAAATTTTGTCTAAGGTCATGTACCCAACTTTCAGAATATCTATTTCTCAGCAGTATCAATGAATGTCCACAGACAGACACGCCGAGCCTGACTCTAGTGGGCACTGCGCAGGGCACTGGTTATACAGAGATCACAGGGGGGTTCGTTGGCTACAATCCACATTCAGCAAACATTTTAAGGAGAACAATTCCCTACAAAGCTGTAAGTTGGCTGCGTTCCCAGTGCACTTCACTCACGCCAGTCCCGTTGGCTCCAACGAGACTATGCGTGAGTAAAGTTACACACCTGTATGAGTGTCTGCAGCATTGGCACTTACATTATACAATCATCACTATCACATAGGGGCCAGTCCAAAAACATTACCTCGCTACTCGCTGTTGGCTTTCTAACTAGAATATTTAAATATGCATGAATATGGCTTGATTCCCTACTGTGCCATTGGAACAGATGAGGCACAAAACATTTTCCTAAATGCTTTTGGCATGAAATAGGGGAATTAGCCGGACAACCCCAGGGCAGCATCTCCAGCAGCTCTTTTCCTGTCTTTGCACTATTGCCCGCAGTGGCGGAGCACAGTCCCAACTCACGTTCTCATCCATCAGTGCGGGTATAATCCCAAAGAACGGTCTCATTGCCATAGCAGGAATGACGTCAGCTCCTTCCTCCGAGGGCCGGGGAGCAATGCAGATGCCGCCTGTTTCTGGAAGAACAATGAGAAAGTAAAAGAGGCTGGGACACACTGGAATGGCAGGTGAGGCTGGATGAAAGCAAGCACCTACTTTTCTCAGCTACACAAGACCAGCAAATTACAGACACCCTCCCAACTAAAAACACTTTGATTGTTGTAGTGAATGTGATGGTCCCAGGATATTAGAGACAAGGCTGGGGAAGTGATACCTTTTATTGGACCAACTTCTGTCGGGGAGAGAGACCAGCTTTCGAGCTTACACCGAGCTGACCTGAAGAAGAGCTCTGTGCAGCTCGAAAGCTCGCCTCTCTCACCAATTGAAGTTGGTCCAATCGAAGATGTTACCTCACCCACCTTGCTTTACCAAAGAGTACCCACAGTATACCCAATACATTTCCTCTCCATGGGCTGGACAGATAGTGCCGTGTACAAGGTCGGGAAAGATCTGAGCTCAGAAATGATTTTGAGAATCCAAACAACAGCTGCTACATTATCATATTCTTCAAACCCACACCCATCTGTGCCATGATGCCTACAAAACACTTGCCAATGGTTAGCCACTGGTGAGCGGTGACTCCTGCTTGTCACACTGTTCATAACTGTATCGTTGTTACCTATGAGCACCCCATCTGCCGCATCCACCTGTTGTAGCTCAACAAACGTCGATTGTTGGCCAGCAACTCTCTTTCTGGTCTGTTTGCACAGTGGCTAGCAGAGTGGGGCTCTGGCCTCTAGGCGGTGCCATAACGACAACATTGGAAGAATAATTAATATATGCATTCCTTTCCTCTTCTCTTCTCTTTGACTTCCTTCCTGCACATTATTTTCTAAACCCTTCACCACTAAGTTTGCTCTCCTCTAAACTCTCTGCACACCTGTGTCTTTTGAACACCAGGATGCCCAAAACCATTAAGTGAAGGTTGGCTGACATATCAGTGCAAAACCTCTGGATGTCTTGGCCCTCATAAGCCACACAAAAGCAGGTGTCCACCTTTATAAAGAGATGACAGTCAGAAATAATGGGGCCGAGGGTAGCAGCTGGCCTCAGGTGCAGAGAAGCATCACAGTGCACTGCATTGGGGTAACTGACTCCAAGGGCTTGGTCCTGTGCTCGCTGACATCAATGGCAAAGCTCCCATTGACTTTAAAGCTGCAGAAGCAGTGGCCAAAGCACCATGCAGGAAGGGAAGCAGTGGCCCATATACTTTGTAGGAGCAGCTGTGGCCTAGCGAGTACATTTCTAAGAAGGAGGAGCCCATTGGTTCAGCCTATGCACTCTCTTCCTAGAGTGTGATCCTAAATTAACACACGCACTCCTAGAGTTATCCAGGGAATAAAATAATTCCATGGAAATCAACAAGAGCTGACTGTAGTGAGCACTAATGTGGCACTTACACATTTTCAGATTCCTTTCTTATACATGATGCTACCTGGAAAATGCTGTTCAGCCCCATTTTCTACGCCACAAGGGATTGTAGCAGTGGGGATATAAGCACAAAATAGTAGGGGATTTATTTCCTTGTGCTGTTTTTACAGCACTTTGAGGAATTTGTACGCAAAGTGCTTTGTGAGACTAAATTACTACTATTACATAGTATTAGAATAGCCCACCCATTAGGGGCATCCTGAGATTATTTTCCATTCTGAACTGAGCCTCTTAATCATTCTTTCCTCATTTCTGCTGGGATGAATGTTAAATCAGATCAGAGATTTCAACCTTAATCAGATCTTTTATATCCTGACACTAATTCAGATGCACAAAAGAGAAGCAAAGAGACAGGAATCTCAGACTTTAAAAATATACGAGCTATGTCCTTGACTGGTATAAATCCGCATTGCTCCACTGGCTTCAGAGACTACACAGACAGAGCCTATGATTTTGCCTCTAGTCTCTTCTCTATAACTAGGAGGAGGAGAAGGTATCTCTAGGTGGAACCATAGAGCTGAAGTATCACTCCACAGAAAAAAGGGCCCAGAGCTGGCTGGCTTATATATCAAATGGGAAATGCTTTGGGAAGTCTCTTCCTCAGGGACGGTGTACACATCAGAAACTTCCGTGCAATGCGACATGACTGCTGCGAGGCCTGCCAGCACTTCCCTATTTCAGAAAGCACACACCATCCTCTGCTAGCACAGATAGAATCCAGGGAGGACTGCGTCTATTATTTCACAGTAGTGAAGGCGACAGAGTACAAAGCTCATGCTGCATGTACAATATGTCTGTTCAGCTCCGTTGTAGTGGATGTTCTTTACAACTGAACATGAATTAAAATCACTCCTGTAAAACAACATTTAAAATATAGACCCTGGCATCTGCTACACAGCACAGTGACTGACTACATAAAACCCAGCAGAGCAGTGCAGATCCAAAGGAGAGATGCACAGTGGTAGTGGGGGGAATGGGGCAAAATCCCTGAAGAAAGTAAAAAGATAAAACAAAGGCAAGACAATGCAAAGAGTGGGAGGAAATTACAACTTTCCACCCTTATGCACAGCGGGCAGTACCTTAGGCAGAGCCCATGCTCCAGCTTGCACTGATGTAATTAAAGGAATGTTTTTTCCACTGATCTAGTTAAACCCGTGCACATTTCTGTGTGGACACTATTAAACTCAGCAATTTAGCTTGTCATGGTAAAGAGCCAACTTCAGCTAAGTTGACACAAGCCAGATTTTAACCCCAGTGTGTCCGTGCAGGGGTTTTACAGCAGTTAACTAAATTGGTCTTTAATTAAGAGAAGACAAAGAACTCCAGAAAGAGGAACAATCCACTCCAAAGCGGCACATTGCACAAACTAAATCCATCCAAAGCCGAGAAAGTCAGGTACCATGGTGTGTGGGGACTTTGAATGTGCACACCTTGCATTTGCTTGTCACATAGTCCAAGCTGACAATGACCTTGATAGAATCGCTCAGCAATTGTCACTCAGGTCTTTGAATACCTCTGCAATGTGTTAAGCACAAACAGACTTTTGCTTAAATATCACACATGCATGCTTCTTGTTTAATCTATTTCCTTAACTATTTCCTCTTGACAGTCACCAAAACCTCCTCTCCTCCCCCACCCATTCTGAGTGCTCCTACACTCCTCCAACAGAGTTTGTAGCACTGCAAATTTGAAGCCAAAGCCACCGCTGTTCTATTCTGTACTGCCCAGTAAATTCAGTACTTCGGAGACCAACACAGATTTTCTTGGTCTTAGAAATAAAGTGTGTTCCTTAGCTGACTCTGCAGTGGCATTAACACTGCCATGGAGAAGAGCAGGGTGCAGTTGTGACTGAGGTACCCAATATAAGCAGGACTCCTTGGTGAGCAATGCTGCCTAGGCGGAGGATCTGCTGGGTTGGACACTCCTTGCCCCCTCCACTCGGAGGGGAACACCAGTTAGCAATTTCACCAGCTGAACTCACAGAGTTTCCTGGACCTTTTGTGCACTTCTTGTGGGCTTTATCACAGAAGGTATGATCTGGCTCTTAAGAAAGATGCACAAATGGAATTTATATGCAGAAAGGCTCTTATTTAAAGCCTTACCCTCCTGTGTTCCTTATCTACTTTCTGCTTCTGTCTTTCCATTCAATAAATCTAGTAACTTGTGGAGCAACTCACAATCCATTCTTGGGTCAAACTATACTTACAAATTAGCAGAAAAGAGTTAACAAAAAGTAGTGACCCAGAAAAGTTAACACATGATTCAATGTGAATATGTCTAGCTACCTGGCAAACATTCATAATCTTACTGCGACTGAAGTTGATGAGAGTTTTGCTGGGTTTTTTTAACGGGAGCAGGAGCAAGTCCATTAGCAGAAGCCACATACCCTTTGTGTGACAGAGAAAGAAGAATCTAAGCACTGAAATGCCCTATTAAGAGACGTGTTTCTAAGAACAGCCCTTATTTATTCTATAATACAATTCAGTGCCTCTAGAATCATTTACAACAGTTTACCTTTGGTGTCACTCTAATTCAAAAGCTAAACAGTCTAGTCTCTATTCTACATCATTTAAAACTAGACCGAAAATCACACCAGCTTTGAATCATATTATCACCCACAGCACAGACACCACAGCCTAATATATTAACACTAAGGCCAAGCCTCCACTATCACTTATGTCACTTAGGGCTGTGAAAATAACATCCCCCCAAGCGACATAAGTTTTGCCAGCGTAAGTGGTCATGTGCACTGCGCTATGTTGGTGGGAGAGTTTCTCCTGCCGACGCAGCTACCACCACTCACTGGGGCTGGTTTAGTTATGTCGACAGGAAAGCTCTCTCCTGTCAGCACAGAGCAGCTACACAAGAGATCTTACAGAGGCATCATTACAGCTGTGCCACTAATGCAGACATGGCCTAAGAGCCAGCTTAATCTCCCTCTCTCTCTTACACACAAATTCTCTCTCATAATCCCCCTCTCACCTTATCTGCTCACCCAAATACTTTCAAATGGATTCTTCAAGTATGGTTTGCTAATTTTTATGCCTGTTCAGTTTTATTCTCTGGTGACATAACACTGCTTCCAAAGACAATGTTCCACAGAGGACAAAGGCCAATTAATAAAGTAAATTACATTGATTGCGAAAGATGAAATTGAGCTGACACTATGGTCATCAATTCACCCACTGCATCGGCAGTGGATGGGAGGCTAGGGAAGTGGGAGGGTCTCCTTTGGCAGAGGAGAGGGAGAGGGCCATGTGCGGCTATGTGGACTACTACTTTAAGTCTGTAGCAAAAAGTCAGGCAGGAGGGGAGCTGCGGAAGGTTCAAGGCTGAAGCTGTAAGTCTTTGTGAAGCACAGAACAGAGCCAGAACTAAGGGTACGTCCAGACTACTAGCCGTATCGGCGGGTAGCGATCGATTTATCGGGGATCGATATATCGCATCTCGTCTAGACGCGATATATCGATCCCCGAACATACTCCCCATCGACTCCGGAACGCCACCAGAGCAAGCAGCGGTGGTAGCGGAGTCGACAGGGGAGCAGGGGCCATCGATCCCGCGCAATGAGGATGGGAGGTAATTCGGAATAAGATTCGTCGACTTCAGCTATGGTATTCCCATAGCTGAAGTTGCGGATCTTACATCGACATCCCCCCACCCAGTGCAGACCAGGCCTAGCACTGAGCTCCCTGTTCAGTGAGAGAAGGAAGTGATTCTTTCCCACCATCCCATGGCAGGGAAGAACAGGAGCCTGTTGTTGGGGTATGAGCAGGCAAGGGTCTAGAGGAGGATTTACTTCAGTGAAGTCCTTCAGTAAGAACAATCAAGATGACTGCGTTTTTCTTTAGTGACCTCAGGGTATGTCTATATCACAATGAAATGCCTGTGGCTGGCCCATGTCAGCTGACTCAGGCTCGTGGGACTTGGTTTTGCAGGGCTGCTTAATTGGGGTACAGATGTTTGAGCTCGGGCTGGAGCCTGGGCTCCTGGACACCACAAGGGGGAGAGTCCCAGGGCCTGGGCTCCATCCCAAATGCAAACGTCTACACCTCAATTAAACAGCTCCTGGGGCTCGCAGGGCTCAGGCTGAGTCAGCTGGCACAAGCCAGCCACAAGTTTAGATATACCCTCTGGGACTAGACATAGCCAATCCAGGCAACAGATTAACAATATGGGCCTGACTGTCACTCACACTAAACCCGCCCTAAACCACTCTGGTCATGTTAAGACATCTAAGGAGCAGATTATATTTACATCCAAGTTAAGGCACCTTTCCATTACTAGAGCATTGCAAAATGGCCTTAGTGCAGAGGTGGGCAACCTATGGCCCGCGGGCCCCATCCAGCCCACGGGCCCGTCCTGCCCAGACCTTAAGCTCCCAGCCAGGGAAGCTAGCCCCCATCCTCCGCAGCCTCACCTCGCCGTGCTGATAGCGCTCTGGGCAGCACAGCGGCGTGGCTGACTCCAGCCGGGCGGCGTGGCTCAGGGCGGATTTACCAGTGAACACAGGGTGCACTGGCACGGGGTCCCCCAACAACAGGGGACCCCAGGGCCAGGCACTCGGGCAGCTCAGCACCTGCACCCCCCCATCCCTCCCGCGCAGGGGAGCAGGGAGGGGGAGGGCTGCACTGTGGGGGCAGGTGACAGGGAGGGAGGCTCACCTGCAGCCTCAGGGGAGCAGGCAGGTGGTGCAGGTGGCGGGAGCACAAGGAATGCCGGCGGAGGACTCAGGAGGACACAGGGCAGCCGCGCTGGAGAGAAGCAGTGCTTTGAAGGGGAAACCGCTGTTCCTTTTTGGCTGCAAAGCTGCCCCTGCTCCTCCTGAGTCCTCCACCCATGTTCGCAGGGCTGCATTCTGAAAGGGGCTTTGGGGGGGGGGTTGGATAGGGGGTGGGGTTCCAGGGGGGGCAGTCAGGGAACCAGGAGCAGGGGGGGTTGGATAGGCATGGGAGTCCCAGGGGGCCTGTCAGGAGGCGGGGATGTGGATAGGGGGCAGGGCAGTCAGGGGACAGGAAGCAGGGGTGGTTGGATAGGCTGTGGGGTTCTGGGGGGGCAGTTAGGGGCGGGGGGTGTCAGGAAGGGGTGGTCAGGGGACGAGGAGCAGAGGGCAGTTGGCTAGGAGGTGGGAGTCCTGGGGGACTGTCAGGAGCGGGGGTGGGATAGGGGGCAGGGCAGTCAGGGGACAGGAAGCAGGGGTGGTTGGATAGGCTGTGGGGTTCTGGGGGGGGCAGTTAGGGGCAGGGGGTCTCGGGAAGGGGTGGTCAGGGAACGAGGAGCAGAGGGCAGTTGGCTAGGGGGCGGGAGTCCTGGGGGACTGTCAGGGGCAGGGGGTGGGATAGGGGTCCGGGCAGTCAGGGGACAAGGAGCGGGGGGGGCTGGATGGGTTGGGAGTTCTGAGAGGGGGGCAGTCAGGGGGTGGGGACCAGGCTGTTTGGGGAGGCACAGCCTTCCTTACCTGGCCCTCCATACAGTTTGGAACCCCGATGTGTCCCTCAGACCAAAAAGTTTGCCCACCTCTGCCTTAGTGTAACTGAGAGACAAGCCTCACTTCATCAAGATGGGAAGCACAAGAATCAGCCTCGCACATTGACGAATTACAGAAATGCACTCCTGCTCTCTGCAAGATGGCTCAGTGCAAAAGCCCCATTAAGTCGCAACATGGCCACTCTTCTGTCACTGTCAAATAAAGCTACCTCATTCACACGGGGAGGGCTGCAGAGAGCTAACTGCAAAAGAGCATAACAACTTCTCCCCATGTCCCTCCTGAAACAAAACAAAGCAATTTTAATTGTCTTTTCCTATGAACTCTAGTCATGAAACAATTACCCTTGGCTACACAGTTCCACTTTCTAGAGGGAAACAGAACAAACAAAGACCTAGGCACAATCTGTGATTCAATCTTATAGTTTGCTGTACCTTAAGTAGTTTTTTAAAAATTTCCGTTTCAGTTCAATTCTCAAAATAACTACTGTGTGGTTTCCATTTCAGACAGCAGCCTTTCAGTTTCAACTGAACAATGAACATTGTTTTCTGCTTCTAGAGCTGTTCAAAACTTTCAAATGTTCAAAATTTCAGTGAAAATGTTTCATGAAAAAACATTGCTGGGTTTCAGCCAGTTTAAAGAGCAGATCAAAATTTGCTGAAAACTCAAAAGGTTAACAAAATGTGTTCAGGGAAAAAAATCTCCAAAAGGTGGCAAAGTTGTCACCACTTTCTAGCCATTCCATGATAATTCCTCGTGAACATGTTTTTCTTCCCCATCAGTGCTTTTTACCTGTTTGCCACCAAGTGTCAACAAGGGTGCACCGGCTGTCTCCCACTACATTGTAGAACCATTGCCAAGCTTCATGGTTAATTGGTTCTCCCACTAAACCCGAAACAGTAAAAAAAGAAGGGTGAATTCAGGTGAAAGGACTTGTATGCAGGGTGCTTTCCCTTCAATATATGTAGGCTTGGAAGAATTAGATTTTATTGGTAAATGTCGGTAGGTGTCAATATCACCAAACCATCCAAAAATATTTCCATTGATAATAACTGAAATTACAGATAGGCAAAGTAAGAAAAATGCTGCTTGAGAACTTATTACAGTTTGATTTAAGAATATTTGCTTTGCAGATTTTGACATGTGATTTTGACAATTTGTGTTTAACTTTTTAAATCTCAAAGTCTGTCACTGAATAATTATTGTCTAACTCCCTCTTTAATTTCCCTCAACTATGAAAAAGTAAATTGATAAAAATTGGGAAAAAATGCTTAATACTCATAATTTTGTGCATATCTGAAAATTTAAATAGATAAAAAAAATTAAAATGCTTAAAAATAATCAATATTACCCACTGAAATTATAAAAAAAGGAAAATCGAGTTCTGCCAAGCCTAAATCCATTGCATGCCTACTGCATGATCTCAGGCATTTCTGATCATAAATAATTTGTCTACAGCTACTAACTACTGCTAGCATTTTGCTGAAACATGAGAAGAAGCTTAATGCACCTGTGTAATATGATTAGGGCCCTACCAAATTCACGGTCCATTTTGGTCAATTTCACAATGATAGGATTTAAAAAATGATAAATTTAATGATTTCAGCAATTTAAATCTGAAATGTCAGTGTTGTAACTGTAGGGGTCCTGACCCAAAAGAGGGTTGTTGGGGGGGGTTGCAAGATTATTTGTAGGGGGCTCATGGTATTTCCATCCTTAATTCTATGCTGCTGCTGGCAGCAGTGCTGCCTTCAGAGCTGGGCTGCCAGAGAGTGGTGGCTGCTGACCAGGTGCCCAGCTGTAAAGGCAGTGCTGCCACCAGCAGCAGCGCAGAAGAAAGGATGGGATGGGATGGTATTGCCACCCTTACTTCTGTGTTATTGCCTTCAGAGTTGGGCCCTCAGCCAGCAGCTGCCACTCTCTGGCCATCCAGCTCTGGAGGCAGCAGCGCAGAAGGAACGGTGGCATGGTATGGTATTGCCACCCTTCCTTCTGCACTGCTGCTGCTGATGGGGCACGACTTTCGGAGCTGGGCACCTGGCCTGCAGCTGCTGCTCTTCGGCCAGCCAGCTCCAAAGGCAGCGTAGAAGTAATGGTGGCAATGCCACAACTCCCCCTACAATAACCTTGCGACCCCCCTGCACCTCTCTTTTGGGTTGGGACCCCCAGTTTGAGAATCTAAGGGAATGTAAGTACTAACTGAAGGTAATTTGGGGGGAATTTAGAAAATCGAAACGATGCTGATGCAAGGGCTGTCTACGCAGCCCAAGCCTTAGAATTATACTGCTCTATGATGCCACAAGCACAACGGAATTTCTTTGGCATCTTTTTCTGGAGAATGTTATTCTCAGAAAGGAATCTAGAAAATGGGGAATAATTCAAAGATATTTATTCAATTGCCCTGGTACTGAGCTCTTCATTTTTTCTACATAAATAGTAACTAAACAACTGTATGTGAAACCTGTTTTTGAAAGAACATCTATTCTTAGCCATTCCAAGCCAATCCTCCAGTGGTGTAAATTGGCATAGCACAACTGACTTCAACTGAACGACAAGATTTACATCTGTTGGGAATCTGCCCCTACAATTCCCTTCATAAGACCATTTAGTTCCTCTCACCTGAACCCAGGGTTTTTAAGGAAGATCTGTCATACTTCTTCACCCACTTATCTCCATACTTCAGCAGCAGGCGTACAGCAGTAGGTGCACCGTAAAACTGATTAATTTTTAACCTCTGCACAGTTTCCCAGTAACGACCTGCAAAATGCCAAATATTCGTCTTTAGTCTGTCTGGTTTTGGAACAAAGCTATTGTTATAAAAGCTGCACACTGAAGTAAACATGAAGACAAAACTTTACAGCAACTATTTGCTGTATCTATAATATAATACTGATGGCACCTTTTTACGCTGGGTACATACACATTCGTGGTTTGCATAGTAACATCCTCAAAAGAAACAGGACCGGTGATAATAGGAAAGAGAATACAGCCACTAAGGTAGCCAGGTCACACTTGATAGGCTCCTAAGCCATATACATGTGCAAGTAAAACTGCGACCATCAGTCCCTCACCTGGGTCAGGATACAGTGGAGTGCTTTCAAACAGGACAGAGGTGCCTCCATTACAGAGTGGTCCATATACAACATAGCTATGTCCTGTGATCCAGCCAATATCAGCCACACAACCAAAAACATCGCCTTGCTGGTAGTCAAACACATGCTGCAAAGATAAATAGTGAGGCTGTTTTCATAATGCTGAAAGAACTAATATATGCTGCACAGGATCAATTATTTCAATACAGTCAGCGAAGAATCATTTAAGGCTTATAAACAAAGTAAGCATAAACAGACAGATGAGATATAAATGCACAGAGGCAAGGCTGGCCTAAGGATTGGAGGCTACAATACATCTCATACTCAAGGAGTGGGCTAAATCCTGTGGTTCTTAGTCCTTAAATCAGACAAACTCCCATTGGTTTTAGTGGGAGTCCGCTGAGTAAAAATGAAGGATGCGATCCCACACTGTGTAGGAAGCCACTTGTGCCTGTGCAGTGTCCCACCAAGGCCAATGGGCTCCCCAGAGAGGCAGAGCTCATGGCAGGTTGGTCCTCAGGATTTAACCAACATTACAGTTACAAAGTGTTCTGTTTATTTCCTGTTTAATACCCTGGGTATTAATGAAGGTATCCGAAGGAGACTCACTGACATTCAGCTTGCTCTAGGAACTCCTCACTCCAGCCACACACTTAGAGCCTTTAACATCACATTTTACATAAAAAGCATCTGGGGCTGATTATACTTCCTCAGCCATCAAAAATGTTCTGCCTAGGAAATCTACCTTCTTGCACCAGCTGATGCATGTTACCAGAGCTGGAAAGTTACAGCTAGATATACCTTTTAAATTAAAAAAAACAGAGTACAACAGAAATCCAACACTCTACTCTGAAATCAAAATCAAAGGGTCATAGAATGGAGCAGCAGGAAAGATCTCATCAGTCAGTGTCCCTATCAGTGCTGGATTATTCCTACAGTACATTTTCTAGTGCTTGAAAGGCAGGACATTTTAAGAGGAAAGCATCTGTGAAGGAAGCAAGACTCTCTGAATGCCTAGACCAAAGTTGGGAACCTTCCTCTTGGACTGAGAAGCAAACAGATTTGTGTGCCTCACCATGTTGTTTGAAGGAAAAAAAAAACTCACTGGTGTGACTCCACCCCACTGGAAAAAGGTTTTACAGCTCACCCCATCATCTTGAATGGATAATCCTCAAATGTTCTGAAATTCACCTCTGAGCTGAGATTAACCCAAAGACGAATATCTCAGAAAATTACAAGTGAAAGAGAGGCTGGGACTAGAACTGAAATCTCATCTAGACACTTCAGTATGATAATCGATTGATTTCTATTACACTCTTCGGGAGGGGATTTCAAAGCAGAAACTGTAAGAAGTGAAGCCTCACAACACTCCTTTGGGATGGTCTCGTTAGCCCCATTTTGCTTATGGGGAAATGAAGGTCCAGTGAGGCTAACGGGCTTGCCCAACATCACATTGCAAATCAGTGGCAGAGGCAGAAATCCTGAGTGTTAATACAATTTGTTTGCTCTTCAGCAGACAAGCGTCACAAAAGGAGGTCCCTTGTTTGGAATCCAGCACCTCTCTGCAGTAAGAGCAATCAATGCAGAACTGGAGTGCAAACTAAACCAGTAAATGACCAATGAATTCAAAATGCTCAGGTGGAATCACTGCATCATTTGGAGTCTTTACAACCCCTGGGAGCTAATTTACTAGTCGTGTACTTCCTGAAAGCAAATCAATACTATTTAATTATTAATATGCTCTCGTGTACTTTTCAACTCGATTACACACAATATGCCACATAATTTGCAAACACTGACAGAAGCAGCCTTGTGAAACAAACAAATGTCTCACATTAATACTGATAAAGCACAAATGTTCTTTTTCAGCAAGTAACATTGCTGAAGTACCTTGTGTGTCACAGCAGCATAAAGCAGATACCCAGCCTGAGTGTGAACAATCCCTTTGGGTTTTCCCGTGCTCCCGGAGGTGTAAAGCATGAAGAGCATGTCTTCACTGTCCATACTTTCAGGAGCACACACAGGAGCCTCCTTGGCCATCTCCTAAGACGAGAGAAGTAGCAAAAGAAACACATTAGCCTCCCGCAGCAAATCCTTTCATAACATTCCAGTGTTTCACCAGGGTCCTAGCTACGTATAGAAGAACTGTCATTTCTTTAGCTGATGCCATCTTTTTCTACAGAGAGACTGGCAAGAACAGAGTACTTACTAAAAGAAAGGCAAAGAAGTAGATGAAGAATGACCTGGCATGAGGACACAGCAGATGAAGAATGACCTGGCATGGATGCTCAAATGACAGACACCCTTTCTTCCCCTGACTCCGAAACAAAAGAATGTGTGCAGCACACCCCACAGAAGCATCCATGTGGCATGTATGCAGCACCCATTCTCTAGACCCACACTTCTGAGAGTCTCAGGTGTTAGAAGGAAGTGGATTAATAAAGCCATCTATAAAAACAGCAGGGACTCTCATAGGTTTCAAGACCTTGGGAGGATAAAAGTTGCAGAAAATAGAACTGTGATTCCCATAATGAGGCACACTTTGCAATAATAGAAAGGTCTTTAGGGTACAAGTTCCATTAGGGAGTCTTCTTTTTCTAATTTACACTTCTCAGTTTAATTTTAAGTCACATTTAGGATTTCCCAATGCCTGCCTCCACTTCCTGGTTAGAGAAGGAGCTGAGAGCCACAGCTGATGATACGTAGCATAGACTTGACTTTTTTTTTTTTAAGAGAAAATCCACGTTTTATTTTTCCCTCTCTAAACACAGACCCAGCTAACTTCCTAGCAAGAATCCTTTGCTCCCTACTGGATAATGTAACCCAAAAGGCACAGCTATCGGTAGAACTCCCAGCAGAGGGCATTCAGGATGCTATGGGCTCAATTCTGACACATTCCAGGGAGTGAGGAGGAATAAGAGCCTTATATCCCTACACAAGTTACCCTGACCGTGGGCCTGGCATGCAGGAGTATGTGGGGTTCCTGGCCTGTTTATTCCCTCCCCAGAACAGGTGACTGGAGACAGGATGAAGGCTCAGCTTCAACCCTCACCCCTCTAATGCGGGAGAGTAGCTGGCCCAATGGTGGGCAGGTAGCAATTTGCTGTCAGTATAGGTCAGCAGTAAATCTATACCCCAGCTCTCCTCTGGAATATGGAGAGAAAAAGGGTGGAATTCTGCCTCAGCAGGGGTATCTGAGTCCCAGTGCCGCCTAGAGCTACTCCTGGGATGATGCAGTTTACACACCACTCCTTGCTCAGGCCTGGGCCTATATTGAAAATACAGCCCCATGAGGCTGACTCCCTATTGCCTTCCACCTAGTGGTGTCATTTACGCCTGTGCAAAGTGGGTGTGAAAACACTCCCATTCTGCTTTAACGGTCTTACATCCCCTGGGCACAGGTTCACCAACCCAAGGTGCAAGGCAAGGGGGAGTGGGCTCATGGTGCACATATCAGCACTTTATGCTCCACCCCAAAAATCAGAAGTTCATTCCGGTGGGAGGCTGATGAATTAGTCCTGGCTACAATCTTTCATCCTTAGCAGACTCCTTTCCTCTTTCATCTTCGAGTTCACCCAGAGCAGCAATCAGATTTTCAGATTCATTCAGCACTACCTTCCTGCCAGCCTTGCTTATGTTGAGGAGTACTTTAATCACGCGAGTAGCCTCATTGACAGTAATTAGACTATTCACAGAGAACTTGATGGGACACTGAAGTCAATGGAAATTTTCCACTGACTTCAGCAGGCTTTGATCAGGTTCCAAGTGCGGTACAACTCAGTATGCCGAAGGGCGGCAGAACCTGGCCCTGGGTTAACAGAATCCAGAGGCTAGCTAGTCACTTCCCTGGATACTGAGTTAGTAACAGCTGGCTCTGTGGTAGGTGAAAATGGAACTTCCATAACCTCAGAGCATTAATATAATATAATTAGGGCTGTCAAGCAATTAAAAAAATTAATCGTGATTAATCGTGTGACTGAAAAACTGTGATTAACCACACTGTTAAAAAATAATAGAATACCATTTATTTAAATATTTTAGATGTTTTCTACATTTTCGAATATATTGATTTCAATTATAACACAGAATACAAAGATTTCTGAGTGGTAGCTGTGTTAGTCTGTATCAGCAAAAACAACGAGGAGTCCTTGTGGCACCTTAGAGACTAGCAAACGTATTTGGGCATTTGCTAGGCTCTAATGTGCCACAAGGACTCCTCGTTGTTTTTACAGAATATAAAGTGTACAGTGCTCACTTTATATTTATTTTTATTACATATATTTGCACTGTAAAAAACAAAAAAAAATTGTATTTTTCGATTCACCTAATACAACTACTGTAATGCAATCTCTTTATCATGAAAGTTTAACTTACAACTGTGGAATTATGTACAAAAAACCTGCATTCAAAAATAAAACAATCTAAAACTTTTAGAGCCTACAAGTCCACTTGGTCCTCTTTCGAGTTCAGCCAATCACTCTGACAAACAAGTTTTTTACATTTTCCCACTTCTTGTTCTCAATGTCATGTGGAAGGTGTTCTCCTGGCACTGTTGTAGCCAGCGTTGCAAGATATTTACATGTCAGATGTGCTAAAGATTCATATGTCCCTTCAAGGATCAGAGGGGTAGCCGTGTTAGTCTGGATCTGTAAAAGCAGCAAAGAATCCTGTGGCACCTTATACACTAACAGACGTTTTGGAGCATGAGCTTTCGTGGGTGAATACCCACTTCATCGGATGCATGTAGTGGAAATTTCCAGGGGCAGGTATATATGCAAGCAAGCTAGAGATAACTAGGTTAGTTCAATCAGGGAGGATGAGGCCCTGTTCTAGCAGTTGAGGTGTGAAAACCAAGGGAGGAGAAAACCAAACTACAAAACCAGTTTCTCCCAAGGGAGGAGAAACTGGTTTTGTAGT
The DNA here is from genome assembly GCF_025201925.1 of Gopherus flavomarginatus. Taxonomy (NCBI): domain Eukaryota; kingdom Metazoa; phylum Chordata; order Testudines; family Testudinidae; genus Gopherus; species Gopherus flavomarginatus. Next base: position 1,565,928 of record NC_066620.1, on the reverse strand, counting down.
TGGCAAGCCATTCACAGTCTTTGTTTAATCCTGAACTGATGGTGTCAAATCTGCAGATGAACTGAAGCTCAGCAGTTTCTTTTTGAAGTCTGGTCCTGAAGTTTTTTTGCTGCAGGATGGCCACCTTAAGATCTGTTATAGTGTGGCCAGGGAGGTTGAAGTGTTCTCCTACAGGTTTTCATATATTGCCATTCCTAATATCTGATTTGTGTCCATTTATCCTTTTCCGTAGAGACTGTCCAGTTTGGCTGATGTACATAGCAGAGGGGCATTGCTGGCATATGATGGCCTATATTACGTTGGTGGACGTGCAGGTGAGTGAACAGGTGATGGTGTGGCTGATCTGGTTAGGTCCTGTGATGGTGTCGCTGGTGTAGATACGTGGGCAGAGTTGGCATTACATATTAGGAATGGCAATATACAAAAACCTGTAGGAAAACACTTCAACCTCCCTGGCCACACTATAGCAGGTCTTAAGGTGACCATCCTGCAGCAAAAAAACTTCAGGACCAGACTTCAAAGAGAAACTGCTGAGCTTCAGTTCATCTGCAAATTTGACACTATCAGCTCAGGATTTAACAAAGACTATGAATGGCTTGCCAACTACAAAACCAGTTTCTCCTCCCTTGGTTTTCACACCTCAACTGCTAGAACAGGGCCTCATCCTCCCTGATTGAATTAACCTCATTATCTCTAGTTTGCTTGCATATATATACCTGCCCCTGGAAATTTCCACTACATACATCCGACGAAGTGGGTATTCACCCACGAAAGCTCATGCTCCAAAACGTCTGTTAGTCTACAAGGTGCCACAGGATTCTTTGCTGGTTTTACATATCCCTTCACGCTTCAATCACCATTCCAGGGGACATGCGTCCATGCTGATGATGGGTTCTGCTCGATAACAATCCAAAGCAGTGTGGACCAATGCATATTCATTTTCATCATCTGAGTCAGATGCCACTAGAAGGTTGATTTTCTTTTTGGGGGGTTCGGGTTCTGTAGTTTCCACATCAGAGTGTTGCACTTTTAAGACTTCTGAAAGCATGCTCAATACCTCATCCCTCTCAGATTTTGGAAGGCACTTCAGATTCTTAAACCTTGGGTGGAGTGCTATAGCTATCTTTGGAAATCTCACATTGGTACCTTCTTTGTGTTTTGTCAAATCTGCAGCGAAAGTGTTCTTTAAATGAATATGTGCTGAATCATCATGCAAGACTACAATAACATGAAATATATGGCAGAATGTGAGTAAAACACAGAGCACGAGACATACAATTTTCTCCCAAGGAGTTGATTTTAATTAACATTTTTTTTTTAATGAGCATCATCAGAATGGAAGCATGTCCTCTGGAATGGTGGCCGAAGCATGAAGGGGCATACGAATGTTTGGCAGATCGGCATGTAAATAGTTTGAAATGCCAGCTAAAAAACTGCCATGCAAATGCCTGTTCTCACTTTCTGGTGACATTGTAAATGTAATCAAACTGTTTGTCTTAGCGATTGGCTAAACAAAAAGTAGGACTGAGTAGACCTGTAGGTTCTAAAGTTTTGCATTGTTTTGCTTTCGACTGCAGTTATGTACCAAAAAAACCTTCTACATTTGTAAGCTTCACTTTCACGATAAAGAGATTGTATTAGGGTATTGTATGAGGTGAACTGAAAAACACTGTTTCTCTTGTTTATCATTTATACAGTGCAAATATTTGTAATAAAAATAATATAAAGTGAGCAGTGTACACTTTGTATTCTGTGTTGTAATTGAAATAAATATATTTGAAAATGTAGAAAAACATCCAAAATATTTAAAACAGTAGAATATCAATTGAAATTTAACAGTGTGATTAAAACTGCAATTAATCATGGTTAATTTTTTTAATCACAATTAATATTTTTGAGTTAATTGCGTGAGTTAACTGCGATTAATCGACAGCCCTTAATATAATATAATGTGCTGCTCACAGTCCAACTAGTTCTGAAGAACGTTAACCCTGAAATGTCATTACATGGTCAATGTGTACTTTACATATTCCAGACCCAATAAAAACTAGATATATTAAAAGACTCAGCCTCTTTCTGCTGGTTCTAATTTCCTAATTCTCTTCCTCTCCTGGAACAATCGTACTATCACTTTCTCACTGATTTTCACTTCTGAATTATTGTACCATAGCCTAGGCTTCTTGTCTCTCTTGCTTTGTTTATACCGATTTGAGCAGATTAAGTTTGAAAGAGTAAATCTGTTTCTTAACCATCATTTCAGAAATAATTCAGCAGCTGAGCATCCAGTAAGTGTCCAGAGTGAACTGGTACATGAGAAATAATTTGCGGATCAGGCTGTAAGCATATGCTCTGATGAGTCATCATGTTATCAAGCACCTGAACTCTGCACGAAAGTGTAATGAAATAACTGCTGGTTCATACTAGCAGGTAGATTCAGTTAGTTCAGCTGAGATATGGGAGAGGTTGAGGTCTCTCTTAAGGGCAGAGATCTGGAACAGAGGTCCTGCAAAAACAACTCCTCTAGGAACAGCTAATCTTGGAGAGAAAGTTTAGACTGAAATGTATGTTGTTGTAACTTAAATGACCAGTTAAGTCAAACCCTAGGAAGGGGATAAGCTTGGACTATATCTAGCGTGTGTAAACTCTGTTCAGAACAAAGTACCTGTTACAGGATCATTTCATTTTTACTGTCTCAGTACTTAGTGCTTGTTTCTTCAGTGTCCCTACAGATCTATTACAGTTTCTTTCCATTGGAAGAGGAGGGATGTTTTAATTTTCTTCTATATAAATTGCTGGAGTTCTTCAGTAGTTACTCATGGTCCATTATCAAACACCATCTTCCCAGGGAGTATATATAATGCAGATAAACTCCTTAGTGGCTTTTGTTAAGGCTGTTGTGGATGCTGAAATTACTTCTTACTGCTGCTGACCTATACAAGGAAGCATCATTTATCTTTCTCAGGAAAATTAATATGCAGGCACTGCTATCCTCAAGTCAGCCATTTGCCCAGATGCACAGGTGCTAAGGTCAGAGTGTTCATTACTATCATATGCAAACTCTAGAGCCTTTTGCTCAATTGTAATCAAATTCTGAACACAGAAATAGCATCTCACTTCAGCCCCCATGTGACATGACCCAGAATGCTCTCTGTGCAGATCCTGTCACATTCTTGCTCCATAGCATGGAGAGATTATCAAATACAGTCCCCTGATGTAAACCACCTTGTTCAGTTTCTCACTGATGTTCCAAAGCCTCCTCTGACACAAAATTTGACTGGCCATTTATTGCACATCTACTAATTTGGGAGGGAATAGGGTCTTTCCAAGCCTCTTCAGCAGTATTCCTCAAGGACACAACGCAGTTAATCAGTGTATGAACCAGAGAAAATGTCCTTTTTTTCTGTGGAACTCTCCCCAAAATTCAATGCAACTTTAGTAAACCATCGGCATTACTAAGTCCTGCAGATTTCTGGCCTTCAGTACTGTAACAATAAATACATAAGATCAATGCCCAATGTTGCATGTTCAGTCATCCAACGTTGGTACAGCTGACTCAAGGGGTTGGGTACTGTAACTAAGCAAATTTTTCAATGACAGTGATATTAGTGGAAATGTATCATAATAAACGGTTCATTGTTATAAACAGAGATTCTTTTCTTATTTGTGTCTCCCATTGCTCCCGCTAGAACAGTGGTTCTCAACCACAGTTACGCACGTACCCCTGGGGATACGCAGAGGTCTTCCGGGGGTACATCAACTCATCCAGGTATTCACCTAGTTTTACAATAGGCTACATAAAAAGAACTAGCAAAGTCAGTACAAACTAACATTTCATACAATGACTTGTTTATACTGCTCTATATACTATACACTGAAATGTAAGGACAATATTTATATTCCAGTTGATTTATTTTATAATTATATTGTAAAAATGAGAAAGTAAGCCATTTTTCAGTAGTGGTGTGCTGTGACATCTTTGTATTTTTATGTCTGATTTTGTAAGCAAGTAGGTTTTAGGTGAGGTGAAATTGGGGGTATGCAAGACAAATCACATTTCTACAAGGGGTAGAATAGTCTGGAAAGGTTGGGTGCCACTGCTCTAGAACAGTGTTTCCATACTGCCTGCAGCATAGGGCTGTGCCTAATTGGGACAGTAAAGACCAGGCAGGGTGGAGACAAATTCTTTTAAATCTCTGTAAAGTGCCATGCAAAGTTAGGGCACTGTATAGGCCACAAATAAAGGGGGGGAAATGGGGACACTTTGGCAGGATACGGTCCCAGTGAGGGACCCAGCCAGAAGCAGGGCTGGTGCAACCATTTAGGTGACCACCACTAGGATTTGGAGGGTGCCATTTTCTTTGGCTTCGGCCGCCCCGGTCACCGACGGCATTTAGGCGGAGGGAGCTGGGTCAGGGGAGCGCGGGGAGGGCCACCTGCAGCAAGTAAGGCGGGGGGGTCATGCAGGGGAACTCCCCGCCCCAGCTCACCCCTGCCCCGCCTCCTCCCCGAGCACGCCGTGGCTGCTTCACTTCTTCTGCCTCCCAGGCTTGCAGCGCCTAAGCTGATTGGCACCGCAAGCCTGGGAGGTGGGAGAAGTGAAGCAGCCATGGCGTGCTCGAGGTGGAAGCGGAGCAGGGGTGAGCTGGAGGGGGGTGCCTCAGGGTGGGAGGTGGGGAGCTGCCGCAGAGGGGGCGCCTCAGGGCGGAAGGGGGGAGCTGCCGCGAGTGGGGGGAGGGCCTCAGGGCAGAGCTGCTGCGGAGGGGGTGCCTCAGGGAGGAGGCTCGGGGACGGGCGAGGGCACAAGGTGGAAGTTTCGCCGAGGGCATGAAACATCCTTGCATCGGCCCTGGCCAGAAGGCCACAAGCTCATCACCATGAGAAATAAATTCAGACTAAACTGTGGACGTAGGAATTTGATTAAATGTTATTTATACAATCTCCGTGAGTATGTTTATCTCTATACATCTATCCATGTGGGATTGGACAGGGGCCAAGGTTACAAGTGTGCCCCAGGTCCAGTGCCATGTTCCTTGGGGGCCTGCTTTTATGTGAAAAAATATTTAAAATATAATATATTAATAATTAATAAAGACAACCCATCTTTTCTTGCCGTCTTCAGCTCTGTGCAATATCACAACTCCTATTCTTTATGGTGATACATCACAGACTCTGTGGAGTGGTGTGTATCATAATACCCCAAGGTATTGATTGTTCTTGCTTTTGTTTTCATTTCTGAAGTACAATCATACTCCTCTATTTCCACAGCTTGTCACTGCAACAACTCACGTGAAGGTCTTACCATGGCTGAAAGATCTCCCCAAAAGGTCATAGAAATGTAGTAGGCTTGAAGATGATCATTCTTCATGAAACATTTTTGAGCCTGGCTGCCAGGACTACAACTGCAACCTCTTCCTCAGGTGCATCCAATCTGTGGCACTGAGCATATTCCAGATACTCACATGTGGTTGGAAAACTGACAGGTAGCCTGCTTCCCGCAGATTCTGTACTGTACTTGGGGAATGAGCACTTCTCTCAAGATTCTTTAGGCGTCTGTCTCCTGAGATCCGTGTGACTAACTGCAAGTGCCCTTTACACACTGTAAGGAGATCTGTATTTACAAGCAAATATGCCTCAGAGCCTGCATCTAGTTCCAGTCACTTCTAAGCATTTGACAAATCAATCTTACCAAAACAAGCACCCAATAGAGTCAGAAATAAATTTTACACAGCAGGCAAGTGATAGATCTCATCATGTCCTGTATTTATTGTGACCTTTAGTCAATGCATATTCCAATGGTCATATACCCAACCCAGGCAAGACAAAGTTCCCACAGGCTCCACAGCAAGATGCACTTAAAATTTGCAGCACAACCAACCGGTACCTGTGACACTCCAATGCAGCAGCGTAGATTCAGTTCAAATTTGGAGTAATATTAGTGAATTAAATATGAAAATGAATACTTTAGTCTGTGTCAGGATCTCGGGCAAAGGTAGATAGGACCTTGAGAGCCAGGAACCGAAGCCAAGGGTCAGAGCAGGAGTCAGAGCCCGAAGTCAAGCCGAGGGTCAGAGACAGGCTGAGGGTCAATTCCAGGCATCAAGGTCAGTGTTGAGGTTCCAGGGGTCGACTGGGAGTCAGAATCCAAGTCAGACCCAACATCAATCCCAGGATTTCAGAAGCAGGGCAGTCATAGAAACCTCTGTGGACTGTGGGTCGCAGGGGGCAGCCAGGTTACAACTGCCACCAAGTGACAGTGTGGGGATGTTGGTTGCCTGCAGGCCTGGGTTCAAGTACTGCTGATCCATACAGTATCCCTGTATCATTTATTTTAACACAGAGGTCAATTTCTTTCACACTATCCCCCTATTTTCAATGTGTCTTAGATTTCTGTATTAAAAACACACAATACACCGAAAAAAGAGAAGCTGGAAGTTTTTTGTCAACTACTAGAGAAAGGAATAGTTAGGGCTTTCAATACCTTGGATCGCATGGAAGGCAGTTTGGGATTGTGGGATAAACATAGTAGCGGGATGTTTCTACTAAAATGATCAACAAGGAAAGAATTAATAACACTGATAATTATGTTGCTAAGCTTCAGGATTAACTGATGTCTCGTCGGTTTACGTCTCTCAGACCAATAGTTTCAGGTTATTTGCAGACTCAGGGAGACATCACTACCCCAGTTTATGCATGGTTCATGGACCAACAAGGCAGGCTTGTTCTGGTTAGCGTTTATTAGCTGTACCTCCTATTTAACTGAAATATACTTGGCCCAGAACATGTATTTTCACTCCTGAGTAGCTTTTTAGCTGGAAAGAATTGATTTCCAGTGGCAAAAGTGCCAAGTTCTTTGTTTAGTGCTTCTGGCAAACTGACACCGCTACTCTGCATCAAGCTGCACGTTCCCAGGTGTAAAAAATACATTTTAATGGTCACTCCTTTCTCTACCAGGCCACGTAGACTGTAAATATTCCCAAACAATCATTCTCAGTAGAGATGGGACAATTACACTGTCCTTTCCATATATTAAGGCCTTTCCTGTGTCTTGTTTATTTCCTCAGCTCCATACAGTATGTCCAGTTTTGGGAGATAAATGACGTTCTACAGAGACTGACAGAACCATCCTGGCATGTCCAAACACAGCATGGCTACAGCTGTAGTAGTATCAATATATTCTGGAATTCCTGAAGCACTCCTTGATTCTTAGCACTCTTGCAGGGAGAGAGGATTTGGGGTAATTTCCAAGCACCAGGCATTGCAGTCCACTGTGGAAAGGAATTCAAAGGGCCATCTTCTCAACTGATGCAGTTGCAACATTTAAGGTTCCTGCCCACACTGGGGAGAATCTGTTGTAGTCTGCTCTGGTTCCCTCAATGAAAGACATTGTTCTGGTCATGGCAATTAACCAGTACAGTCAGTACCTGTAGGACATCTAGGACACCTGCTGTGTGTAAACGCAAGGCTTTCTTCAGGCAGCAGAAGCTGCAGACACTGTAAGTAACACCATTTTGTTTAGAGCACTCTTAGGGCCCAGATTAGGAGAAGAGTGCCGTAACCATTACTCTGATCTGGGGGAGGAGGCTAAGGCTAGGGCGGCAGAGGGAGCCTTGGAGTAGGGATGTAAAATATTAACTGGTTAGTCAGTAAGCATTAGTCTTACCGGTTAACCTGCCTTAACCGTTAACCCCCAGGCCAGCTGACTGGCTGGCGCCAGCGGCCCTGCCAAGAGAAGCCCCAGCCTCACCGGCCCCGCCCGGAGTGGTTCCAGACCCAGCAGCACTGGCCAGATCGGCCCCAGCCACACCAGATGGCCCTTTAATCAGTTAACCGTTTAAACAAAATATTTCTTAATCGTTTAAACAGTAAACTTTTTATGGTATTTACATCCCTACCTTAGAGTAAGCAAAATTGGTGACTGAGGATTGAGGGTACACGTCTACAGAGGATAAAAGCCCAGTGGCATAGCTGCAGCTGACTTGGGTCAGCTGACTTGGGCTCAAAGGACTCAGGCTGCAGGGCTAAAAATTGCTGTGTAGACATTCAGGTTCGGACTGGAGCCTGAGCTCTGGGACCCTCAAGCTGTAGTTCGAATGTCTACACAGCAATTTTTCAGCCCCAGAGGTCAAGCCCCAGGAGCCTGAGTCAGCTGATCCAGGCCAACCATGGATTTTTTACCCCTGTGTAGACATAGCCTTTGTTACATGTGTCAGAGAGGACAGACTTAAGCCATCAGCCTGCATTTGTAGCAACCAGTTCAAAATAAAAAACACTGAGGTTTAAAATACTAAAAGGAGAGAAAAGAAAATACATAGTTGCTTCAAATTCTTTTAATCTACCACATTTATAAAATGAGAATACACAAACCATATAGATATTCCTAGTTAGGACAATGAACAGAGACTATATAGCAACAAAGGCCAATATAGAATAGTCTGAGTTATTTACAAGTGTGTCTGTTCTAGATTAAGCTGATTGTACTTTCTCCTTAGCTCTGCCAGCGGGGCCCTTATGTAGTTATTTTAATAATACAGGTTCTAGCCCTGCCTCTGACTTTCCCTGAAAATGTGTTGGTTAATTGGCATGGGGACCTGCTGAGATATAAACCATCACACCCTGTAGGAAATACCTAGATAAAAGGGCTACATTTAACAAAGTCAACGTACTTCTTCAAGAGGAATGTCACGATTACCCATGTGGACTGTGCTGTCTGTTCTTTGAGCCACGAAGACATGCTTGATACTTGGACAATTCTTTACAGCTTCATCCACAGTCTTCTTCAGCTCTACAGCTCGTCCTCCCCTGAGTCCCTGGTTGTAGGTAATGACAGCTTTGCAGCCAGCTAACAAGAGAGAGATTTTGCAGACCTATCAGTTTCTTTTTCACTACTGTTACCCTGTGGCACGCATAGGGATGTTAAGTAGCATATTACAATGGTGCGGCCAGGGGCAGCTCTAGGTATTTTGCTGCCCCAAGAATGGCAGGCAGGCTGCCTTCGGTGGCTTGCCTGTGGGAGGTCCCCGGTCCCACGGATTTGGTGGCGCACCTGAAGGAGGTCCACCAAAGCCGCAGGACCAGCAGACCCTCCGCAGGCATGCTGTCAAAGGTAACCTGCCTGCCGCCCTCACGGTGACCGACAGAACGCCCCCCGTGGCTTGCCGCTCCAGGCATGAGGTTGGCGTGCTGGTGCCTGGAGCTGCCCCTGAGTACGGCTACTCAGAAATTCTATCAGATGGTAACTGCCAACATCACTGACAAACACTCCTTGTAATCCTGATACACTGAAGGCAGGATGGCCTTTGCAATCTCTAAGGTAGCAGAGGAGAATTAGGGTCTGATCTGAAGCCTACTCAAATCAATGAATCTTTTCACTGATTTTAACGGGAATTGGATCAGGTCTCTTAGTGAGTAAACACCATCTTCTTCCACACAACTCTCATACCTTTTCTATGGAGTAGATATTACAGCCCCTTCAACTCTTCCATTAAACCCCAATCCAAGCAAATTCAGGGTCCTTTGTTTTGTTTGTTGTTGTTTTTAGAGATCTCAGTGGATTTCTAGCACCCAGTTAACTCGTGGGGTTTTCAGGATTTCTGGATTTGTCTGGGAGCCATATCACAACTGTACCAATTCAAAATAGCACTTCAAATTGCAACACACATTTCATGCTATGTTATTTATGTAGCAGATATATAGCTATATAATAAAAGAATGTTTATCCATAACCCCTACACTAGTTACCAGAGATAGGAGAGAAGCCAAAACCTTTACTTGCCCCACCTAGATTACCTTCCATTCAAAATACACCGAGACTTAATTCCTCGTGCTAGCCATACAGAAAGATGACTTTTTAAAAGATGTATTGTAATAATCATAGCACCTAATGTTATGTATTAAACCTCTGCCTTTTGATACTTTGTTTCTGTGTTGTCTATCACTAGTTTATCGAATTATATTATAAGCTCTTTGGAGCAGCAACTGTCTCGATATGTTTAAACCATGATTAGCACAATGGGGCCCTGATCTTTAATTGGGGCCTGTAGTGGGGTGGTCCCCCCGATCCTGCCCTGAAGGGCTTATAACAGCCCTGGGAGAGGGCTGTGGCAGGAAAAGAAGCCTGGGCTGATTGGGGAAAGTAGGCTCAGCTGTGGCCAAGCCCCAGTCAGGCCCAGCTGGCCCCTATAAGAGGCACTGAGCCAGGAGCCCAGTCAGTCTCCCTCCGGCTGTAGAGGGAGAAGGGCCTGGCTGCAAAGTGCTAAGTAAGGACCCTAGACTGGAGCAGGGCTGGGGAAGGGCCAGAGGAGCTGGGAGCTCCAGCCTAGGCAGGAGTGGCGTCAGGAATTTTGCCACCCTAGGCGGCCAGCAGCGCTCCTCCTCTGACCATTCGGCGGCGGGGGTCCTTCCGTTCTGTGTCTTCTGGGCACTTCGGCGGCAGGTTCTTCACTCGCTCCGGGACCCACCGCCGAAGACCCGGAGCAGAAGGACCCTCCACCGCCGAATTTCTGATGAGGACGGCAAAATGCCACTCCCCCAAATCCTGCTGCCCTAGGCGACCGCCTAGGGTCGCCTAGAGGAAGTGCTGGCCCTGGGACTAGAAAAGCCCCAGGCTACAGGTCTGGTAAGGCCTATTAGATACTAGGTTGCCGGGGCAGCCTATGGGTAGCCAGAGGCAGCAGGTCCGAACCCCTTTGCCTGTGATGAGTGGCTGATACTGCAGTCTGCCCCATTGAATGGAGGCTAGATGAAGATTGGGCAGCAGCCAAGACTGAGACGAAGTGGGGATAGTGGGTGGGGGTTCCCCTGCGAGGGGGAGACCCAGAACTGTGGGGCTATTGCCAGGGGGGCAGCACCCAGTTAAAGGGGCACTGGGGTCTTGAGAGGGACACGGCAGCCAGTGGCAGTGGGACAACAGCCTGCAGAGGGTGCTCTGGAGGCTGGATGAGCTAATTCCCTGAGACAACCAGCAGGAAGTGCCGCCAGGTGAGTCTGCGCTTGATTACAGGGCCGTTAGGCACTTTAAAAATACAAATAAATAATTATACGCTGCAGAGTTAGCACTTCACAGGAATGCATTAGGAAATTGTCACTTCACTGTAAGAGAACACAATCAGCCTTCCCTTCCCCTCAAGAGGTCTCAGTTTGCCCTATGGTTTAAACATTATTTGACAGCAATTTAAAACTGATTGAATGTTACAGAGATTTTAAAAGTTTATTAAACCCACGGCCACTCATGCCAATCAGGAGCATAGAAAGTCAATGCAGTGCTAGTACTCTGATGCTTCTGCTAAGCAGAGAACTGAACTTCCCAGTAAGATGAGGATAAGCGAAACATATTCTGGGTGTGCCTTTCTTTGAAAGCTGAATGTTGAATCTGGATCAAAGGATCAATCCTCCAAGGAGCAGGGCACTTTCCTAATATGCTTGATCATCATTTAAAAACTACTTACAATCAATGATCCTCCCAGCTAAAGATTCTGCACTGAATCCAGCAAAGACCACTGTATGAATAGCACCAATTCTGGCACAAGCCAACATGGCAGCCACAGCCAGTGGAGTCACAGACATATAGATTGCAACTCTGTCCCCTCTTTGTACTCCATATTTCTTCAGTGTGTTGGCCAGACGGCAGGTCATGTCCAGAAGTTCCCTGCAGCATAGAAAGAGAGTTTCTTATCATTTTCACCTGCAAGCTGCTTTACATTCATTTACTCGTAAAGAAAGATTTAGGTCTACATAGAACAAACGTATGAACCTGAACCCAGAAGGCCATGATGAGCAACTGCTCATCCACTTTCAAAGCTCTTATCTGTATAGTCCCACAAGGTTCAATCTTCTCCACCATACTTTCCAACTTCTCTGGGGACAGCTATACCACACGGGAAGACGTGACTGTATCATGGGTAGGCATACCCAAACTAACTTTATATCTAGCTAGCCCAGGTACTAATAGTCATAAAGGTGGAGGTATGGATTTCAGTGGAAGCTAGCAACCCCACCAAGTAGGTGCCTAGGGTCCCTGGCTGGCTTGTACTCGGGCAGCCAGCCTGTGCTGAAGCCCATGCCACCTTGTCTTGACTCCTATTGTTACCTGTGCTATCTGGATTAACACCAGGAGAGGTATGCCTACCTTTGCCACAATCACATCTTTGCTTGCAGTGTAGACATACCCTATATGAGGCCATTGGGGAGCTGATAAGACAGTACAGGCTGAAATGCCAGCAGTTCTCAGTCTATGCCCTGATCTGTATCTCCTTTACATTTGATGTAAACAGTGCAATTTTCCAGCTTTCTCAGCTCCCAGCCAAAATCAACACTTGCACATAACCAATGCAGCACTCAGAAGAGAAGCTGAGGAGACAGTCACGAAATAATGAAGAGGAGGCTATTCAGAGATATGTGGAGGCAAGAAATGGTTCAGGGTTCATACAGACACAGATTATCTTTAATGATAGGGTAACATATTTAGACTTACAGATTTTAAGACCAGAAGGGACCATAATGATCATTTAGTCTGACCTAATGCACATCAGGCTACTAGAATTTTAATCAGGCTAATATGTTTTTATATGAATTTTGGTTTATGCTAGTTCACTGTTCCAAGCTGCCCACTCATTTCTCAATCCAGTTCACCATCTGGGTAAGATAATGATTTAAAAAAAAAAAACAATGGTTTGCCGAGCCACTAAATTTAGTCCCCGCTAGCATCTGCTATTCTCACAAACATCTTCCATTTTCTGCAGAGGCAGAACACCTGGCCACGTGACTTAAGAGAGACACTCCCAGAACAAGCTGCCTTGGTCTTCAACATTTCAGGTTGCTTTCAGCTCTCTAGAGAGTGCACAGCAGCCCTTCAATGAAGTTCACTGGACATGCTTTCATGTTATTGTATACTGTCTTTAATCCAGATGGGCACCTGTACTGGTGAAAAACAGGGCCAGCTCCATTTTTTTTGCCACCTCAAGGAGTGAAGTGGGGGGGGGGAGATAAAGCCGCGCTTCATTGTTCGGCGGTGTCATGGTATAATCCCCACTCTGAACCTTAGCGTTCAAAAGATGGGGTACCAGCATGAATTCCTCTAAGCTCAATTACCAGCTTAGTACTTGTAGCGCTGCCACCAACCAGGAATTCCAGTGCCTGGTACACTCTGGTCCCCCCAAAACCTTGCCTGGGGACCTCCCAAGACCCAGACCCTCTGGATCTTAACACAAGGAAAGTAAACCCTTTCCCTCACCATTGCCTCTCCCAGGCTTCCCCTCCCTGGGTTACCCTGGAAGATCACTGTGATTCAAACTCCTTGAATCACAAAACAGAGAGGGAAATTCACCTTCCCCTCTCCTTCTCTCTCCCCCTCCCAGACTCTCCCTGAGAGAGAAAGTAATCCTAACACAGAGAGAAATTAACCTCTCTCTCCCCCTTCCCTCCTTTCTCCCCACCAATTCCCTGGTGAATCCAGACCCCGTCCCCTGGGATCTCACACCAGAATAAAAAAAAAATCTTAAACAAGAAAAGCTTTTAATTAAAGAAAGAAAAAACAGTAAAAAGTATTTTTGTAAATTTAAGATGGAATATGTTACAGGGTCTTTCAGCTATAGACACTGGGAATACCCTCCTAGCCTAAGTATACAAGTACAAATTAAAATCCTTTCAGCAAAATACAAATTTGAACTCCTTCCAGCCAAATACACATTTGCAAATAAAGAAAACAAACGTAAGCCTAACTTACCTTATCCACCTAGTACTCACTATTCTGAACTTATAAGAGCCTGTATCGGAGAGATTGGAGAGAAACCTGGCTGCACGTCTGGTCCCTCTCAGAACCCAGAGAGAACAACAACCAAAAACTAACAGCACACACAAAAACTTCCCTCCGTCAAGATTTGAAAGTATCCTGTCCCCTGATTGGTCCTCTGGTCAGGTGACAGCCAAACTCACTAAACTTGTTAACCCTTTACAGTCAAAAGAGATATAAAGTACTTTTGTTCTATTAACTCCTACTATCTGTTTATGACAGGCGGCAATTCAGCGGCGAGTCCTTCACTCCAAGGGGGACTCGCCACAGAATTGCCGTTGAAGATCCGGACGTGCCGCCCCTTTCCATTGGCCACCCCAAGCACCTGCTCCCTTAGCTGGTGCCTGGAGCTGGCCCTGGTGATAAAGTCAATGGGAGCTGCATATGCAGATTAAGTATACGGTCCTAAGCATGCAAACTGCATTAATAGACAACAGAATGTGAGTAGTTTTCAAAATCACCTCAGGGAAGCAGAGACTTAATTGCGACAAAAACAAAAGTTGAAACTCCTCTGTCTGTATAGGGTAGCACACTGATAAAGTAGAGATGCTTCAGAGAAGAGCCATGAGAATGATTAAACGATTAGAGAACATGCCTATAGTGACAGAATCCAAGAGCTCAATCTGTTTATTTTAACAAAGAGAAGATTAAGGGATGACTTGATTGCCATCTATATGGAGCTACATGGGGAATAAATATTTAATAATGGGCTCTTCAATCTACCAGAGAAAGTTCTGACATGATTCAATGGCTGGAAGTTGAAGCTAGACACATTCAGACTGGAAATAAGGAATAATTTTTTAATGCTGAGAGTAATTAACAAGTGGAACAATTTACCCAGGGTTGTGGTGGATTCTCCATCACTGACAATTTTTAAAACAAGACTGGATGATTTTTTCTAAAAGATCTCCTCTAGTGATTATTTTGGTGCAGTTCTCTGGCCTGTTATACAAGAGGTGAGACTAGATGATCACAATGGTCCCTTCTGGCCTTTGAATATATGAACGAACCTATGAATAACGTAAGTGGAACAACGTAGATGGCAGTAGAATGGACAGTAATGTGTCTTTGTGTTTTGCCTGGTTGCCTAAGCAATGCAGAATTGCAGTAGCTGCATACCTATTACTATATTTGTCTCCTCATAATGGTCTCATTTTCAGAGCTGTTGAGCAGCACAGCTCTCATTTACTTCAGTGGAAGCTCTGGCTGCTCAAAGTCTCTGAAAATCAGGCCATACATTCACTTAAACAAAACAACTTTGGCATCTTGGAGCAGAACTGCAGTAACTACTTGATGTTTCAGAAATTTCTAAGCTGCAAGGATAAACACTGCATTTATTTTACATGTATGAGAGCAGAGACAGAATGAAATATACCAGAGAGACTAATCTGAACAGTATATTTTACAAGAATGTGATCAACAACTGGGTCATGCTCCTTACAATGTATAATTTCATTACAGTATGACATTATTTGGAATGGCGTTACAGGGGTTCATTGTCACAAGAACAAAACCACAATCCAGTTCCTTGTAGAAAGAAACCCAAAAGCAATGAATAAGAACAAATGCACTATTCACACTGCTCGTCCATGTGACACATTGGGTTAATAGCAGAAATGTTCCTCTAACAAACAAAAAAAAAGACAACACTGTGCACGTCACAGATTGCAATTTCTCATACATTTCCTTCAACATCTGTATTGTGGAGAACAGACCAGAACTGATCTCACCTTGGGGTAAGATATTCAGGGCCGCTTTGGGGCGGGGGGCAAGTAGGGAAATTTGCCCCAGGCCCTGCAGGGGCCCCATGAGCCCTAGCCGAGAATCCCTTCCCTGGCTAGAGGCGCCTTTTTAATTTTTACTCACCTGGCGGCGGTCTGGGTCTTCGGCGGCACTTCAGTGGTGGGGGGCCCTTCAGTACTGCCGAAGACGCAGAGCGAGTGAAGGACCCGCCACCGCCACAGATTCGGAGCACCACCCGGGGAGTACAAGCGCCGCAGCGGGTGGCTCCTTTTTTATGTCCGCTCCTCCGCTTTGCCTCAGGCCCCCTGAATCCTCTGGGCGGCCCTTAAGATATTGTCACGTTTCACAAACAAAGCAGGTCTAAGCATGGTTTAGTGCTTGGATTGAAGAACTCCAAGAGCAACCCAGCTTGCTCCAGGATATGGTACTGGTAAAGGAGCTAGCGTGAGCCAAGTAGCCAGAGGGGTAGGGAAGCCTCTGGGGCCCCGTGAAGGCAGCAGGAGCTTCAAGCTGCTGATGCCATCACAGCCCAGGAAACAACAGCCCTGGGCCACGGCAGGGAGATCACATGTGAGGAAAACTCTCTCCTAGGTTCTGAAATTCATTGGATCTTGGTGTCTGTGGGTGTAAAATCTCTGATCTCCCCTAGCACCACACTGGTACGTTGGGGTCAGTACTGACTCAGACAGGAAAGTACCCTCTAGTAACTCACCCACCTCATCTCTGCAGCACAGTGCTCCCTATCACCACATTAGGTCCAGGGATGGCTTCAGCATTTTGTTTGACAGAAGCTCATGATATTTTGCATCCAACCATTAAAAAGAAAAATTGACTCTGTTCTACTCTCCCTTGCCACTCTTCCACTCGCCAGCAAAAACTAACTCACTCTTGTCTACACAGACCACACCGCATTATGAATTAATATGGCCAAACCACACAACCTTACTAAGGATAGGTTTATACTATGGAGACTAAGCCAGCACAGTCCAGTAGTGCAGTTGCAGCCTACACCCACTCACACAGCCTTCAGCCTGCAAATTCGCTCCCAGCTAAATGCATGAGCACTCTGATCAGTCATTCATGAATTATACATGGGGAGACACCTGCAAATTCTTGGTCTCAGCCTTGTCCCCCCAGAAATGTGTGTCTTGTTCATTAATGTGCTGGACAGGGCAAGCTCACAGGAAGTCCCTCATTTCATCAAAGGGAAATGCTACATGCTCCACCCTTGTTATTCCAAATGGAGTTTCCCACACTAGCCCAAACACACTGGTTAAGATAAGTTAAATAACTACAGAAAGATAGATTTTAAGTGATTACAAGTGATGATGCATACAAGTCAGGATTGGTTACAAAAAAAAATAAAAGAGTAAAATGGAGCTAATACTTAACAAGCTATGTGAACTTAAAAGCAAAGACTTTATCTCACCATATGCTGCAATAAATTTCACAGGCTGGGTCTCCTTTCAGCCTGGGACCCCTCCCCTTAGTTTAGTTCTTTGAGAGTCGTTGATGTCATGAGCAGAGATAAAGGAGGAGAGAGGTCATTTGTGTTGTGTGTGTCCTCCATTCTCATACCCTTTCCCCCACCTTGAGGATTACCACTGCCCACACTGGGGTGCAAGCAACAAGTAGTCTCTTGTGGATGTGAGGGTTGAACTGTCCCTGTGATTAAATGTAAATTTCTTATTCACACCTTCCTGTTACTGGAGAATGGCGGCTTAAGCAAGTGATAGCTCTTTAACACCTGGCTGAGGTGTCAGTGTGTCTTTGTTTCTGGAAAAACTGGTTTGGGCCTGCTTTTCTTAACGTTGGAGCATGTTATAACAATGCTACACAGCAGAATCTTATAACTTTACATACAATGTTGATACACGTATTTTACCAGGACAATAATGTTCAGCAGATTATGAATTTTCAAATGATACCTCACAAGGCATACTTTGTACAAAAATATATCCTAGTCTTGTAAAAGTGGTCAACATAATAGTATAGACCAGCAGACGTGGGGTAATCTGCCCCTTACATTAGGTCTCACCCTGATCTTTAATAGCTATAGATTGCAAATAGCAGCTGTCTTAAATCTGAAAGCATGTTTAATATCCCTTCCAAGACTTTTGTTAGCAATAAGTTTTTTAACTCAGAATATTCTTGTTATCCATATGAATGTCCAACTTTTTTCCCCTTAATCTTGCTATGTTCTTACTAAACCCCATTAACTTCCTGTGCAATGAGCTCCCATATTCTTTTTACATTTTGTTCCAAAAGGTCACATAAGAATAAATAATTCTATCTATAGTTCACTTTATGATGTTCTACACCAGTGTCACCAAACGGTCAATCACGATTAACTGGTCGATCCTGGGGACTCTCCTAGTCGATTGTGATCTCCCGTGGTGTGGCTGGGCTGCCGCTAAGGCAGGCTCCCTGCCTGCCACGGCCCCACACTGCTCCTGGAAGTGGCCAGCATGGCTCCATGAAGGAGGGCAGGGGTCTCAGCATGCTGCTCCTGCCTGCAAGCACTGCCCCCGCAACTTCCATTGGCCAGGAACGGGGAGCTGTGCCAATGGGAGCTGAGCAGGCAGTGTCAGCAGAGAGGGGACACAGTGGTGCATTGTCCCCTTCCAGGAGCGGCATGAGGCCGGGCAAGTAGGGAGCCTGCCTTAGCCTTATTGCATCACCGACCAGGAGCCACCCACAGCAAGTGCCGTCCAGCAGGAGGCCACACCCCAGTCTCCAGTCTCCTCCCAGAGCCAGCATCCCATACCCCCTCCTGCACCCCGAACCCCCTCCTGCATCCCAAGCCCCAGCCCTGAAACCCCTCCCAGAGTCAGCACCCCAAACCCCTTCCTACACCCCAAGCCCCTGCCCCAGTCCTGATCCCCCTCTTGCACCCCAAGCACTAGCCCTGAGCCCCCTTCCAGAGCCAGCACCCCAATAAACCTCCTGCACTCCAACCCCCTGCCCCAGCCTTGCCCCCCGCCCAGGGCCAGCACCCACACACCCTCCTGGACCCCAACACTCTGCCCAGGGCCGGCTCTAGAGTTTTCGCTGCCCCAAGCAGAGCACCGAATTGCCGCTGCGGGCGGTGGGGGCAGTCCGTGCACCCTTATGGCGGCAGGCACGTTTCTGTGGCAGTGGCAGTTTGGCAGCAGCTTCTATGTTTAGCTGAAGCCACCCCCGACAGCTAAACACAGAAGCTGCCGCCGAATTGCCCTCACCACGGAAACGCCTGTGCCAGCTTGGGGGGAAAACAACAGGGACTGCCGCCACTTGCAGAATGCCGCCCCAAGCCCTGACTCTGCCCCAGCCCACAGCCCCCCTCCTGCACCCAAACTACCTCCCAGAGCTTACACCCCTCATCCCCTCCTGCACCCCAATCCTCTGCCCCAGGCTCAGCCCACAGCCCCCTCCCACACTGTAAAAAGAACAGGAGTACTTGTGGCACTTTAGAGACTAACAAATTTATTTGAGCATAAGCTTTTGTGGGCTACAGCCCCACTTCATCGGATGCATGTAGTGGAAAATACAGTAGGAAGATATATGCTTAATGACTGAGCTTGAATGAGTTAATAAGCATTAGGACACATTTACAGAACCTTAAGCTCTTTTTTCCATTGACCTATTAACTTTACATCCCCTTTGCACCTTAAAGGCACAGAAAAGGAGGACAGATCCATGGCTGCTAAGCCACTATTACTCTGCCACATTGTCCCTTCTTGGACATGGGGTCCATAATGGAAAAGACCTGGAGGGGAGGTAGCTATTAGAAGGTGGGGCAGCTGGAATCTACAAGGAAGAAACTTAAATGATATCCCAGTCAAACATCTAAAATATTCCTATGCAGAGGGAAGGCAAGAGAAGCCGTCTAGATCTATGGAGGGAGTGACAAAATAATAAGGAAGCTTAGGACATGTGGTCAAAAGCGCCTTGAATTCAGGACATCAAAGAATGGGTTTATGAAGAAAGAGTATTAGATTTTTGAGAAAGTCAAACATTTAGTGAGTATGGTGTAAAAAGAGGAAACATTCATATTTACCAATCTAAGAGAAAGCTGGGGAAATCTTAAAGACACTCCAGTTTATGGCACAACAGACTGCAGTGCCTCTGAAAAAGCCGATTCCAAGAGTTAAGAGCTGGACAAAGAGGTTTCATAACAGGGCTGCTCAAAGCTCGGTAGTTAATAAAAAAAACCTGTACTAGAAATGAGAAAGGGGGAGGCAGCGAAATTCAGAGAGTCAGTTGCAGTCTGCAGAGAGAAGATAAGGACAGCAAAGGCAAATGAACTCCTGCTAGCAAAAGGGGCTAAGGGGAATATGAAGGGGTTTTACAGATGTAAAAAGGAGAAGACCCAGGAGACAACAGGTCCATTAATATATGAAGATGGAGATAAAATTAATGATGACCCCAAAAGGAATGAGATTCTGAACGCTCTTCTCAAAAATGTGTCTTGTAGCAAGAAAAACAGAGACAAGAAGTTTGAAGAATTAGTTGAAATGAAGGATTGACACCAGCACAAAACTGGAATAACGGTCTCACAAAATGTTACTTGAAAAATGAATTGCTACTAGCCTGGATAACAGCATGGCTAACTGGCCATAAACAGTTACATGTCCGTTTGGGAGAGGGTGCTAGTGGCTTACCTCAGGGACCAGGGCTAGGTCTGGTCTTATCTAACATCTGCAATAACGATCTGGGAGAGGAAGTAAGCAACTTGTTACCCAAACCACTGTCTCTAGTCTCAGGCTCCTTCTAAACCACACATACACTCTTCAGTCTCTGGCAGAGGTGAAGGAATTGGGGGGAAATCAATTCAATTTTTAAAAAATTAAAAACTGACTCTGTAGGAGTTGAATCTATAACTGAAGAGCCACACTAGCAACACTCAGATGCCCTCCGCCAGGGTGCTGCATGGCTAGCCTATTCTTTCATGGAATTTGACGTGGCACTATTAGGAATATTAGCAGGAGGGAGCTAACATGCATATTCCTGCCTGCTAAGAAGCAACAGCACTGCTCACGCAGCTGGCTCCGTGGCCATGGGCCTGGTCTAAAGCCCACTGAAATCAATGGGCCTCCAAGTTTTCCATTGATTTCAAAGGGCTTTGGTTCAGGCTTCTACATGGAAGCAGCACGCCAGACGGAAGCAGGCTGCTGGGATCATTGTCACTTTCTTCTTTGAAAAATGGTTTGCTTTCCTTTTCTTCTGAATGCTTGACAAATGCTGTGCAAGCTCTCCGAGCTGGCCCCATTAATCACAGCAACATCTGCTGGCAAAAGCAGGGAAAACTTGAACTCAGCCAGCAAGTCACTATCTGAGCCAATGCTCCTGTTAAAATCATAATCTAATAAATGCAAACGTTTTTCCTCTTCTCTCTACGGCACCTCTGTTAAAAACTCCTGAATCACATTTTTCCATTCCTTCCCCTCCCAGAGACAGAAGCAACAAGGTCCTCAAAGCCCACCGCCCAACACCTGGAACAAACGGCTGACAGAGCCACCAGTGCCAAGGGTTCCTGGAAAAGCTGGCTGTTATCAGCGTGTAGCTGTGTTCTCACCATGGCTATGAATGTTCTTCTATCTTACTGAAACATTTTCCAGTAACTCTGGTGTGATCTTTAACTACAGCAAGATCATCTACAGCTCTCTAAAGGAAAGAGGCTAGTTATTTTCACATAAGAGACTACATCAAATACCCTTTCTGTATGTGGTATCTTGCAAAATAAATGTATTTAGATCATTTTCCTAACAAATCTGATCCCATATATAGTCACACTACAGTAGTTTGGAATGTTATAACACTAACTTGTTAGTTTGAATCATCTTTAGGCACAAGCTACACAAGCCACCTTCTTGGGACCTGAACTTTTGAACCCAAGCTGGCTCAACAACTCACATGCTGACCGCATCTTTCCATGCAGCAGCAAAATTTGAGCTGAAGGAAATTCACCACTCAGCCCGTTCCTCCACTTTGAAATAGGGCATGGATGGGAATGTAATACACAGCCCAATTTCCCCATTCGGGAAATACACAGCCCAATTTCCCCATTCGGCTGCCAGTAATTGCCTGAGGATCCACAGATTATAGTCTTGGCTTGAGTCCCATGTACAAAGTTAATAAAAGGAAAAACAACCTGTTAAATATTTGTATTAGGAGGGTAACTCTGGTTACTAACCCAACTGCCCTCTGACACTGTTTTTCTTTTACCTGTAAAAATTGTAATTGGTTATAAATCTTTTTTTCTTAGGCACTAAAAAATGTAACACTCCCAAACATCATGGCATTTGTCAAAGGCAGGTGTCATTATAAGCAAAGTGTTGCAGAATTATCCCACATCTGTTCTTAGGAACATTACAATAAGTTTTGGACTCTACCAGGGCAAAATTCTGATTTCACATGTGAGTGAATTCAGTAGAAGCAATGTGTGCAGAGCTTTACCCTAAATGATCAAACTTTGCAAATGCAGTGGGTCAGGTGAATACATTTTTAGTACAACATCAACTGTTGGGTATTTTCAAGTTAGATCACTTAAAATAATGCCCCCAAATTTGCCAGTACAGAATGGCACCACAAATTAGCCTTCATTTGTTTTAGAGTCACTACAGTGAAGCTAAAATGCCTTAAATTTTTAATAATGCATAACAGCTCTGTGTTACAGACCTTTGTGATCAGCAAAGACAAATTGAAATGGAAATAAATACATATTTTTATTTACTTAAAACTAACTAGGTCATGATCAGACTACACAAACACACAAGTGAGCAGGAGGGAATGAGAACAAATGCTGACATCTGTTTTCAAACTTTATCCATAAACATTTGAGCCAATACACAAGAATGTTCTAATGTTTCCCCATCACAAAAGGGATATAAACATGGCCTAAGAAGTGGATTCATTTAGAAGTTCTAACGAGAATTCGCAGATATTTTTTGGTCAGCTCTACTCCCTTTTACTTTGTATGAAGAACAAAACCAAAACCCCAGTTTTACTGAAGTGCCACCAGGAGGCTTTGCTCTAAATTTACAAGTTACATGAAAAACAGTTAAACTTATGACTCATCCCAATGGTCGACAAAAGGATTCAGCCAATTAGCAAAGCAATGTCTGTTATACATGCATCATCAGTGAGCTGGTCATTCTGACCTCATGTAGACAGGATTTAAAGGTGTGAAGTTAATATATTTGAGCTAACTCATTTTAGAAGTCTAGTGTAAAAAAGGACCCCTATGGGAAATTCTGGCCCCATTTCAGCCAATGGGAGTTTTACCATTGACTTCAATGGGGCCAGGAGTCTACCCTCTGCCATTAACCTACACTGAGCTGGTCGAGTTAACAAGACATTGATTCAACCTACTTAGCATGTGTTAAAAGCAGTGCCTTCCCTACACTAGACTTTTATAACCTGTTTGCTAACAAGTGCTAACATCACATCTTTAAATCCTAATCTATACAAGGCCTTTGAAAATGAACATGCAAGGTGCTGAGCACTCTCTGTACCCAATGATCTCCATGGGAGCTGAGGGTGAAAAACACCTGATCGGATTGAGTGCCTTACCCCAAACATGCACTTGGACAGCTGGATCTCACTTCACTGGCTTCCCTCCCCAGTGAACATCAACCTGTTTCTCTCTTGCTCTAACAGCTAGCTTCCTCAGACAGGCTGTTGCCTCTGACAACCAGCTTCAGACATGTCCCAACAATGCTTAGTTCCTTTACAGCCCTTTCCATCCATGTACCTAAAAGTGCTTCAAAAGACGAACCTTATTATCCCCATTTTACAGATGGGGAAACTGAGGCACAGAGCAGCTCAGTGACCGTGCAAGGGCTAAAACCCAGGTCTCCTAACTTTCAGTCCAGTGCCTTGTCTACTGCACCACACCGCTTCCCCGAGGAAGCAATGCTCTCCAGTGGCCTAACGGACAGGACATGATCACCGAGAGATCACTTATAATTCCCATCCTCTGTTTCAAATTCATCACTCTGTCTTTTGTTCCTACTCTCCTAAGTTATCTTGCTTGTTGTCACCTGCTATCTCTGGTCGCTCAACAGTGACAGCTTGTCCCTCCTAGCAAACAGTTGGGCGTGGGCTAAGGCCCCTCTTCAGAGGAGTCAATTCATCTTTATGGCAGTTAGTTTTATTAGATGATATAGGACCATTTAAATCTAGCTGGTAAGGGCAGAGATGAAAGTCTGCACAAAGCTGTTTGTTTTAGCCCATTCCTTCATCGATCTTTTCAGATATAGAAACATTTGAATTAACTTCCAAGAAAAATGTACTTACCTCGGTTGCTATAATACAGTCAACTTTGCTGATAACATTCCCTTTTGCATGCCTGACTCTGTATCTCCTCATGCTAACTGGAATGCAGGCTACAAGCTACAGCCACAGTAGAGAGACCATGTTTGCTGTGGTGCCTGCCTTAGTTCAAAGTGGGATAAGGAATTGGTAACGTTAGGCTGGATTGGACATTGCAATCCAGCCTGAGTAAAGGCCAGCGTGTCATTGCACTGCTCGAAGAGCAGAGTCAGGAACAAACTGTGATTCTGAGAACCCCAATTCAGTTCCTCGCTCCACAGGTGAAGTAATCTGTGCCAGCCCTTTTTCTGGTGCAATTTACTTCCCTATCTGTGCTGGCCAGCACATCGGGATGGGAGTAGAGCCAAAGCTGTGCCCACCCCTCCCCTCTGCCTACCCATTCCCTGCCCACCTGAGTGAAGAAGAAGTGTCCTTCCCTCCCAGGCACAGACTGGCAATCCAGATAGGTGCTTAT
This sequence comes from Gopherus flavomarginatus, assembly GCF_025201925.1. NCBI lineage: Eukaryota > Metazoa > Chordata > Testudines > Testudinidae > Gopherus > Gopherus flavomarginatus. The sequence continues at coordinate 1,541,629 of NC_066620.1, read as the reverse complement.
ACTATGTTTAGGCATCTTATTCAACTCATGACTGAGCCCAATAATCCTTCTCTCCTATAATGTTTCTATTTTAGAACACCAACAATTATATAGCACTTCTCACCTTCAAAGCACTTTACAAATATGAACTAGTTAATCCACATACCACCTGTGTGAGGGAAGAAGTATTACTGTTCCAGCTTTATAGCAGGGGAAAGTAAGAAAGAGGTTAAGGGACTTGTCCAAAACTAGCTGGCAAGCCAGTGGCAGAGCTAAGATGATTATGACTGCACATATTTCTAAGGCTCTCAAAACCATTAATGACACATCTAAATACTATTAAAAAGGGCCACATTTTCTCCTACTGTCACTCAGCCACAGCCACATTACTTCAATAGGGAGCATAAGAAGAACATAAGAACATAAGAACGGCCGTACCGGGTCAGACCAAAGGTCCATCTAGCCCGGTATCTGTCTACTGATAGTGGCCAATGCCAGGTGCCCAGAGGGATGAAGCTAACAGGCAATGATCAAGTGATCTCTCTCCTGCCATCCATCTCCATCCTCTGATGGACAGAGGCTAGGGACACCATTCTTTACCCTTCCTGGCTAATAGCCATTTATGGACTTAGCCACCATGAATTTATCCAGTTCCCTTTTAAACACTGTTATAGTCCCAGCCTTCACAACCTCCTCAGGTAAGGAGTTCCACAGGTTGACTGTGCGCTGTGTGAAGAAGAACTTCCTTTTATTTGTTTTAAACCTGCTACCTATTAATTTCATTTGGTGACCCCTAGTTCTTGTATTATGGGAATAAGTAAATAACTTTTCCTTATCCATTTTCTCCACATCACTCATGATCTTATATACCTCTATCATATCCCCCCTTAGTCTCCTTTTTTCCACGCTGAAGAGGCCTAGCCTCTTTAATCTCTCCTCATATGGGACCCTCTCCAAACCCTAATCATTTTAGTTGCCCTTTTCTGAACCTTTTCTAGTGCTAAAATATCTTTTTTGAGGTGAGGAGACCACATCTGTACACAGTATTCGAGCTGTGGACGTACCATGGATTTATATAAGGGCAATAATATATTCTCAGTCTTATTCTCTATCCCCTTTTTAATGATTCCTAACATCCTGTTTGCTTTTTTGACTGCCTATGCGCATTGCGTGGACATCTTCAGAGAACTATCCACGATGACGCCAAGATCTTTTTCCTGACTCGTTGTAGCTAAATTAGCCCCCATCATATTGTATGTATAGTTGGGGTTATTTTTTCCTATGTGCATTACTTTACATTTATCCACATTAAATTTCATTTGCCATTTTGTTGCCCAATTACTTAGTTTTGTGAGATCTTTTTGAAGTTCTTCACAATCTGCTTTGGTCTTAACTATCTTGAGTAGTTTAGTATCATTTGCAAACTTGGCCACCTCACTGTTTACCCCTTTCTCCAGATCATTTATGAATAAATTGAATAGAATTGGTCCTAGGACTGACCCTTGGGGAACACCACTAGTTACCACTCTCCATTCTGAGAATTTACCATTAATTCCTACCCTTTGTTCCCTGTCTTTTAACCAGTTCTCACAATCCATGAAAGGACCTTCCCTTTTATCCCATGACAGCTTACTTTATGTAAGAGCCTTTGGTGAGAGACCTTGTCAAAGGCTTTCTGTAAATCTAAGTACACTATGTCCACTGGATCCCCCTTGTCCACATGTTTGTTGACCCCTTCAGAGAACTCTAATAGATTAGTAAGACACGATTTCCCTTTACAGAAACCATGCTGACCATTGCTCAACAGTTTATATTTTTCTATGTGTCTGACAATTTTATTCTTAACTATTGTTTCGACTAATTTGCCCGGTACCAACATTAGACTTACCGGTCTGTAATTGCCGGGATCACCTCTAGAGCCCTTTTTAAATATTGGCATTACATTAGCTAACTTCCAGTCATTGGGTACCGAAGTCGATTTAAAGGACAGGTTACACACCTTAGTTAATAGTTCCGCAACTTCACATTTGAGTTCTTTCAGAACTCTTGGGAGAATGCCATCTGGTCCCAGTGACTTGTTACTGTTGAGTTTATCAATTAATTCCAAAACCTCCTCTAGTGACACTTCAGTCTGTGATAGTTCCTCAGATTTGTCACCTACAAAAGCTGGCTCAGGTTTGGGAATCTCCCTAACATCCTGAGCCGTGAAGACTGAAGCAAAGAATTCATTTAGTTTCTCTGCAATGACTTTATCGTCTTTAAGCGCTCCTTTTGTATCTCGATCGTCAAGGGGCCTCACTGGTTGTTTAGCAGGCTTCCTGATTCTGATGTACTTAAAAAACATTTTGTTATTACCTTTGGAGTTTTTGGCTAGCCATTCTTCAAACTCCTCTTTGGCTTTTCTTATTACACTCTTGCACTTAAGCAGGCAGTGTTTATGCTCCTTTCTATTTGCCTCATTAGGATTTGACTTCCACTTTTTAAAGGAAGTCTTTATATCTCTCACTGCTTCTTTTACATGGTTGTTAAGCCACGGTGGCTTTTTTAGTTCTTTTACTGTGTTTCTTAATTTGGGGTATACATTGAAGTTGGGCCTCTATTATGGTGTCTTTAAAAAGGGCCCATGCAACTTGCAGGGATTTCACTTTAGTCACTGTACCTTTTAACTTTTGTTTAACTAACCCCCTCATTTTTGTATAGTTCCCTCTTTTGAAATTAAATGCCACAGTGTTGGGCTGTTGAGGTGTTCTTCCCCCCACAGGGATGTTGAATGCTATTGTATTATGGTCACTATTTCCAAGCGGTCCGGCTATAGTTACCTCTTGGACCAGCTCCTGCGCTCCACTCAGGATTAAATTTAGAGTTGCCTCTCCCCTTGTGGGTTCCCGTACCAGCTGCTCCATGAAGCAGTCATTTAAAGTATCGAGAAATTTTATCTCTGCATTTCATCCTGAAGTGAAATGTTCCCAGTCAATGTGGGGATAATCGAAATCCCCCACTATTATTGGGTTCTTAATTTTGATAGCCTCTCTGATTTCCCTTAGCATTTCATCGTCATTATTACTGTCCTGGTCAGGTGGTCGATAATAGATTCCCTAATGTTACATTTTTATTAGAGCATGAAATTTCTATCCATAGCGATTCTATGGAACATGTGGATTCGCTTAAGATTTTTACTTTATTTGAATCTACATTTTCTTTCACATATAGTGCCACTCCTCCCCACCCCACCCCCCACACGACCTGTTCTGTCCTTCCGATATATTTTGTACCCCGGAATGACTGTGTCCCATTGATTGCTCTCAGTCCACCAGGTTTCTGTGATGCCTACTATATCAATATCCTCCTTTATCACAAGGCACTCTAGTTCACCCATCTTATTATTTAGACTTCTAGCATTTGTGTACAAGCACTTTAAAAACTTGTCCCTGTTTATTTGTCTGTCCTTTTCTGATGTGCCAGATTCTTTTTTATGTGACTGTTTATCATCTGATCCAGCCCTTACATTATCCTCTTCCTTCCTCTGTTCCTGATCCAGATAATAGAACTCAAGAGTTCCTGAGCCCTGGTACTAAATCCATTCCCCTAGTATATGCTTTGGCCCCAATCCTTAATTGCTTTATGGGCAATCTGCATTAGTGCAGAGGCAGAATGAATCTTCAAGTCAGCATATCTGGCCCTGGGAGGGTCACCCTACAGGGATCTTTGGGTGACACAGACAGTGTTGCAACAGCTTCTAGGCCACCTTCTTTTCCAGCCACTGTCACCGATTTCAGTGGAACTATTCCTGAATGACACTGGTGTACGCAAGTGGAGAATCAGACCCAAAGAATGCACTCTGCTCTCAGAACACAGGATTTGCTTCTGCAGTTCCCAGCCATTAGAAATTTGTGCTGTAGGATATCACGATCCACCTAATCCCTGGATTTGATGGCACTCTCCACTTCCAGCAGCTGTTTAGCACTTTGCAAGACAGAACCTTATTGAACAGTCAAATGAAAAAGAGTCCCATTCAATTACATCACATAACGGCAGATAGCTAAAAAGTGATAATTTTAAGTGTTTATATACAATTGCTAGAAGTCTAAATACTAAGATGTGTGAACTAGCATGCCTCATATTAAATGAGAATATCGATAAAATAGGTATCACAGAAACTTGGTGGAATGAGAACAATCAATGGGACACAATAATACCAAGGTACAAGATCTACCAGGAGAACAAAATAGGTCATACTGGTGGGGGAGTGGCACTATATACGAAAGAAAGCGTACAGTCGAAGTAAAAATCTTAAATGAACCAAACTGTACCACAGAATCTCTATGGACAATAATTCCATGCTTGAAAAATAAGAATATAGCAGTAGGGATTAGGACTGTTGATTAATCGCAGTTAACTCAGGCGATTAGCTCAAAAAATTAATCATGATTAATCACAGCTTTAATCACACTGTTAAACAACAGAATACCAATTGAAATTTATTAACTATTTGGACATTTTTCTACATTATCATACATATTGCATTCTGTGTTCTAATTGAAATCAAAGTGTATATTATTTTTATTACAAATATTTGCACTGTAAAAATGATAAACAAAAGTAATAGTGTTTTTCAATTCACCTCATACTGTAACACACTGCATGTACTGTAGTGCAATCTCTTTGTCCCGCAACTGCAACTTAAAAATGTAGATTTTTTTCGTTACATAACTACACTCATAAATAAAACAACGTAAAACTTCAGAGCCTACAAGTCCAGTCAGTCCTACTTTTTGTTCAGCCAATTGCTAAGACAAACAAGTCTGTTTACATTTACAGGAGATAATGCTACCCTCTTCTTATTTGCAATGTCACCAGAAAGTGAGAACAGGTGTTTGCATGGCACTTCTGTAGCTGGCATTGCAAGGTATTTATGTGCCAGATATGCTAAACATTCATATGCCCCACAATTCCAGAGGACATGCTTCCATGCTGATGATGCTCATTAAAAAAAATAATGTGTTAATTAAATTTGCAACTGAACTCCTTGGGGAAGAGTCCTCTGCTCTGTTTTACCTGCTTTCTGCCATATATTTCATGTTATAGTAAGCTCAGATGATGACCCAGCACGTTGTTCATTTTAAGAACACTTTCACTACAGATTTGACAAAACAAAAAGAAGGTACCAATGTGAGATTTCTAAAGCTAGCTACAGCACTCAACTCAATGATTAAGAATCTGAAGTGCCTTCAAAAATCTGAGAGGGACAAGGTGTGGAGCATGCTTTCAGAAGTCTTAAAACAGCAACACTCCAATGTGTAAACTACAGAAACCGAACCACCAAAAAAGAAAATCAACCTTTCTGGTGATGGCATCTGACTCAGATGATGAAAATGAACATGCGTCAGACAGCACTGCTTTGGACTGTTATCGAGCAGAACCCATCATCAGCATGGACGCATGTCCCCTGGAATGATGATTGAAGCATGAAGGGACATGTGAATCTTTAGCACATCTGGCACGGAAATATCTTGCAAAACCCCAGTTCTCACTTTCAGGTGACATTGTAAACAAGAAGCTTGCAGCATTATCTCCTGTAAATGTAAACAAACTTGCTTGTCTGAGCGATTGGCTGAACAAGAAGTAGGACTGAGTGGACTTGCAGGCTCTAAAATTTTACATTGTTTTTTAATGCAGGGGTCTTTTGTACATAATTCTATATTTGTAAGTTCAACTTTCATGATAAAGAGATGGCATTACAGTACTTTTATTAAGTAAACTGAAAAATACTCGTTTTTTTACAGTGCAAATACTCGTAATCAAAAATAAATATAAAGTGAGCACTGTACACTTTGTATTCTGTGTTGTAATTGAAATCAACATATTTGAAAATGTAGAAAACATCCAAAAATATTTAAATAAATGGTATTCTATTATGGTTTAATCACGCGATTAATCACAATTAATTTTTTTAATCACTTGAAGCATGTCAGAAGCAGAAAGCCTGCTAAACAACCAGTGGGGCCACTGGACAATCAAGATGCTAAAGGAGCACTTAAGGACAATAAGGCCATTGCAGAGAAACTAAATGAATTCTTTGCATCAGTCTTCACGGCTGAGGATGTGAGGGAGATACCCAAACCTAAATCATTCTTTTTAAGTCATTTTTCTCATGGATCAGTAACTGGTTAAAAGATAGGAAACAAAGGATAGGAATAAATGGTCAGTCTTCAGAATGGAGAGAGGTAAATAGAGGTGTCCCCCAGGAGTCTGTACTGGACCGGTCCTATTCAACATATTCATAAATGATCTGGAAAAAGGGGTAAACGGTGATGTGGCAAAATTTGCAGATGATACAAAACTACTTAAGATAGTTAAGTCCAAAGCAAACTGTGAAGAGATAAAAAGGGATCTCACAAAACTGGGTGACTGGGCAAGAAAATGACAGATGAAATTCAATGTTGATAAATGCAAAGCAATGCACACTGGAAAACATAATTCCAACTATACATATAAAATGCTGGGATCTAAATTAGCTGTGACCACTCAAGATAGATCTTGGAGTCATTGTGGATAGTTCTCTGAAAACATCCACCCAATGTGCAGCAGCAGTCAAAAACACTAACAGAATGTTGGGAATCATTAGGAAAGAGACAGATAACAAGACAGAAAATATATTGCCTCTATATAAATCAATGGTACGCCCACATCTTGAATAGTGCAGATCTGGTCGCCTCATCTCAAAAGAGATATATTGGAATTGGAACATGTACAGAAAAGGGCAACAAAAATTACTGGGATATGGA